>NC_031497.1:10021377-10146526 GCF_000237925.1 Schistosoma mansoni
AGGATTATCAGGTTTCTTTGTGTACCTAAAATGTTTTGGTACAAGTGTTGTTCCGTTATACTGTTTAAACTTGGAATAATGTTGATTTGGTTATTTATTCTTTGAAGAAGTGGCTTACACTGAGTTACGAAATGTCAGAAAATCTAATTTTTCTATTCATTGGGATATGAAAAATATATTAATTTATTTATAACAATCTACCCAATGCTCAATTTATTCAGAATTATCAAATTGTTCCAGTATAGTTTAAAAAAAGTGGAAATGATCATTGTCATTCTTAATAACTAATAAACATACATATAAATCAAAACATACAAATGATTATAAGTTATTTCTATTTTTAAGAAATTAATACAATATGTCAACGAATTTAATCCTTAATTATGCAACGTCTCGTTACAAGTACCTGACTAAAAACTATCTGGTTGAAACCATAACAAGATTTCATAAGTAAATTCATGTTCTATTGCCTAAGAATCGTCCAGATATAATTTTAGATCTAACAGGACAAGAATATAGAAATGTATTAAAACATGAATTTCGTGCAACATATGCCAATAATACTTAGTATCATAAAAAACGAATTGTTCATCAGTGAAGAGTATGCTGTGCTTATCAATTTTACGATGAAGTGAAGATCACAGTTTGCACGGAGTTTTTCTAAATAATTGGGGTGGCTGTCCTAGAATCTTTAAAATGATTGTTATGATGTACTATAATAATGTTTTATTGATCGGCTAAAAAACTAAGACTCAGGCATTTTGAGTAAGATTCATTTAGTTGTAACCAAGATTTAACGAATAATGACCCAAAAAAACGTAATGCACACTTTGTTTCTCTCATTAAAACAGTTTAAGTTTAGCTACTGACTTTTTTAAATACATATATCAGATTTAGCCTCCAATCCCCTTCATTTCTATGGCCTATAAGAAACCAAAGAGGGCCGGATTATTAGTCTGACCAATATATTTGCTTCCGTATGTACATTCAAATGCCTTATTTGTGACATGTGATGTTTACTTATTGATTGCTGTTTGTAATAATGATAATCCTGTTCTGTATAATGTTGTGAACATAAAATAGGAGAAAACATTTACTTTCAAATTTGTTAAACTACGTCCTAAAGCCGTATTCATTAAAATATTTTTGTATAGATGAGGTTTTACTGTCGTTGCTCACCTTTTTATCTGTCCAACGTAACTTCTCAGCTCTACAATTGAGGGATGACATCAAACTTATCAGATAACTGAGAAAGATAAAATATTGCCCTTCCTAAGGTTTTTAAGACATATATAAACTATACAGATCATTTCTATTCTTTAATAGTTATCTAGGTCTACGAAACTAAAAGTATGTATTCTTCCATTTCTTATTACATTGAGATTAGTTGTCCAAAGTTTCGATTAGCTAATTTTGTGGTTTACTTCTTTACTCAAAATAAAAGTTTCACTGACATGCCATGCATCAAATGTAGTCTCCTTGACGCTTGGGAGTAATTTTGTTTTTCGTCAGATTTGTAACACATATATCAGGAAAAAACAGTCTTAAGGGGCTTCAAATGAGCATGTAATCTGCTTGACAATATAATTAATAATTGAATTGTAGTGGGGTCTTGTTTGTAAATTCTCAGTGTATTCTAGTTTGAATGTATCTCTCAGTCAGAAAGCCTTCAAAACTCAGTGTTTACATACAATCGAAATAACCAGACCTGTTTGGCCATTCCTATTAACATTTTAACTGAATTTACAAATAATGTAACGTTAACACTGTAAGTTTATTTCTTTTTGTCATAAATAGCATTTCCATCTAGTCATTAATTATGTAACTATTTGTATTGGTTAATTCTGATTTCTTGAAATTCCAATTTCTTTCTATGAAAGGGTGTCATTAAAACCTTATCTCTGAAAACTAAACGCGTCCCATGTCTGTGAAGCAAGAAATAATTTAAGTTTGCCGGATGAAAGATAAAAAGTTAACAGGTCAAAAATAATTAAAAAAACATGATGTTAAAGGAGAGTCAATTAAATTTTTTTATCAATCCTTTTATGATGGTTGGAAGTTATAAATTCAAAAATGTTAAATCGAAACACATTTCAAATGGAGACACTTTATTTACTCAAGGATTAGCCATTAGTCTATAGATGCCTCAAAATGACTAGTCCCATATAGAATGAAACGAACCTATTGGATTCCAGTACTAGTTTCTACTAAACAATAACGAAAATTGATCGCGAATGATGGTTATATCTGTGCAGTTCATTCAGGGAGCACATGTAGAAAAACGGATCAATAAATTAAATCTCCATATCAACAACGGAGGAATATTTATGGTAATACTATACCAATCTACACAAACATTTGACTTCTACAATCTATTATACTTTGGTCAGATAGTACATGACAATTACTTAATAGTAATGAGAGCTTTTTGTCAGATAATATTATATTGATTGTGTAACAGTTAGTATGATGTCTAGTGTAACTAAACTCCTCAAAAGTTTAGATAATTCACCTGTTCTCAAGTTATTAATATGTGCACTAACTGAATATTGTTCAGTCGATTCTTCCAAATTATATAATACGTTTAGAAAGAAATCAGATAAATTTGTCACTATTATCTAACAATTTGGTGATTAATAACTCAGTAAAGTATGTAATTATCTCTTATTATATTAACCACTGATAAATACTATTTTTAAATATTTTTTTGACGTTTTGCTTTAAAATAATCCGAAAATCTATTTCCTGTTTAATTCGTTATTCATAGTAAAAGAACTATTCTCTTACATAATACAGTATGTTGGTCTTATATCATATTGTAGTTTACGAAAGCCTAGTCGGGGAATCCAGTTTACTGTTCAATGAAAAATCACATAGTGCCTTAGTAAATTATGGAAATCATACATGAAATGTACCATTTACACATCTTCTTTGGATTGTTTTCTATATACTTTATTATTTCTCTAACTTTGATGTTATTTTGACTGCTCTCCAATTTCTTTTCTGTTCCCTTCATTTCGATCTTCTGCTAGCAGGCATTCCACTTCTAACTGCTGCTACACACTATTTATACTAGTCACTTTAAGTAGTATACAACACAATTGTATTTGTTGAATAATGATATGTGCACTATTTAAAATGAAGATGAAGTAATAGAAGATAGAATTATTACTTAACTTTAATTTTCAATGAAATATAGAAAAAATTTAAAAGTTAAAATTTAAGATAATAAAATGAACTCGCTCATCAATAGACGTTTTACGGAAAATGACTTACATTTTAAATTAATTTGGCATTGTTTGGTTGAATCTTTCCATTAACGTTTAGGACTGTAGTCGATCAGCCTCTAATACTGTGCGTATCGCCTCGATATAGCTTTAATTCACAAGCTTTATAAGCAATGATGGATAGTGGCTAGCAGTGGAATCCAGTTTGACACACGTTTCGTCCTATTTAGGACTCGTCAGCTGGATGTACCTGCATCTCAGAGTTGATGTTCACTCTGTGACTCGAACTCAGTACCGTTCGAGGCATTACGCACAGTATGCACATATGGCCAATAAGAGACTGCTCCATTGCAGTCCTAAACGTCGATGAGAAGATTCAACCTAACAATACTAAGTGAATTTGAAAAACTTCACCTCACTGCACAAGCAAGTGGCTATCAGGACTCAGTAGCTAAGTTGCTAACGCGTTGACATTTGAAGTGAACGGTACTGGGTTTGAGTCCCAGAGTGAACATCAACTCTGAGATACAGGTACATCCAGCTGACGAGTCCTAAATAGGATAAAACATGCATCCTCGATTCCACTACTAGTCACTATGCATCTTTGCTTATAATTACTTACATTCTGTTTGTTAATTTAATAAAACACAAAATGTCAAATTTATTATCAAAATTTAATGAATTTTCTTTTTTTTCATATTTTCGTCAATAGTTATAAAAAAAATACTTTCAAAATGAAATGAAAGTTGACATGGTATAAGAATAAATTCAGCGCCAACTTATTCAAATACTTTTTAATATAGAACTTTCTTATTTCACTGTATTTTAACACACCAACCGAAATGTATTGAAATGTTTCATTTAACAGTTTAATACTTTATTTTACATATAGATAATATGTTTAGTTTGTGAATAGTTTATCATTTGTTTCTGAATTGAAAATA
Source organism: Schistosoma mansoni (assembly GCF_000237925.1). NCBI lineage: Eukaryota > Metazoa > Platyhelminthes > Trematoda > Strigeidida > Schistosomatidae > Schistosoma > Schistosoma mansoni. The sequence goes on from NC_031497.1 coordinate 10,025,549, forward strand.
CTGTTATTCTAAGAAGGAACCAAATTGTTTTGAGTAGTCTATACCATTTTGCATAAAAAGAAACTCATCATTGTTAGAAACTCTTCTTTCACATTCTATTCGAAAAAGAAAACACGTAATTTAAACATTTATCATTTGTGAAGTTTTACAAGTACATATTTATCTTCCTATTTGTTTTGTCAGTTCTTTTTTGATGTAGGAAAATTCGCGTGTTTATTTTTACTTTTTTTTATTTTTCTTAAAAATATAATATTTTATCAACCAAAAAAATATTATTAAGCTAGTCGCCAATTATTATTAGTAGGAAAGTATTTCTATGATAAATAGTAAATGTATTGTATTTAAATTCATTTGATATTGTTTAGTTGAATCTTCCCATTGATGTTTAAGACTACAATTGATCAGTCTCTTATTAGCATGTGTACATACTGTGCGCACTGCCTCGATATCGCTTGAAGTCACAAGCTTTATAAGTAATGATGGATAGTGGCTAGCAGTGAAATCTAGGATGCGCGTTTCATCTGATTTGGGACTCCATCCCATTGCACAAGCAAGTGGCTATCAGGACTCAGTAGCTAAGTGGATATCGCGATGGCGTTTAAAGCGAATGGTACTAGGTTCGAATTCCAGAGTGAACATCAACTCTGAGATGCAGGTACATCCAGCTGATGAGTCCCAAATAGGACGAAACGTGTGTCAAACTGGATTCCACTGCTAGTCACTATCCATCTTTGCTGTATTGTATTTAGTTTGCTTTATTCATTAATATATGCTTTACACAAATGAATTGTTAGGATAAGGATTTCATCACGACAATAATTAAATACTGGAAATTTTGTTACATCGAGAAAACAATTCTCAGTATCATTTACGCGACAATGTAATAAATATCTTTATTTTTCTGGTTGATGTATTCAAATTGTAATCACTCATAGTGTATTCCATATATTGTTTTAGTAATCATTAGGGATTTTTCGTAATTCAGCTATTGTAACCAATATTTCTATGGATGATTTACAAAGTGAATGAATCTCAGTATAATTTGTCTTCGTTGTTTTCAAAGGATAATTAAGAAGAAAGGTATAACCAAAACTTTCTCTGTCCGAGTTTTCCTGTATTCAAAATCACAATTATTTACAACACATACAGTAAGCATTTTAAATGATTCAGTTCAAATAAGTTTAAAACAGGTAAGTGATTTATACGAATATTCGTCAAGATTAGAACGAATAACTTGACAAAAATTAGGTACCGAGTATAGAGAAGTCATTATATGTGAAAATTATATTTGAAATAATCTCAGCGGTTGAAATTTAAATAATTCCAACGTTTCGTCCAGCTAACTTGTTTGACTTCTTCAGGGACCCTGAGATTATTTCAAATATAATTTTCACATATAAGGTAAGTGATTGTCTATCTTTTCACTGTTGGAAAAATAGATGATTTTATGTACCCGTTTTTTGAATCATAGAATCGAAATGTTTGGTGATTAGAAATTTGGAAGGGTTTTTATGTTTGTATTAGTACGTGGTTACTTTAATAACTGAAATTTCAAGATAACTGAAGAAAGGCTTCAGGGCATGAAATATTCATATTGACAAATCGAAAACGAGATTTCAGGTTCCTTTAATAATCAATTTAGTGGTATTTTGAGTATAAAAACTGCATATATCAATCATGAAAATCAAAATCGTAATAATTAATCAATAAAACCTGATATTTAGTATCAAAAAATTATTTTGTTTCACCCTAAACGGTTTACTAATGTAAATAAGTTTTAACAATAACTTTCTGATAATTTAGTAGTGGTGCAACAGGTTGAGAATGCAAAATTAGATTCTCTCAATCACCATGATTTCTGTCAAACATTACATTCGTTTTAATTCAATGTGATAATTACCCAGTGTAGTATTTGTTTTGTTTCCCATTGTGGTAATTTAATTAGTATAACATTAGTTGAGTATGATGTTTGTTAAAGATACAATATTCTTGTATTAAATTAACATGAACTATCCTCAACTAGACATGCAGTGTGTGATTTATTATAACTCTGGGTACTTTCCACATATGTGACTACATCCTAATTAATAACCAAAATGGGTGTATAAACCAATATATAAATGAGTATATTTTTGATTAGGATCGTCATCGTGTTTTAGGTTTAATAAATTCTCCCTTGTACCAGTCTCAGTGTTCTTACTTTTGCGTCATGGGAATTGGAATGGTTCCTCGTTTTATAGGTATAAGTAATAAGAGATTTCAACATATTAATTAGTGGCGACGTAGTCATAACAGTCGACCACCGGTCGTAACAAATTGACGACATGATGTAACAAGCATTTAAAACTAAAAGAATATAATTAACGAAAACTGGCATTATTTTATAAGACATTCTGAATATGATAAAATAGTTCTAACGTCACATAGTTTCTTAATTGCTTTAGATTGGAAGATTTTGTTAACTTTGCGTCCTCCTAGTTAGATGGTTTAATTGTAAAGCTTTCATTTTTTGTATAGTAAATATTAAAAACACTGATAAAAGTATCCACTGAAGTTGTGAATCTTAATCATTTTAAGGTTGTTGACTTTAAACCAAAATATTAGAAGGTTGATTAAATAGTTTATATTTATTATTCAAGAGTTTTAAATAGTCTATTCTACAGTATCAGATTAAGTTAGTGACGTAGATGAATGTAGCAAAAGCCCATATATATTTCCTGGATACTTATAACTTATTTATTAGGAGAAAAAAACTACATATGACAATGGGCAATCATTACTAACTATTAGTAGGTTTATCTATTGACTTTTAAGTACTGTAATACGATAGATCTGTATACATCATCATAATGATTTTGGTTACTTCACTATATTTACAATAGAAAATCACTTGGTATTAGGAGTTATCATTGGAATATGTACAGTGAAAAGTTATAATTTGACCTCAGGAAAATGTTGAAACTAAATTTTTTGGTTTTTAAATATTGAATAAAACGCTAACAAAATAATTTGAACCTGCTTAGACTACTAAAAACCAACAATCCTACTGAACCATAAATATTTACTCTCCTGTAAGGTCATATCAACTTGTGATATGCTTACTGTTACTGAAAATATATGAAAAGGTTTTTCAGTAAGGAGTCAGATTATACTTAATATCTACTCATTCAAAAAAGTCAACGAGTAATCTACTGTGAATTCCACTGATACTAACGGAGTAATAAAATTCAACGTAGGAATGATAAAACATAAAAACCGACAAAATGGATTTTAAAAACTAATTTGATCATTTTCAGCTTATACGATCAAAAATTTGTGACTACTTGAAAATACAAAAGCGAATTGTACATAAGTTATTCATTTTTTGCAAAAGCAACTTTATTAATCATTAGAAAATGATAACTTAATTTGTCCTACAGGATATTTTAAATAACCATAGTACTGGATTTTTAAACTTAAGTATTTCTTTTCTTTGCTTTTGTGTAGTATATTATTTGGACTTCTTTATGTTATGATTCATAGAAGGTTAATCTGTTGCTAATGCTGAATTTTATGTTTGTGCATATCAACTCCTTATGACATTGAACAGCTTACAAAAAGCTTTCCATTCTTAAAGTATAGTAGATCGAATGATTTTGGTGGAGTTTTGTTCCGATTTCTTCGCATATGACTCTCAGCTTGTCCTGTAGACTTCGATTTTGATTGGTTGTTGTTGTTGACTTTTAATCTGTAATTGTTTACTTCTTTATTTTGATTGTATCTCCCACTGATTTTATTTACTACTATATGAAGTTTGTGTTGATGATGTCATTCAGAAGAACGATCAAGGCTCCAAGACTAAACCATCCAGCTTAGAGAACAAAACTCCATCAAAATCATCCACCTGATCTACAAATTTTCTCCAGTATCTCAGACCAAATGATGTTAATGACCAAGTTAACAAGTATACTTTTTCTGTAGAGAAAAAAATTAGTTACTTCACGTAATTGAATTTTATTAAACAAAAGATGATTCTATTAACTGCTCGATTTGTTTATAAAAGTTGAAAACTCACTAAACTAGAATAATTAAAAAAAAAATAGATGAGATACTGTTTAAAGTAGTATTACAAATATGCTAAGTGGAGAAGATGTGTAGCTCAGGTGAATGATTTTGATGGAGTTTTGTTCTCTGAGATGGATGGTTATCCTTTCTGAAGAATTATTTTGTATGTAAATTTTTACATAAAGCATTACTTATTTACTTACGCCTGTTACCCTCAATGGAGCATGGCCCGCCGACCAGCATTCTCCAACCCATTCTGTCCTGAGCCTTCCTTTCTAGTTCTATTTAATTTTTGTTCATTTTTCTCATCTCTGTCTCCATTTCTCAAAGTGATGTGGTTTTTGGTTTTCCTCTTTTCCTTTGGCCTTCAGGATTCCATATGAGGGCTTGCCTTGTAACTCAGTTGAGTGTTTTCCTTAATGTGTGCCCTATCCACTTCCAGCGCATCCTTCTGATTTCTTACTCCATTGAAATCTAGTTTGTTCTCTCCCATAGTAGAATGTTGCTGATAGTGTCTGGTCAACGGATCCGAAGTATTTTGCGTAGACAACTGCGAATAAACATTTGTATCTTTCGAATGGTGGTTTTCGTAGTTCTCCAGTCTACATAAAGCATCATTGAATTGAATGAACATTATTTCAGATTAATGATTGATATGACAAAAAAATCTTCTCTTCAACCAAATGTACTGTAATACATAAGTTTATCTCTATGTATGTATATATATCTAAATTATTTATATGAAAATATCTACTCAATTATGTACAAGTGGCCATTTTTTTTACAAAAAAAACCATTTGAATATGTTATATTACTATTATAAAATTATATAATATAACCTGATCGCTACTTTATGACTCTCGTCTAAGAAATGGTATAAATATATTTAAGAAAAGAGTAATATTAATGCTAATTTGATCAAATGTCTTTTGGTGAATGTGAATTAAGAAACGGTTCTATGAATAAATCAAAACACTTGAACATCATCAACAACAAAATTTTTTAAAAAATACACTTTCAGTATTGTATTCGTGAATCAAAATAGTTTAGTTAGATTTTCTGATTGTGAATTTTAAAATTATCTCTTCAGATTCCATTACAATATTCATTTTAACAAATAAAAATCAAGTATGAATGGACAGTAATTCATTTTGTATTGGTTGTTTGGATCTTCCCATTGATGTTTTGGACTGGAATTAATCAGTCTCTTATTGTGGGACTCCTCAGCAGTGCGCATCCACGATTACGCCTCGCGAGATTTCAAACCCAGAACCTATCATTCTCACGCGCGAGCGCTTAACCTCTTGACCACTTAGCCGACCGGCATCCGACAGTGTTAATATTTAACTTCAACCAATCCACAAAATTGAGCGACGCATCCACCACTGTTTTCAGTGCGTTACTATCTCACAACAGACCAGTATGAACTTCACTGGTCACTGCTTCTCATTGGAACTACAAGAAATACCTCTTGAAGCCAGTCACTAGTGAGCATATGTTGATTAATATTAGAAAGTGTTTATGTGGATATTATATTCATTTCTTTAATTAACAGAATTGAATCTTTAAAATCTCCATCAGATAGAATACAATAATTTTAAACTCCGTGATCAACTAACAACATTTGATTGTTGTTAATTTATAACTACATGCTGTTGAAAATTGATACATTGTAGTAAGAGTAGAACGATATAGATGCGTGTCATATAAAGTGAAAATATGATATATCTTGTCAATAAGCTGAACAAATAAAAAAAAGTCAAGAGATTCAACTAAGTCTATCCTCATTCACTCATTCCATTTTATTCTCCTGAACATAATTTAAACAATGAATGATTGAAAAAAATTTTTTTCTGAAAAAAATCATTTGAAATAATACTCTCAAATTGTCAGCCGATAATATTTTGACCAATGATTATATTAAACAGTCAAACTGATTTCTTGTACATGGATTCAACCCAATAAAAGTAAATATTACAATGAAATCTAATTAGATACTGGCTGGTTCAGTGGTCTATAGGTTAAGCACTCGCGCGCGAGATTGATAAGTCCATGGTTCGAATCTCGAGGGGTGGGATCGTGGATGCACATGCGTAATTAGATACTATTAACTTGATAAAACATAAAACTATCTTCGTAAATATAATTTCAATTATTTCAACCATAAATTAACAAACGATAAAATGGAGTATGTTTTTTAATGTAAATTTACAAATAGATGAAGTAGATTGACAAAAATATATAAAAAGGGACGAAACAGCCGTCCAGAGATTCCAGGTTTTCCACGGTGGTCTAGCTTCGGTTGACTCATGATCTCAACTATATAGAATTACTAAAATCTCCAGAAAACCGCCTTCTGATATGAAAAGGAATCTAGAAAAGTAAACACATAACACACAATCATTCAAAGAAAAATGTTATTTGTGACTTTTTAAGTACTAATAATTATGATTCATGTTGTTAAGGTGTATTAGATGTTTTACATTGTTTTTGAGTGATTTTTTAAAATTGATTAACATGTCATAACTTTGATGACAAGATTACGTAGATTTTTCATCTGATTGACTACGGCAATAAAAATGCTTTATGGAATCTATTTGAAATACTAAGAGAATTTATTCGTTGAAATGTCTTGTTGTTTGTATGTTAACATGTTAGCCATAGTAAAATTAGAATCTATGCTCTTGTGTATTGTATTCGCTTTTAAAGTGTTCAAACACATAGCACGATTAAAATGTCATTTGTTTTTATGTATTATGCTGAACTTTGTTGAACAACTTATTTCCAAAAATTGTAGTAGTCGGTATTCAATATAATCCTTAAACTTCGTATACAGTTCGTCCTGATAACCGTCACTAGATAACGCCCTAACGGTGTATTGATCAGTAGGCGAATACGAAGTGTTGATTATGTTTATTATTGCACCACGCGCAGATCATCAAAATTACAGGTGTACTAAGCAAGCATAAAAGAGTAGTGCCGAAAAGCAAGTGGGCAAGCGAATCGAATGAACGAGTAGGTGAACAGGATTAAACGCCAGAAAATTTAATTTTTCTACTCATTCGGATGTTACAAATTATTTCAATTTATTTACTATTCTAGTTAGTTTTAACATTTACATTTATCAGTTCGGTAACATTCCTTAACAGTTTGAAATAAAGAAATCAAAATGTAACAAGAGGAAAACAATGATAATATGCTTACTTGTATAAAATAAAAGGATTAATTGGAAAATTATCTTCGTTATTAAGGCGTAAGACTGACAGTCTAGTGATTAAAACACATAACTTCCAAGAAACAGATCATAAGGCTGTACTTTATTTCAACTATTACATTCAAAGCAATCAAATGATATCAATAGGTCTTACACAAAATGTGGATACAAACCAGCTATATAGTTATGTGTACAGTTTGTGAGCATCATCGATCTGCTGGAGAATGAAAATAACTCTGATAGACACCATGAAACAAGAATTTGACTCTCAGTACTGTTGCATTTTTCGACTGTCAGAACGTTTAATTTTAATTACAGTACATTTTGATATTTTTCTTAACTATTGACCGAAGTTTTCCAAAAGTACTTAGAGATTACTTGATAAATGATTTGGGATAAAAGAGTCAGTATTTACCTGTAAAATTGTTAAATTTTCTTCATACAAGGATGAATTCGGATCATGGATTTTTCATAATTATTGAAGCCACTTATCTGCTGCCTAGAAAAAATTTATTAAACAAATTAGCTGATTGAGTTATCCAGACATCTAAAAACGAAAAGAAAATTTGTATATAAGATAGAAACAAGGGGAATCTCATGCACTAGCTATCAGATGTTTGTTAGTTCTCAAGTCACAACACCAGGAAGTCTATTTGCTCCTTTTCAGAGAGAATACTTTAAGTCATAAATGAATCAGCAGAGATACTGAGAAACTCACCTGGATCTTAGGACGTTTTCAGTGGATTTGTAACAAGGTTTAAAATTAAGTTGTTATTTATTTATTGGGATTTCAGGACTCCATTAAACTAATAATATCCCCCAATTTTACTTCAGTATTAAACAAACTGTTAGTAAAACAGAAAGTTAGTCTATATTATCCACAGAGAAACTACGAGAGGCCTTATAGATACATTTCAGTTCGTTTATCAAAAAATATTATCTGCAGTAATTTCCTTTAGCTTAAAGTAATAAACGGTAATAATTTAAAGGGTTAAGTGTCTCATTTAACAAAGTATATACGTGACAATGTATATTTTAGTTTATGAAAGGTGTACTTTTAAACTGAAATCAGTTGGGCAACTATAGAATCCATCCTGCAAGGGAAAGGTATTTCACTTTAAATTTATTAAATGATTTACAGTGCGGACTATCCACAAAACGTACCATTAAGTTTGCCATCTTTACATATCACAGTTAATCACTGAGGCAATATCTAGAGGTTAATAAATCTGAATCTCTAATTTTATCTTCAATACATGTATATCAGCTATTCATTTCATAAATTAAGTTTACAAAACAGGAGGGTTTTGAATGGACTATTTCGTTGTACATTTCGTTTTCAGTTGAACGCTAAGTTAAAAGCATAAAAACTCATTTCATGGTCTATATCATGGACTTATTTTGGTAAGAAAACCTTCGAAAATCAGGATGCACCGCGTAGCTGTTTTTGCCTAGTACGAACAGTGCAACTCAGAGCTTTCATTTTTGGCGGCTAGAGTTTAAACGTTAGACCACTGAGCTGAGACCAGGGGTTTCGATTTTTAATTTCATTTGGCTCGCAATAATGCATAAACATCATTCATTGTCGTTGAGGTTATTTGTTTCGCGTTTGATACGCTGAACTTCACCATTCATAGTTTGTTACTAGAACTCTAGGAATTACCTCTCGAAGTTGGTGACTGGTAAGAGTGTGGTAATTTATATCGTAGGGTGTTGTGAAAATTGTTGAACTTGAAAGTTTACATCACAAATTGATCTTAGATAACCATTGGGAACCAGGAATCATTGGACAGTTATTTGGTTTTCGATGCAAAATATGAAATTTAACAATTTCCAAAACATTTTACAACAATAAAAATTTATGTTTTACAAAAACTTAAACAGCTCATTATCCAACGTTTAATTTCCTTATAGTTATTATATTTCCTACCTTATATACCCTTTTTTATATTCATAACTTATTCATGATATTATTTTTATTTCCAATTTTACTCTACTAAGTGACTTTACTATACTTATTCGTTTAACTATCATATACTTTACTATTTTGCAAAACTAAATCTATTGAAACTTAAACATATATAGGTTTTTTTCCAATAATTTTTATTACTTTTTAGATCACCATACACTTTCACTTTTTATTCCAAGAAATAAACAACCAATTCACTGTGAAACATTTTATGTTAACGTAATAATATGCTTTTGAACAGAAGTTGGATAGAACTAGAAAGGAAGGTCCAGGATAGAGTGGGTTGGAGAATGCTGGTCGGCTGCCTATGCTCTATTGGGAGTAACAGAAGCAAGAAAGTAAGTTTATTTTTTATCTATTTACTTATTTATACACGTAAATATTGGTACAAATGGGCACCAGATAAATATGCGCCACACAAATCATTCGATTTGTGTGAGGGCTGGAATACTACCCGAGTGCCCGAAACAGGTGGTTTTCTTAGGGGCCACACCCGGAACCTTTGACCTAACGGTCTGATCCACAAGGCAGTGGAGCATCGTAAGGAGATGCAGTCCCATGGTAGCCGGTGGCCAACAGTTGGTTCATACGCCATTCGTTCCTTCAGGATACTGGAGCCAATGTGCACCATTGGTTTGGAATCAGGGTTTTCCAACTCCCCTAGGTGGACGCGCCGTGTCCACTAACCCAGTTAAAGCGCCGGACATTCGCTTTTCGTCCTCTCAATTTGGTAAACAACACCCTCGTCACGAGAAGGTAGTGAGTAGGACTTCCGTGGCAGAGGCTGTATACGCGTAGCCGTGTGAAAGCATTTCGAGACGAAGGGCGGACTCTCCCCACTCTCAGACGAACCAGGGCACTTGGGGGTAAGTAAGTAATATCCTTTGGACTTGAATGTAAATAGATTAGTGTAAAATTAAATTTTTTACACATAATCTAAAGTTAACGTTTCATATCAATAAGAAATTCATTAAAACAGTAAGTTATTTATTCAAATCCATTTGATGAGTATGAATTCAATGTCATAGTAATTATTTGATTGAATTCAATTCTCTGATTTGGTTAACTTATATTCTATAGTCATAAATCAAATAATTTTTATTCACATTTATTTTTTTTTTGATTACTTTGTTATTGTGTAATCATTTTAGCTAGTTGATCATTCACCTATAAACTAACACATTATCAGTCTCATTTTCATGAGTAATCATTAGATGAGAAAAGTAAAATTTAATTCAGAAAATCAGTCAAATATCTATGTTTAAACACTGAATAACTCTTATTGCACAAACTCATTGACTAAGCGACTTATTTTCATACTTTGATGAATATAACATGATACGAATCATACGTTCGTAACATACTTATATACGTATGTATGTATATATGTGTGTGCATTTCAGAGATATGGCATTACATATCTAGACATGGAAGATCAAGTTATATAGCCTTTCTTTCAAGTTACAGAAGCCTGTATGCCTTATTAGTAAAAGGTTGATTATATTCAGATAGGGATTCAAGTATGAAAAAATGTGAGTATTCACCACAATGTTCCTTTAAAGAAATATATCCTCTAACAATATTTCATTGGTTATACCATTAAAATCTCTTCATATTTAGATTTCCTTAACTGACAAACGCAACAAACCTTTCGTGTTTTTTTTTAAAGATTCTTGTAAAGTTCATTGTTTCCTACCTATTCATGACAGCTAAGAAAAGCTGATAACATGAAAATTTTGGACAAAGTGGGATGTTTTTATTTAGAATGTATTATAGTAAACAATACATTGTTTCATTGATTTATTGTTATTCAGTAATACATGCTTTCTTTTTTGTAGTTATTCACTTATTCACCATCGACTAGGGATATTATTGAAACATTATTCGCAACCTAATTCTTAAAATAAATCTATTGAATAACTATAATTACATTGTTTAGAGATAAGTTAGTGATGTTTCACTGATTCATGTTTACTTCTCCATTTTAAACCAAATATCAATATAAACGTAAATTTCATTAAGATATATTATCAATCATTTTGGTCATAGATGATTGAGTGTAAAATGGCTTTCATAGATCACTGAGAATAATTTCAAAGATTACAGGTTCAACACTGGAAAAAAAGTTCAAGGGAATATAATATATAAAAGTTCATTCGTTCATATCAGAACACTAACCGTAAAATTATATTAGATTTGAAAAAACTTTAATAAGATTAGAAATTCAATGTTTGACATCGAGTATCAGCTTCCAAACATCTTTCTGCTTGATTATTGAAATGAAGAAAATATTAATTTTAATTACTGATGGAACCCAATCACTGGGTGATTGTCAACTAAAATGTCACTTTACATATAATAATCATTGTTTTTAATTTTCAGCAGAGGGGAAATTTTCAGAAAGTCAAGGTTATTAGTATAACAGTTTTAATGATGTTAAATTTATTTTGGTAGACAATAATACAAATCTATAAATGAGGCATCTCAAATGGACAAATGTTAATGAAAATATGATAAGGTTTTATGAATGTTTTAAGTCATTTGGATATTTCAAATATATTCATTAACATTTATATTGTGTTACCAAACCGAAAAGGTTGTCTTTAAGCATCCTAGCACTTCTTTTCTTGACAAGTTCTTTTTAACAACTTGGTCTACAATTATCAATATTTACCGAAATTCCCTGTTCAGAAGTAATCAGTCGATGTTGTTTTTATAAACAAAGATAGTGGAAAGTACTCACTACTCTAGACTATACTCGTCTTCATATTTTAAAAAATAACAATTTGGAAGGAATTTCCCATACCCTATCCACTCAACTGAATATTTACGGACGTTTGGTAGAAGGTCCAACATTCATTTTGATTGTAATGTGTACGTTAAATGCATTTAAAGTTATTGTATATCCATTAGACTAAAGTTAAAGAAGCCTATTCAACTAACGAATTAATAAATTCTAGATACTATACACAAACAAACTTAAAGAAATAGGTTCAGTTAAGATAATTTCTATGTTGAAGAGGTGAGCAAAAAATTTAAGTTGTACACTTAATTGTGCACCAGAATTACTTTGTGTGGATAGATTAATTTCTATCAGTCAATTGTTTTCTCATTGATTCATGTCATTAATACAATTTATAACTAAGGAGAGTAGGAATGCAAACAAAGATAACTAGTGATAAGGAGTGGATGTGGAATATTCTATGGTTGTATTATTACAGGCAGAGAACACAATGTTACATAACTTGGTTATCACATTTATTCAAGGAATACATTTTGTTGTATTATGTAATATACTGAAAATTTTCCACGTACTTTTTTATATGTTTTAGCTAAAGATAAACCTATATAACATGAGGAAATACTTCAAGAGATGTACATACGCCATTCAAAGAAATTTGAATTTCAGCATCATCAATCAGTTATAAATATAAAATTAATTCTTCAACGAATTGTTATATAGGAATTCATAATGAATTTGCTACATAATATCCAGTTATTTTTTATCTCATTTTCTTATATCTGGATCTCTGACATTTTACAACAAAACATTGATTCAACACTGTATATGACTGTATATGAACCTAAGAAAATACAAAGTTGAGAGGTCTTCTTCTAAATGTTTGTTGTACAACATAATAAGTTGACTGTTTTTATCTGAGTTCCAGGTAAAATATCACTTCATTTAGACATCTATTAGCTATGAACCTGATATAAATTAAGTCTTCTAAAAGTAATTGGAAATATATTTAACACTGCGTGATAATATGTTATTTTGTTCTGTTCTAATATTCGATTACAAACATTCTTCTATGAACAAATAAGGGCTTTATTAAAAGATACTTAAAATTAAATATCAGTATCTAGATAAAACGACTATCAATTCTTTGATAACTCACATTAACTGTTGTATGTCACTAGAACACTTCATTTCTAGCTATAATGGTAAATGAATAATGCTAATCAGACGGTTGCAAATAAATTCTTCAAAATTCGACATAATTCATCATGTTACTACTTTGTTTATTATTATTTGTTTGAAAGCATATTAACAACTTTAATCGTATGTTTTAGGGTATTTTAAATAGCCAAGATTAAATAATAGAAATTCCATGCAAGTTATATATGCTATTCTTCAAAAATAGCCATAAAAGCTATTGTGCTACCGAACTGTGTGAATCTCCAATCTGCAGTATCACTGAATATTCTTACAATCAATAAATTAATATTTTATTAGTTGAATTCATGAGTCAATATATGCTAGACCACCATGGAAAACCTGGAAGCACTGAACGGTCGTCTTGTCCTAGTATGGGACTCCTCAGTGGTGAGCACCCCCTACCCTGGACATGGGACTCAAACCCAGGACCTTCGGTCTCGCGCGCGAACGCTTAACCTCTAGACCACTGACTCAGCATCCAGAGCCAGCTTTCCAGTGTCTAGCATAGATCGGCTCATGAATTCAACCATTAAAAATTACTACAATTTCCACAAACCTTCATTCTCATGATAGATTAATTGATAACGTTCAATTATTTAGGTTCAGTGATCGAAAAAATATTATGTGCTTTGACATTCAAGGTAAGTTATCAATTCGGTTTAAATTAATAATAACGAAAGAGATGTACGCATTTCATCGACTATATCCCAAAAAAATTGAAGTAATAGATACCATAAAAAGTAGTGGAATCGATCTGTTTCTTCAGGAAAATTTTAAAATTGAAAAATAAAGATTATCATCTTTTTTGTATTTCACAAACTCCTGACTGTTAGGTTCATTGTTCAGTTTATGCTTGTCTCTCGTCAACGGAGAAAAAGTGACAACTTGTCAATATGCTATAAGTTATTCAGTATGGTAGATAAATAACTATGGTGAATTATAATAAAATTTTGACAAAACATACACACAATTTGCTATTATTTTCTATTCTGTCGTTTATACACTGAAAACTAAAAATTTATTCATTGTTTATCACTTGGTTGTGTAATGACGAGTTTATGAGTAAAGAATTTCTCAACATTTGTTGTACAAAATGACTAGTGCAGAAAACACTTTTTGATAGTAGTTTAGTGAATGAGAGAAAGAGGTGAGAGCAATCAAACACTGTTTAGTACAAAAATTACAGAATTCTTTATTAAAATATGAGAACCATACATTGAATATTCCATTTGAAAATTTCAGTCATTTGTTCTTCACATTCTGTATGTTTTTTTTGGTTCACGATTCCTTCCTAATCTTACTTCTGCTTTCCTCAAGTCGACCTACATAGCCTTCTGCTGTCGGATCTTCAACTTCCAATTTGTGTTACATGCTACCTATATCCGTCGAAATAAGTAGCATACACCACAGTAGGAGTAAAATGAAACATCAGTCAGTTTCATTTAATATAATATCCATTGATTAGCAACATTTTGGATTTAAATTTTAAAACTACATTCATATATTCATTTGGTTGGTATTATGGAAATGCACATCTATACAAATACAATAGATGAGGAACGTGTAATCTATTCGCACACAAAAGTCGATTAGTAAGAAACACTATACTTTGCATTTAATAATAAAGGTACTTATTTCAGTGTCTTTATAAGAAATTAAATCCACTTTTCAGTTTGTCAGTCATTTATTCCAGAAATAAAAATACATCAAAACTTCGTTGAACACAATTTTTGTTAATATTCGTGTTGACACTGGTTTGGATATCACAACATAATCTTGAGATATCAGAAGGAAACTTTTATCCCTAATGATTGTATATCTCTCTTATATTGTTAGAAATTCTACAGGTAGTCTATCAAACTAGTCTATTAAATTAAGTGTAAATATGAAAAAGATATCAAGTAAATTCCATTAGCTCACGAATATCCTCATCAAATCAATACTGGAGTTGTGCATCAAAAATCCTCACTGACATTTCTGTAAGGATGGCTCGTTCGGAAACTCAAGGAATCTTCAAGAAGCCCAGAAACAGCTGAAGGCACTCCATCCAATCACCGCTAAAGGGACATTCTAGAATGTCGACGTGTAACTTCCCTATTGGATGAACAAGAAGAACCTCCTATGTGCCCATTGGCTGTCCGAAATGATGATTTACTTTCAGCCAAAAAAAACTATAAATACGTGAGACTTTTGTACTATATTTGACGCTGTGTTGGAAATAACATTCCTACTTACTAGTCTTCTGTCTTTTCTCTTGCGACGTTGCGGGTTCTATCGTTCAAGTAGTCGCGGCATAACAAGAATCTAAAGCTCTAGATATAACAATTTCAATAAGCGATATGGTTTTATATTACTTCTAAAACAGCTAAAGATTCAAGCAAACATGATTCATGACCTTCATTGTTCAAGAAAGGGGTGTTAAGATTAAGATCAAGCACATGATTCAGTACATCAAATTCTTTCTATTGTCTATGGGATTCTCATTTTCACGATATTGACGGATGAATTTCACACGATAATTTACTTCATAATCAGTCATTACTCGCCATATTCTTACGATAATAGTTATAGACTAGTTAGTTATCAAGTGACTAAGTTATAATTATTGAAATCCAATCCATGCAAAGTGAACCGATATAAAGATTAGATTATTATGTGAATTAGATTTTGTTATAAAACAAATTCTCGTCTTCTGCGTTTTACTTCTTGATTACATCAAGTTTTAGAAATCCATGTGTGGTTTTCCAAAGCTACAGAATTGTGTTACTGACAGTGTAGTGAAAACATGATTGTTCGTCCTTTGGTTATTAGGTAGTAATTTTAGTCAAATAGGAAATAAACTTCATTCACTTACTATCAGACAAATCGACTGTAAATATAGCCTAGGCAGTGACAAAGTAGCTTTATAGTGCATTTCTTTTTCTAATGGTTTTACACACTGAGATAACTCTGTAGTGAGATTTATCTTTGAATGATAGTAAATCTTAAGAATAACCAGTCATATGGCTACGTAGCCCGTTTCTCAGCCACAACAAACAGATATAAATGAAGATATTTCAATAATTTGATCTCGTTTACCAACACAAACCATCTATTCTTCTAGCTTATGTTTACAAAGGAGAAAAAGAAGTTCAGTGTATCTGAAAATTTTATGTCAATCTATTACTTATAATCTCTTCATTATAAAAAAGAAAACATGAAATCGAGAATAGCTTCGTTTTATTACACTATCAACGTCCTACTAGAGCATATTTAAAGTTAATAGACACTAACTGACTGTCTTTGACATTAAATAAGAATAATATATTTGTGCAATCTCAACGAATGAATTTGAAGTAAATCCAACATTTCGCCTAGCAATCTGGTCCAAGCTTTTTCAAGGAAATATGTTTACTTCAAATTCATTCGCTGAGATTTTACAAGTATATTATTCCTATTTAATGTCTTACATCAACTCGGTGCCCAAATACTGTAAAACTATTCGCTCTAATTTAGATAAAAGTTCTTATATAATTGTCTTTGATTTTACTTTCAATTCTAATCATCACGAGAATTGTATTTTCAACTTTATTGATTTTTCTGAATGATTATTGCATAATAAACAAACGTTCACCAATTGTCTTCAGTGAGTTGATATCTCATAACAGACCTGGTTGGACTCCACTGGTCACTGCTTCTCAATAGAACTCCAGGAAATATCTCTTGAAATCAGTCACTAGTGAGCATATGGTTATTATCAGAAGGGGTTTTGTGGAGATTTCAGTATTTGCATAGTTGAAATCATCGGATGCCGGCTCAGTGGTCTATCGGTTGAGTGCTGTGGCGCAAGACTGGTAGGTCGTGGGTTCGAATCTCGTGGGGCGGGATCGTGGATGCACACTGCTGAGGAGTCCCACAATAAGACAAAACGTCCGTCCAGTGCTTCCAGGTTTTCCAAAGTGGTCTATCTTCAATTGACTCATAATAAGAATTGTATTATCAACTTTATTGATTTTTCTAAATGATTATTGCATAATAAACAAATTTCAAAAAATTCCCTTTTTTCTTGTTTTTATATTAAATAAAGAATTTTCCTACTGTTTTTCATTTTTAAAAATATTTCAAATGTCTGCCAAAACAAATTTTTATAACTTGTTAATCATCTATGTTCAATTTACTTTTGTTTACAAAAACTAAAATCAAATTTGAATTCAATTCTGTTACGTGAATGTACGAGCACACACACACACAATACACACATACACACACACTTTGAGGTATTTGTACAAATGATCATACGAATTAATTGAAACATAAAAAAAAATAAACTAAACTAAGAGACATTAAGTAAACAGTTATTGTAAAAGACAGCAAATTGTTTATTAAAACTAAATAAGTTAAAATAAAATAAACAAGAATTTATTTACGCTTTTTCTATTTGAATGATTATTTGAATTTATCGGTTCAATAATAATTTCGGTACAATGAAAAAAAAGGAAACAATTGATAAGTTATGTATACAGTGACAAGATGTGTCAAAATGTTTGCTTGAATAGTTTACAATTGTTTGAATAATATTAACTACTAACATTATGTTATATAGGGGAAATATCATTAGAGTATTTTAACATTCTTAAATGTCAATATGATATTGTAAAAGTGTGTCAAAATAACTTCGTTCGAATGAAGATCGTTGTTACGTTTTGGTCTACTACTATAGAGTAAGATACACTTTATTGATCGGTTGATGAATGTCAATAATCAGCAATAAACTAATAACTAACTTTTATAACAGCAAAAACAGATCGTATTTGGATTAAGGAGAGACACTGGGCTTTTGAATGACTTATAGAATGATGATTGGCGACATTTGTTTCACTTTTTGAAAAATCACGACAACCAATATAAACAAATCCAGTCATTTATATATAGATCCTAGTGACATTTTGATGGATAGTCAATAAATATGATATGTAAATGAAATACGGGGAATTTAAAATAGAAATACTTTATATAAAATTACTACAAAACGGATCTTGCATGTTACATTCAACGAGATTCACACTTAATTGATACAATGATTGTCAAACTGAATCAATGCCAACCTGAAATGAAGAGAATATTCCAGTGAAGAATTATCATAATGAATTGAGAAAAACAACCAATACTGATGATACTTCACGCTGAGTAAAAATATAATCATGTTAAATTCATAAAGTTTATTGAACATAGTCAAAACTAACAGATTCCTACATACCGTGGATCGTCACAATTTCCACAATTGTAGCTACAGTTATTATCAAATAAATAAGTAATGGGCGAGACTATAATTTATGGACGACCTTTGAACGAATCTTGAGTGACCCTAAGAAATATTAGCCACTCAGTCAACAGTTAGTATAGAGTAAAAATATATTATACAACACCAAAGAATTAGAGTGGATACACTTCTTTTACATGGTCCAAAAACTTGTCAAGGTTAGAAAAGGGTTCAAGGGTTCTTAAATCGTAATGCATAAGGCAGAGGAACTCATCCATATGGCTCCATAATACTCGATCTCTGGAGCCAAGACAAGGTTTGTATGTACTCCGGTTGTGTAAGTTTATCATTTTTATCACGCATATATCCCTACAATACTCATACCTCTGAACAGCCGAAGCTTCAGTAAATATTGCAGCCAATAATATTGTTGCTTTTATTATACAGTTCGCATCAATTATTATAATATGCCTTAGACTCAATCTGGATCGAGCAATAAACGTTCCTATTCTAGCAGACTTCTTCCTCTAACATATACTACATCGAAAGATAACATCATCAAGGTAGTCTGCGCAAGGTCTACAAGTCAAATGATTACCGCAAATACAAATAAAGGAACTTCTTAGAAGTCCCATTTATTGTAGCCGCTTAATTGTCACGTCTTCTATAAAATCCTTTGTGAATCGATTGTACATGAGCATCAGGTATTGAAATTGGCGCTGTGACTTTGAAATCCTTCAACTGCTTCTGATTGGCTCGTCCATAAATTATAGTCTCGCCAAGTAATGATTAATTGTTTACATCTTGTGATCTACTATTTTGGTCTTTAATGATTTCTTTTTCAATAAATTCTACTGGATTTCATTCGAATATTTATAAAAGTTTTAAAATGTATTAACTTCACAGTTGTTCAGTAATGTTCAATGTCAGTAAATTGTAGAATAACAATTTGATTTATGACTCTGACATATATATGTACTAAAATGTTGTTTTTATTTTTCTAACTTTTTTAACTACCAAAAAGCTCAATATAAATCGAATATAGTTGTTAAGTCTATTTAAATTTCAATAACAAACAGCAATTTAGAAAAATAAAGACATATAGTGAGAAGCAGTGACCAGTGGAGTTCAACCAGGTCTGTTGAGAGATATCAACTCACTGAAGACAATGGTGGATGTGTGGCTCAATTTCGTGGATTGGTTGAAGTTAGACATTTACACCGTTGGATGCCGGCAAGCTCAGTGGTCTAGAGTTTAAGCGCTCGCACGCGAGAGTGATAGGTCCTGCGTTCGAATCTCTCGAGGCGTGATCGTGGATGCGCACTGCTGAAAAGTCCCACGAAACGGCCGTCCAGTACTTCCAGGTTTTCCATGATAGTCTAGCTTCAATCGACCTATGATTTCAACTATAAAATTACTGAAATCTTCACAAAAACCCCTTCTGATAATTGGATTTATCAATTTGACATATATATGTACTAAAATGATGTTTTCATTTTTCTAAATTGCTGTTTGTTATTGAAACTTAAGTAGACTTAACAAATTAGATTCGATCTATAGCTGTTTGGTTGTCAAAACAATCAACCGTCTTTTTTTAATTGATATAATCATTGGCAACTGTTTGACGGATTATTTTGAATTAGAGATCAAGGAGTTATCAATTCAATTTATAAATAAGTAGAAATGATTTGTTTTGAATTATTTATTCAATTTTTTTTAAAAAGAAATAATTGAAAATTTAACTGAATAGCTATTTGATCCAATATAGTTCACATAAAGCTTGATTAAAGTAGAGGATAGTATTTAAGACTTATAGATAATGGAATATAAAGTTGATAATTTATTGTCAAATGAATGAAGTCAACAAATATTGAACTGTACAAATAAAATTATAACAATACACTTAGAAACTAAAAATATCAGTAAATAGTGTACATAAACACCAGTCAAGTTAATACAGGTAATATTATTGTATAAAGTGGATAGTAAACTAATTTTATTGTTAATTATGACTATGAATAAGTTGAAAGAAAGAAACATTTTAAGACAAAAGATATTTTACTTATTAAAGGATATAAAAAACATTCAAATAGAAGTGTCGATTTGGTCTAGCAATATAGACTTAGAAAATATAACTGAATGTCAATTACACGGGAAACTTTCTCACTCGTGTTAGCGCTTATTTAACAATTATTCTATAGTAGTAAAGATTTGATTTATTGACAGTTGTTTACGCAAAATACTTCGGATCCGTTGGCCAGACACCATCAGAAATATTCTTCCGTGGGAGAGAACAAACCAGATTTCAATGGAGGAAGAAATCAGGAAGAAGCACTGGAAGTGGATAGGACACATATTGAGGAAACCATCCAACTGCGTCACAAGGCAAGCCCTCACATGGAATCTCAAAGGTTAAAGGGAAAGAGGAAGACCAAATAACACATCACTTTGAGAAATGGAGACAGAGATGAGAAAAATGAACAAAAATTAGATAGAACTAGAAAGGAAGGCCCATGACAGAGTGGGTTTGAGAATGCTGGGCTGCTGCCTATGCTCCATTGAGGGTAACAGGCGTAAGTATGTAAGTAAGTAATAAGAATTTGGCAAACATTAGTGTACATTAATACTTTTCTTGTCAAATTATTCCATAGTCGTAACAATATACTTATCTTATTTGTGTTTCCATTGTTCATATCATTCCTAGTAGTCATCATAATTTCAGATTTTCAACTACCGCTTTTTCATTTCATGTATTACCATTCATTATCTTTCACAACCATTTGAAATTTCGGGAATAAAAGTAAACCGCAATGGGCTGGGTCTATTAAGTGTGAAGATGATCTAGTGTGATGATATTACTGGGCAGAAACTCTTGAGTCATGACTACCGAATGCGAGGGATCATTTTCATGATGTCCCAATCTACTAGCAAATAATTTCTACGGTCACTGAAGAGTTTGAGAAATACTGAACACAGAGAACCATTATCTGCCTGTTCTTAGGTAAAGAAGTTATTAGAGATAACATCAATACTTACCCATCAATATCTATTCACTAGAAAGGCCATATATACTATTCCTTTAATTTAGTTTAGACAAAAACAACATTTGTCTTATTATTTTCCCTTATCTGTTGTTGATCGTCTAATCATAATTCTTAAAAATAAGATAATCAAATAATATAACTCCAAGTTTTAACACTATTTATTTGTCTATATCACTTGATTTGAAGGATAAATCTATTCCTGATAGCATCGTTAAAAAAAGTAACCTGAAAATAACCTATCAAAATATATTAGATCAAAAACTAACTTTTTTGAGAGAATTTTACTTCTATACAGTTTATAAATCTGTCAGATACTTAAACAGTTGATGAAAAATTTATTCCGTTTGTATAATGAGGAAATAAGTATGATCTATTTTAAGTTATTGACTATGTGTGGTGTTTATATGAACCGATGATTTCTTTGTATTGTTTACTGTTTTGATTTTGAATTCCAAATACAGTACATTCGTTCATGCTCATTAAATACTTCTTGATTAAATTGCGTTGTTGCTGGGATTACTAGTTCATACTATAATTCAGATGCTTTGAATTACCCCACTATGATTGTATAAAACGTTTTCAGATATGCATAATTCTTCCTCTTTTCTTTTTCAGATAAATTCTTTTTGTTATATAATATAGTTCTAGATATTATGATAGTTCTTAATTGTATTTTTAAATTATGGTTACCTAAAAATACTCGTTCTCTGCCATTGTTGTTGTTGTTATATATGCAATGAGTGTTCTATCATTTTAATTACATTAACAAAATGGGAATAGATATTGTACAACTGATCAGCTGAACAACATTAGTAACAACAACATACTGTTATGGTTGAAAGAAAGTATTTGGTAAGACGTACTATGATAGAAATTACATTAAAATACTAATTTAAGCCAAGTTTTCAATGATGTTTGTTGGTCAATTACAAACTTATTCTATGGTATATGAACGTGAGGGACAGTTAGGAGAAATAAATGAAGAGTGAATAGTATTAGAAAGTAATCTCATACAAATTTAATTTATATCGTTTGTGTCCTGACACCATCAAGTATAAAACTTCTGGTTGATATAAAGAGTAAGTATGAAAATGAAGGTTGTTTGCAAATATTTCACGCATCATTATACTTCTTAACTTCTAAAGAAAATGGTCTATCATCACTAGAGTCCATGACAAACATTAAGAATTAAGCGGTTATGATTTTTTAAAATAAAAACAAATCATGAAAAACGTATATATATCTCCTTAAATTCCACTTACATGATTAATAACTGTTGAATTCAATGCATAAATTTATTTCATTTTGATTTGGTCATCACTTAATTTATCTG
Organism: Schistosoma mansoni; assembly: GCF_000237925.1. Classification (NCBI taxonomy): domain Eukaryota; kingdom Metazoa; phylum Platyhelminthes; class Trematoda; order Strigeidida; family Schistosomatidae; genus Schistosoma; species Schistosoma mansoni. The sequence goes on from NC_031497.1 coordinate 10,048,332, forward strand.
AATAACTATTTGGTTAGCTAATAGTAATTAAATGCTGGATTTATTTTAGAAGATGAAACGTTAGTTTATCAGATGTCTCAGAAGAATGAATTGTGATATTCTATCAAAGCGATCTACCTAAGACCTTATTATTAAGAAATAAGTCAGTTGCTTTGATAAAGCTAGTTTAAAATATCAGTGTTGCAACTTGATTGGTGTTGATGATCTGATATATGGAAGGAATCACCTGAATTAATTGCTTTTTCTTTGAAAAAAAAAACATTTATGGTCATATTCTTAATAAAGTTGGGATTAGTACTTAATAGACATAACACAGAAACTTAACAAGCTATGCTACTTATTAAAAAAAACACAATAAAGATCTCTTTTTCCTGAGTTTCAAACACCTTTATTTTGACCTTTTACTATTTTTACTGTTTTTATTAGTTTTATCAAATTTTATTTTTTTAATAAGCGTTCGCACGTAAGACCAATAGGTCCTATGTTTGAATCTCACGAGGCAGGTTCATGGATGTGCACTGCTGAGGAGTCTCATACTAGGACAAAACGGCAGTCCAGTACTTCCAGATTTTCCATAGTAGTTTAACATAGATCAATTCATGATCTCAACTATTGTAATAAATAATAATTTACCTACATTCAATAGTTTCTATCACACTAATTAATTTCTCATTCATTTTAAATTAATAAATTGTCATATTTTAATTTTTAAAAAAATTAAATTTTCACTAGTTCATTATGTTTACATTTATAATGAAAAAAAATAAAAATAAAAAATTTTTTTTCTTTTTTATTTGACTAAACTAATGTTTTACAAAAATTATCACGTAGCAACATTTAAACACGTTCATTTTAAACAATGAATGTAATTGACCTGATTATATTTTTGGGAAAAATAAAAATGAACACATGTTAATTTATGGGGAAAAGAAAAAAAGGAGATGTACTTTTAATTTTATTTGAATATATATCTATAATTAGTCAATATGTTCATTAAATAATTAGAACAATGCTATATATTCATATTCAATTGTACAATGACTGTGTAAAAAAAGATGGTCAATGACTTGGTAATTATTTTATTAATAACAAAATGAAATACAGAAATTCATTAAGATAGTTGGTTTACCATTGTTGATATATTGACAATTGACTATAAGACTAGGATTAACAGTAAATGATCATTGAATTATTTGTAGTGATTAAGGTTTTGTCAGGAGTTGAGATAAGATATTAGACTATCAGCAACTAATTCAGCTAGTTATTTTCATGAATAAATAGATTCATGCAAAGTTTATTAGAAAAATGTACTCTGAATTTAGTCATTTCATACATAAAGCTAAGTCATGATTATAAGTTAGATAGAAAAAGCCCTTAGTTATCATTTATTACTTACTGCTTACATGCTTAGTTGTGCTTTCATACAATAAACGTATGCTTTCAGTTGACTGACTAATGAATATTCAAAAGCAGAACAATTTTGGACTGAATCTATCAGTTGTACGTCAACATACGTAATCGCTTAAGCATTAATTTGACATTACTATAGTATTTCACTGAGGAACAAATATTTTATTAATCATCTACACTTTAGAGAGTGGATGACAAGGGTTTAAAATTGTCACATTGTTCAACATTTCCAAGCATCGTTTTTAAAAGTAGCATAACTGTCGATAGGTGTGTAATGACAGTTTTATATGATTAGCTCATATACCTACAGATATACATTGGTTTTCCAACTGAGGCAATTCTATAGATGACACAGCGTTTACTAAATAATATTCTCGTATAACGAAGCTCTTGAAGTTATACAACCGATTGAAGGCTGAAAGCAGTTCACTGCTCTTTTAACCTAACATCCGACTCTCTTGCAGTGAACCCCTACGGTCTCAGATCTTAGAATCAACACTAAAATCTTCGGTATCATGAGCAAACGCCTAACCTCTACATCACTAGGCTGAAATACAAAGGTATACATGTCTAAATTCAACAAAACGCCCCTCCCATTACCTCTATGTTTTCGCTGGTTGTCCAATTTAAATTGGTTAATGATCTCGATAAAATTCAACAAACTCCATAACTTCATATTGATAACTAGCTCATAAATTTAATTTTGATGACTTTATGTTTAAGTTAACTGATAAATTATAAAGTTTGTAATTTAAGATGTAATCCATCTGGACATTCTTATGATATCAGCCAAATAGACATTAGTTTACTAGTCGATCACTTTAAAGAAATTTCTTATTTTTTGGAGCATATATATATATATATGCATACCTGCCAATAACTTATTTATGGCAAACAAATTTAGTCCATGTAACACATAATTAATAACATTTTACTTCAGGAGTTAAACAACGAAGATTTTATTCGTACATTACAGCACTTAAAAGAAAGGTATTGGTTTTTCTTTTAAATAAAAATTTGCTGTATCACAGTCAGAATATTTGTTTGCAAAACAGTGTCCTTTAATAATCAATTAAAACTCTTTTATAGGGAAAATATAGACGGAAAAAATGTAATAGACTACCGTTCAAATTATTTGATCTACTTTTTCAAGTCAATTTTAACTTCTCTATAGTGAACTATCACAAATATCCATGGTAAACTTAACTAACTAATTAAAATAAAGGAGTACTGCTGTAGTGAAGCTGAAGCCTATAACTCCATTCCATTTTGGTTTGAAGTTGAAATTACAATAGTTTCTAATAAGAACAATCTGTCTTTCGTAACCCAGTTACCTAGGTGAATAAAATATGAAGTCCTACAAGAGAAATCGTACGATTATCCGCAACAAAATTATATTTTCCAATTGTTATGGATAAAGTCGATCTTGATGTCAAAATTCTTAAGGCTACTCAGATTTGTGCGTACATATTACTTGTCGACTTAGGAGAATGATGACCGGATTCAAATAGTTATTGTATATATCAAATAACTGAATTAGCGATCATATTATAAAACCATGTAATGATACCTCTAAGACTATACGAATTAATTGTGTGAGTTTGCGTTGCTTTCTTATCAGTCATGTAAAAACCATACCACTTAGTTATTTACGCCTAGTTATTTATATTTTCGTAATTAAATTTATCCGAATTCCAAGAAATTTCTAATAGATTTGCTTTAGCATATCTTCCTATCAATTTGAATTATGAATGTTGAAACCTTAGAAACAGTGATTGTTTGCATCCTTTCAAGAATATCACTTTTAATTTTTAACAACGGACATAATACTTGTGTTTAACTTTCCTGCATATCATCATCATCAATTGGCACTTTATATTTTAATGTAGTTACTCTGCATATTAGTTATACCATAAAACGTGTTTGGTGATCGTTTTAATGAAAATTTGTTAATAATGGGTGGTGTTTTGCAATATTTTGTGATGTGAATTAGACATTCTCTACATAACGAATCTATTTTCAGTAGACATTTAGCATCCAATTTTTTCCACATTTGTCTTTCTTTCATAATAAAACACCACAACAGATTAAATCTATCTTGCTTGACTATTATGTTTGTACCAAATATGATTGTTCTACACAGTACGAGCGTTATTCGAATTAAAATACGGTACATTCAATTGCGTTCAATGAAGTTCCTCTGACTTGATTTCTGGACCATATGTGAATACCTCAGTATGTATTGGACAGATCTTGGAATTCCTAGTTCATATATAACATTCAATATCACTACTACTGCTGATCACATCGACTCATAAATGATAATGAGTATTTTATGTGATAATATTTTTTAACGTTATTATAAAGCTTTAATTTTGATTCGTTTATCTTGGACCTTATTAGTGTTGATATGATTTTACAAACTCTACCTAGGACGTTTTTAGTTAGCTGGAACCTTATCAACCACTGGTCAATTACAGTTATATCAAAGATCTAAAATGAGTTGAAGAGTTGCTTATTTGTTGGGTCAGTTTTGTTAAATCTCGGCTCATTTGTTCATGAGGCATCATCAGTGAGATAGACCGTTAGACGAAATGATCAGACAGTTTTAGTCAGTGACAACTTTAGCCAGCTATATATTTTTTGGTATTTCAGATTTTAGAATAGGATAAAACAGTATGTAATTCTCTATTTTTCGTAGGTGTATGACAACGTTTACTATAGTACTCTTTTCCGAGCTAAGTATGCTCTAAATCTAAATTAATCTTATATCTCAGCTTTAAACATAATACCTATTCTTCGAGAAATAGTATCAAGGGAATTGTATTACATTGACACTTCATATAGCCTTACTCCTGATCTGTCTAAAATTACTCATGAGCGTTGAAAATCTCAGCATTTATTCAATATTCTTTCCGTTTATAAGGGTTCTAATAATTTTATAACCCATCATTCGAAAATCTTAACAATAATTAAGTAAAAACAAATAGCTCAAATAAACCTATCATTAAATATTAACCTAGTTAAAAATTATTAATTTAATGTGATGAATGTTTATTGCCCTAATGTCTACTCTGACACTTCTTTATTTCATTTATCTTAATAAAATTTGTAGATATATATGATTGATTAGGCTTATCTGATGAAGTGACCTTAAAACGAAACATACTCTAAATCTGTCAAGGTTAGAAACTCTAGGTTAGTTATGATAGAGATATATAGATTGTAAATATAAAAATACCTTGGAGGATATGTTAGATTTACGAAGAAAAGTAGGACTAATTACTTTCAGGATAATCATCTTTATTTTTTCCCATCCAACTGGGCTAAACACTATCGTAATGTAAGTGTAGTTTCTGAACTAACCTACTGATACTCTTTAATCTACCCTATTCTATAAGATACAACTTTTTATGTGCAATAGTTTTTCCGAAATCCCATACATATCCTTTATTACTCTTGTTCTCTTATTTGTGTAATCAGTTTTGGTGGCCAACAGATAGACTCATTTTTCCATTCATCTTATTTTTTACTTATTATTGCTTTTATTGATAACATGAAATTGAGGTACTTACTGTCAATTGACTGGCAAAAATTTGAACACTACTTATACCTAGTTTGAATACTATCCGACAATGTAATTCATAATCACGAATCCATTTGAAAGGAATGTTTCTTCCTTCAACTTGCTTTTTTCGCTTCTATTTAGTCTTGACCATGTTTAGAAATTAACATAATCTTGATGTCAGCTGTTAACATTTAAATTTAATACTGTGTAATTTTTACAAGGTATTTTAATCGAATCCACCATTTCTGAAATATTTATAAGGTTGTGATTTGTTCTGTGTTATCTAGTGTAAATACATGTGTTTGTGAGCGAATACGTGGCACAATAATAATCCACAAACGCAAACAAAACTAAACGGGTTTCAAAGGATCATAATGCAGAGAATTAGATCGATCACATTTACACCAATAAAAAGTTCGGAAGACCCATAGAATACTTGAAAAAAAGAGGAGCTGATATAGTTTCAAATCCCCATCTGATGGTTGTCAGTATGAAATTAAATTTAAAGGGGCACTGGAAAACTGGACAAAGTGCACCATAAAAGTTCAAACAGACTTTTTGAGGTACCGACACACCCAACGAAGTCAAGGTAGCTCTCATCAATAAGTTCCAGGCTTTGTAAGATCTATTAAGAGAACAGGAAGCTACGATGGAGAAAAACTGAAGATAGATTAAGGATGCGATAACTTCAATATACCTTGAAGTACTGGGCCGCAAGAAGTACCAGTATAAAGAGTGGATCTCTATTGATACCATGAATAAGTCTCAAGAAATGAAAAACAAAACGACAGCAAACAAAAACACAGAAATTCAACGTACAGGCCGAATATACAGAAGCGAAAATAATTGAGTGAAGAGGAGCACTAGAGCTGATTAGTGGAAATAGTTAACAGACTTAGCAATAACAACGGAAATCGTTTCAAGAGAAAGAAATGTGAGAAAATTAAGTGATACAAAGAAGAAGCTACCAGTATCAGACAACATACCAGCTGAAGCACCAAAATCAGGCAGAAGAAAGTACAAATATGCTCCACATTATCTTTATACAGATATCTGAGGAAGAACAAGTGCTAAACGACTAGGAAGACGGATACTTCATCAAGATACCAAAGTCGGTGACCTGAGCGAGTGTGAGAAATACAGAGCCATTACAATACTATCGATACCACGAAACGCTTTCAACAGTGTTATTGAACAGAACAAAAGGCTCAATGGACCCTCAAATTTGAGACCAACAGGCCGGATTCCGTAAGGATCAGTCGAGCACAGAACAAATCGCAACACTACTAACCACTATTGAACAGTCATTTGTGCAGAACTCGTTAATATACGTCAACTTTCTTGATTATGAGAAGGTGTTTGACAGTGTGGATAAGAGAACATTATGGAACTTTCTTCGACAATTTGAAGTACGTGAGAAAATCGTCAACATCGTATGGGATTCACTCGGCGGACTACACTACAAAGACGTTCATGGACATCTGACAGATGCATTCTGAGTGAGCAAGGAGTCAGACAAAGATGCTTACTCTCTCCCTTTCTCTCTCTTCTGGTGGTTGACTGGATTGTGAAGACTTCCATATCTAAGGGGAAGCACGGAATACAATCCACAGCTTGGATGCAATCACACCATTTAGACTTCGTAGATCACCTATCACTTTTATCCTATACACATCATCAAATACAGGTGAAGACAACGTTTATAGCAGCAGCAGCCTCTGCATCACTAGGCCTCAACATACGCAAGGGAAAAAGCAAGTTTCTCAAATGCAACACAGAGAACACCAACTCAATCACATTTGATGGAGGAATTCTGGAAAAGGTGGAAACACTCACTTATCTGGGTAGCATCATCAATGAACGAGGAAGGTCCGATGCAGACGTAGAGTCAAGGATTGGCAAAGTAAGGACAGCATTCCTACAGTTGATGAACATATAAAACTTAAAACAACTGTCTGCAAACCAACATCAAATTCAGAATCTTCAATACGAACGTCAAGACAGTTCTACTGTACGTACGGAGCTGAAACTTGATGAACTACTACAACCATCATCAAAGATATACAGGTATTTGTGAACAGTTGTCTATGCAAGATACTCGATGATCGTTGGTTAGATACCATCAGCAACAATCTACTGTGTTGGAGAATAATCCAGCTTTCATGTGAAGAGGAGATTAGGGAAATACGTTTAAGGTGGATAGGAAATACATTTCGGAAATCAACAAACTCCATCATGAGGTAATCCTTGACCTGAGATCTGAAGGCGGAAAGATAAGGAGACCAACAGATACATTGTTCCGAGAACCAGAAGCAGACATCAAATAATGGATAGCACTTGGGAACAACTAGGAAAGATAGCTCAGGCAGAATCGGTTAGAGAATCCTTGTTGATTCTCTGTATTCAACGAAGGGTAACAGCCAGTAGTAAGTAGTGTGTCAAATATCCTCATGATTGTTTTAGTGTTCGTTGGAGGTAAATCAGTTTGCATCGTTGTTTTTTTAGAAAACTGTGTTATTAAACGTATTGTAAACCCTAAATTTTGTTATATAGACAAGATCCTGATTATATCTTTAAAGAAACTTGAATCAATCTACTAAAATAATCATTGAAGTTATTTGTTTTCAAAGACTGGACTTTATAACTAGTTATGTTTTAATGTACATTATTGTTATCAATAACCCAATGAAGTCGAGTGATTTTAAAATGATTAATCAAAGAAATTCCTGATTTAATATTCTTAGTGATTTACTTCAACAACTTTAATAAATAATCCGCTATCTTTGAAGTAAGTTAATATTCATGGAAATTAATCAAAGATGACTTTTTGATCATTTTCATCTTTTTATAATTTGGTCCAAAAAAGTGTATCGTCCATTTAAGTTTATTATTTCGATTGAATGTTTCTGTGAAAAAAATATTTAAGCATGTAATTAATCACAAGCGGTAGAAATCTATGTATTTAACTACTGAGTTTGAACATTATGCCTAATTTGTAGACGATCATATTACCTAAAAGGATACCGTGAAAAATTATCGTATAAATCTAAACTCTTTAAACTATACTACGCAACTGCGTCACAAGGCAAGGCCTCACATGGAATCCTGAAGGCCAAAGGAAAAGAGGAAGACCAAATAACACATTACGCTGAGAAATGGAGAGAGACATGAGTAGAATGAACAAAAATTGGATAGAACTAGACAGAAAGGCCCAGGACAGAGTGGGTTGGAGAATGCTGGTCGGCGGCCTATGCTCCATTGGGAGTAACAGGCGTAAGTAAGTAAATACGTATTTTTAACTATTTATTATGTGAATATTCTATTTTCAATCGATTAGATTACACAATATGACACATAATTTTATGATATGAATGTTACTTATATACAAAACCCCTGTTTTCTATCACTATAACTGATAATAACAAAAATAATTATATATAATTATAAGTAGAAATTATATAGTCTAAAATCATTTTTACACCCACATATAAGTCCATATTCTTTTTTTTTACAAAAATATAAGTCAAAACAACATATACTACCAATAAGAGGAAATGAACAGACAATTCTATAGTATGATATAGATATACCCTATAGTAATGAAAACAGAAAAGTAGGTGCTAGACTTTTAATTTTATTGATTTATTCCTAATTTTATTCTTGTATGCTGATTTGTTATCCTTTCTAGGTTTATATGCACAGATATGTGTTAAAACACACTAAAATCGAATTTGTATCGTATATGTCACTAATAGGTATAGACCAATGATACATAGTTGATGTACAACAGAATGCTTTTTTTGTTATTTTGGTGTAAAATGTATAGATTACTAGTTCATGTATCGATTAAATCATTAGGATAATTTACTTTGGTTTCTATTTATCATACCTTAGATATTAAAATAAAATGATGTAGAGTTTTCAAAATCCTTATTTTCGGACATAAATTCATTTATTCACGATATTTTCTTTTATCATCCACCAGGAGATGTTGTAATATAATTTTCAAAGAAGGTAGTGATGTTGATGAACAATCATCATTTGTACGGTCAACTTGTTCGATTGAATTGCCATTGATGCATCTTCAGTTTTTTTTATTTTCCTTAATTCGCAATAATCTGTAGGAAAAAGCGAAATTAAGTCAAGATTAGGCATTTCTATCTTGGATAATCTAGTTAAAAATCTGATTCACAACAGGAATCTGATAGACAAAGAAAAAAATCTACTTTCAGTATTCTGATATATTGATTATTTTTCTAATAATATGATTTATCACATAAGTAGTATTAAGACTTGAAAAATAAGACTTATCGTCGGCACATTGAATGTGATCACACTTATTTAAAAACCAAAGTGAAATGACAATGAATTCATTAGGTCGATATGCTAAAAAATTACAAATACAGTTAGAAAATTTTGCGATTACTAATTGTTAAAATAGGTGTACAACTTTGATTTAGTCGGATATTTTCAGTAACTAAGCTGAAATATTGTCAGCAAAGTCGCAAACTAAGGTAAATAGTCAGTTATCAGTTGTTCGATAAATATGTATCCAAATTTGTGCACAAATATCAAAGAGATTAGTCGAAAAATACAACAAGCGATTGTCATTATTAACAAAATTGTCAATAAATGGATGTAACATTCATATTAAGGTCATTCTAAAGGAAGGACAACAGAATTTAGGTGTAAAGTTGCTAATATAATTACGATGAAAGTAGGACTTCAGTCTAGCAACACAAGTATATGGAAGCGAAATAATCTTGACATTTTGTTAGGGGTAGTTCAGACCAGTTTTACAGAAAAATCTAATTAAACTACACGTTTCAACTAGGACTACCACAGAGAATTTACTGAATACTTAAACAGTGAAGTATTCAAACATTTTTTTGTTGTATCAAAGATCCAATTTTTAATATGGAGATATAAATTTTTGAGATAATTGATATGAAGAAATAATCAACTGACTAGCTGATGACATGTTTATTTAACTTATGATAATGAAACTGTGAACTTGTATTCTTTGCTTATTAAAACATAAACTGAATGAATAGTGAGAAATGAGCTTTGGATTTTTTTCAAAAGAAAATGGACTGAAAATGGTTGGATATTATGTATCACTACTAACTTAGCATGTTCGTTTGTATTAAGATGAGAATTACTTGGTAATCGCACTCTAAGAAACAAATCATGGGTGGATAAAACTCATCGTCCAGTATCAAGAACCATAAGACTCAACCGCCTGACTTGACTTTTACCAGCGCTACTAACAGAATTTGAAACCGACTACCGTCCGTTGGTTTGCCAGTCTTTTAATTACGTGATAAATGAAAAAGGTTGAAATACTGAGGTTATTTTGATTTGAGTTTAGAAATATTCTTTACGTCAATGCAGAACTTGGTTTCCAATGATTTTGCTTGTCATTTTGTTCAGATAAATGTTATTTGCAAATATGAGTATACTTTTTTAGACCACGATGACAGTTATAAACAGTTCTAAAATTAAATTTGTTCTGAGTAGTATTTATCATTTACAACACTTTGGAGGCTTCTTCGACACTACGGCGTGCATGAGAAGATAATCAATATCATACGGAATTCCTATGGTGGATTAAAATGCAAAATCATGCATAGAGGACAACTCACTAACTCATTTGAGGTGAAGACCGGTGCCAGTCCAGGTTGCTTACTCCCACCCTTTCTCTTTATCCTGTTGATCGACTGCCTCATGAAGTCGTCAACATCTGGAGGGAAGCACAGGATACAGTGCCTTATCTTGATATTTTTAGTGCAATAATTATGGACTTATAACTGTAGCGTCTGATGATAAAACTATCAAAAAAAATTGTTCGCTCCGATATTCTTTGTTTTGGAATGTTCCATGAAGATTCTTACATGGTATTTATCATCTATTAAGCAGAGTATTCATCTGTATAACTCAGTCAAATAAAACAAAGTATTTGCAAATAAAGAGGAGATCTCTACTTCCATACCTATTGATAGTTATCGTTGATTTATTTTTGATAAATAAATTAATGAAACAGAAAACAGTCTGAACTAATAAAAAGATCAGTTTTGTATTAATCAGAGCATAGATCCAAATAAGAAATAAACTGTGATTACCTATTAGATGTTCATTTTGTCTTAAAATTATTGGATCTGAAAGTATACCTAATATACTGACCTTCAGAATATGAAATGTACTACAAAGTTTAATATTTATAGAAATCATATATCAAACCTATTAAAGTTTTAATGTAAATAACAACTCTTACGTCACTAAAAAAAACTGATAAATTTGTGACGTAATTTAAGTTTGAACTTTGAAGTTTCTATATGGAATAGGAATAATAGTTCTAAAGTATTAAATAGAATAATTTCATTACATAATATGATAAGACTTTTAAAAGTATATAAAAAAGGGTTTAAAAAATGGAATGAAACTAGAAGAGTCATGGAACTACTTTTTTTAAAAATTCACATATTAATATCAAAATATTCGTAATACTATTGATTGTGTATCTGATGCACAACTTATCTCATTGTTTCATAGTATGTAGATATTGGTTTAAACTAACCAAACTTATTAACATTTAATGCAGATAAGAAGAATATGAAGAAAACCTACAATGAAATTTATTTATTTATTTAAACACATAAACATTGGTACAATGAGGCACCAAATACATATGCGCCTCACAAAATCATTCGATTTGTGTGATGGTTGGAATACTGTACGGGTGCCTAAGCCGAAACAAATAGTTTTCTCGGAGGGCCACACCCGGAGCCTTCTACCTATAGGTCTAATCCACAAGGCAGTGGATCAACGTAAGGAGATGCAGTCCTATGATAGCCGGTGACTAACGATTAGTTCATACGCTATTTGTTCTTTCAGGATACTGGAGCACATGTACACCATTGGTTTGGAATCAGAATTTTCCAACTCTCCGAGGTGGATTCGCCGTGTCCACCAACCCGGTTAAAGCGCTGGACATTCGCTTTTCGTCTTCTCAATTTCGTAAACAACACCCCCTCCACTAGAAGGCAGTGGTTAGGGCTTCCCTGACAGTGGTTGTATGCACGTGGACATGTGAGAGCATTTCGAGAGGGAGAGCGGACTCTCCCCACTCTCGGCCGTACCAGGGCATTTGAGGGCTGTATTTCTCTGTATTTTGCTATATTTCTCAAATACTGTTTTTTTGTTGACATTTAACATAAGAATTCAACTGTATTAAAAAGGATTGTTTTAATTGCATATTTCTTAAGATTCCAAGAAAAGATATATAGGTGGAAGTAAAATGAATTCCTAAAATACCTCTTTAAATTGTTATTTCAATCTTGGTACTATCTGATAGTCATTTAGGTTGGAAATCAAGTAGAAAGTCTTTTCTATAAACATTTTTCTGTACCGGCTAGTATAGTTATGAATTTTATAATGAGTGAAGATAACCATTTTTTTTCTCTTTTTTCTAAGAATCTTCCAGAATGATCAATAAATTACTAGACAATGTAACGTTCGTTTAGATACCGATAAAAAAACACTTCGAATTCCTGAAAAAAAACAAGGCAAAAATATCTAATCAAAACACAATTTGTTTACTAGTATAAGTTTAATTTTGAATCCCTTCCATTCACTAAGGATAAAAAAACATATACACAAGTGAATTGATCTCTGATTTAAAATTAAAACATTGATTATATACCGATCAACAGCGAGAAGTACCACAATGTCGTATCCACCAAAAATTCATCAATTATCTACATTTAAACAGAATGTATTTTTTTTAAAGCCAAAATACAAGTGTACACGAATGTGTATTAGTATATATATTCGGATACACAATTTACTTCAAGTCAAATGTAGAAAATGAATAAAGTTTCCCTTTTCTTTCTTTGCTTTAAAATAATTAACCAAACAGTAGTTATACTACTGATAAAGAGATAAAGAAAAAAGCCACTTAGACATTCAAATGTATTATTTTTCTGTCAAAAACATAAATAGAAAAAAACACGTTTAGAAATCACATTTGTAGATACTGTTTATATACATAGCTACAAGTAGTGGAAAAGTTTTCATGCTGTTATTAAACTAACTGAACATAATAAAAAGTAAATGAGATTCGAATTCGTTTCAATCATGTTTTATAACAAAGTATAAAGCTCAAGCTATCGGGATGTAGTTAGTATCAGTTCTATTTAGTCCTTAGTCAAGTTTACAAAATGATTCACTCATAATGTTATTGTACCCACCTATTACTATTAGGTAATAACTGATGACTTAATGTATTTTTTACATTAAAGATAATGTCGGACATCTGACAGAAAGCCTGTTGATATCTCATATGAATCTATAGTAAATTTAGGAAACATAATTCATCTGGACATTTATGATTCCCATAGTATCAGATTATTTTGTTGACCAAATTATATTCTAATTTCGATAGGACCATCAGGATTCTGATAACATTTTGAATATTCTCCGTTAACGAAACAAATCATAGTTAAATTCACTCGGTATTGTTGGTTTGAATCTTTTCATTCATGTTAAGGATTGCAATTGATCAGTCTCTTATTGGCATATGTACATACTGTGCTTATTGCCTCGATATAGCCTTAATTCACAAGCATTATAAGCAAAGATGGAGAGTGGCTAATAGTGGAATCCAGGATGCACATTCAGTCATATTTTGGACTCGTCAGCAGGATGTACCTGCTTATAATGCTTGTGAATTAAGGCTTTATCGAGGCAATACGCACAGTGGCACATATGCCAATAACAGGCTGATCAATCGCAGTCTTAAACATCAATGAGAAGATTCAAACAAACAATACCAAGTGAATTTAAACTTCACCCCATTGCACAAGCAAGTGGCTAACAGGACTCAGTGGCCGAGTGGACAACACGATGGCGTTTGAAGCGAACGGTACTGGGTTCGAGTCCCAGAGTGAACATCAACTCTGAGATGCAGGTACATCCAGTTGACGAGTCCCAAATAAGACGAAATGTGTGTCCTGGATTCCACTGCTAGCCACTATCCATCTCTGTCTATAAATCATAGTGGGTTTTTCTTTTTCAGCAAACACTATCTATTTCTTGTCAAATAACAAGTTATGCAAAGATGAAAAACAGTTAAATGATTAGAACTTAAACGATGATAGCATGACTACAGTCTACATAAAATTATTCCACATTATTTTTTTATATTTATTCTAATAAAAATAGTACAAAAGTACCCTTGATATCAAAGTTGATCTGACAGCTATCGAAAATGTATCTATGAATGAAAATGTTTCTTATTTTAAAAATTGATTCCACTAAAATCTATTAGTTTCGAATTGAATAAATTAAATTATATAAATGTGAAATAATAGAGATAAAGGAAATGTATCATTTTTAACTTTTAACAGATGACTATTGAATGTTTCCACTTTTTTTACTTTTTTTTCAGCTTGTCAAGAACTTTTTCATTTGTTATTCATAATATATTTTATTATTTGACCACCCATATTTTCCTCATACCTTATCGCATAATAAGTCATATTGATGTTGATAAGATTTTCCCTAGTGAACTATCGAAGTACAATTTTACCCCATAAATCTATTAGAAAATTTTACAGATTAATCAGACGAGTATATTGATTCTTTTCAATGCTAACAATCAAAGATTAACTAGGCATAGTTTATTGTTTAATAATGATAACTGCTATAATTTATACAATGAACAAGTCTTACAGCTGATGAAATATATTTTCTTTAATAGATATTTCGGCGAGACTATAATTTATGGACGAGCCAATCAGAAGGGTTTGAGGGATTTCAAGGTCATGGCGCCGATTTCAGTACTTGATGCTCATCTACAATCGGTTCACAGAGGATTTCAGAGAAGATGTTACAATTAAGCAGTTACAATAAATGGGATTACTAAGAAGTTATTTTTTGTGATCTCAGTAATCAATTGACTTGTAGACCTTGTACAGACTACCATAATGATGTTAACTTTCGACGTAGTATATGTTAGAGGAAAAAGTCTGCTAAAATAGGAACTTTTTCGCTCGATCCAGATTGACACTAGGGCAAGTGATAATAACTCCCGCGAACTGTATCATAAAAGTACCAGTATTATTGTCTGCAATATTCGCAGATGTTACTGAAGCTTCGCCTGTTCAGAGGTATGAGTATTATAGAGGCATATCCATAATAAAAATGATACACTTATACAACCAGAGTACACACAAACAATACTGAATCTATGTGGTCGAGGCTGAGAGGGTTTTTGTGATCTCATGGCTCCAGAGGCTGGCTATTATGAAGCCATATGGATGAGTTCCTCTACCTTATGCATTACGATTCTAGAACCTTTGAATCTCTCTTTTACCTTGATAAGCTTTTGGACGATAAAAGAGAAGTGTATCAACTTTAATTTTTTGGTTTTGTATAATATACTTTTACTCTACGCTGACTGTTTACTGATTGGCTAATATTTCTCAAGGCCACTTAAGATTCGTTCAAAGGTCGTCCATAAATCATAGTCTCGCCGATATTTCAAAGTTCATCTTGAGAATCTTCTTTGTTAAGGAAATAGTTTAAAATACCTTTGTGTAAAATAAATCCTTTTTTTATTATTAAATGAATTTCAATGAGAAAATGTAAAAGTTTTTTATGTTTAAAAGCATAAAACGTTTAATTAGTTCATACTTTAAAATTAATGATAAGTTTTCATGATGCATAGCAACAAATAGAAAAAGATAATAATAATAATATTCAAATACGTTTTGTTAACTGTTTCATCTTATTCATGATTGGAAAATACCAAAAAATATTCTGATTTATATATATTGAATGAGCTAATGATCAGTCATTTTATTGCAGAAAGAAAAAAAGTGAAGATGATGTGCTCATATAGTGTACATATTTCTCTAAAACGTTTTGAATTTAGTGAAATCAAAAAAGAATAAGCAATATTATTCTTGTTGGGAGATATCAACTCACTGAAGAAATTGGTGAATGGTTACCAAACTTCGTGTATTGGTTGAAGTTAGACATTAACACCGTTGGATGCCAGCCAGCTCAATGGTCTAAAGGTTAAGCGTTCGCACGCAAGACTGATAGATCCTTAGTTCGAATCACACGAAGCGGGATCGTGGATGCGCACTGCTGAGGAGTCCCATAATAGGACGTAACGGCCGTCGAGTGCTTCCAGGTTTTCCATGGTGGTCTAGCTTCAATTGACTAATGGTTTCAACCATATAAAATTATTAAAATCTCCACAAAACCCCCTTTTGATGATATTCTTCTTTTTTTTGACTAATCAATGAATGATTTTTAAAATTTACTAAATAAATCCATTACAAATTAAATAACTTCTGGAAATGTCAAGTATTTTTAATTTGGAAAAAGATTCCAATATTTTCTAGATTAAAATATTCTTAAAAATATTTAAGTTAAATGCGTTTGTAGGTATCATTACCGGGGGAATCTGTCTGAAGAAGTGGCTTACACTGAGTCACGAAACGTCAGAAAATTTAATTTTTCTCCTCAGTGGGATATTAGAAATTATATTAATTTATTTATTTAAATTAAATGTTAATTATTGTAAGATAATGGATAAGAAACTGTGAACCTATGTTTTAAGCTTGTTGGCACTCATCAACAAGGTATACTTGTAATCTTGAAAGAACTGGTATTTTTCATAAGATTTAAACCAGTGTCAATTTTTTCACAGTTTATGATATTGTCAGCCAGTTTACAGGGACTTGATTGGACTCCTTTAGGATTTAGATATTTATACATCAGTGATTATTAAATGATGATCAATGTTATTTTTTCGTTCTGATTGAATCCTATCGATCATTAAATTAACGTTATTTATTTATTTAAAATGATTGCTCGTAATGTTTATCAGTTAATTTAGATAATTTCAATAATTCATCAAAGTGATATTCATACATTTAGTCTCATTACATCATCTCTGTAGTACATCGAAAAGAGAACGATATAGTTCTTCTTTTTTCTTTCATAATTTTAATATGCAATACCATGGATTTCGTGAATAGCATTGTCAGTAGAAAGTGCCATTTCATATCATAACTTCTTTAACTCAAAGAGTTCTTCTGGTTGTACATTTCAATTTCCCCCATCATTACTCTTATTTTTTTATATGCGTCTTACCCCTTTTCTCTTCCCATTCTCATTGTTTTGTGTGGCGCATATATATCTGGTGCCCCCTTGTACCAATATTTATGTGTTTAAATAAATAAATAAACAATGAATTTCGTAATTTTTATACTTAAGACTTGATCCTTATTCAATCCATTGCCAAAAATTGTTATCATATATTTCAATAAATATCTGATAAATAAAGTCTTATTGATTGAAGAAAAAACAAACTTTTCTTAGTATTATATACAATATCTAAAGACTGAATTGATTAGCTTTAGGTTTAAGATGAACTAATCCTTTTTGATTTATAAGACAATTCATCCTTCTTTGTTAATCTGTATTTAATAAGTGATAAAGATATCAGGATAAATGTTATACATTTCAATCAAGTTATTTATTAAATTATTAATATTATTAATAATATTAATATTATTAATTATTAATATTAAATTTAATTGTCATACTGTAGTGAACAATGACTTGGTATGGAAAACCAGTTTATTTTCTAATGTGAAATTACGGAGTGATTTGGTAAAATATGAAAAACATACATCAGATGCAGAATTTGCACACCTTCCATAAGTTGTCCTTTATATTTTTCATGATTCTTCTAATTCTTTTGCTATTACAATTACTTTCAGTTTTTTCCTTTCTGTTTTATTCAATTAAGTCTTCCCAATCTCCTGCAGGCATTCATTCCACTTTCGATTGGTGCTATATACTACTTACACCTGCCAACATAAGTAGTATGCACCGTAAAACTAATAAATCGCCGAACAGCAGTTACTGTTCTGCTTAATTTTCTTTGGCAGACAATCAATAAAAACCAGAGAGTTATGAATCTGTGTTTTGTTTTAGATTACAACTAATCGTCACTATTCAACCACAATTTTATCAGAGATTGAATTCAGAACATTCAAGGGTCATGCCAAATAAATTGTCTTTTAGACCATTCAGTTTATATTCAATGGTTCTTACCCCTGAACTATAGTCATATAGATGAGTTTAAAGGAAAGAATTATTGTCAACTGGATCCGGCTACTTGTACGATCTAAACATATTTCATTTTATATAATATATTTCTAAGATTTGAGAAAAATGTCTATCAGTGACATTCCCATAAAGATTGCTACAACCATTATGTTTTGTTTAAGTTAAATTTTTAAATAAAATGACATATAAATAATTCAAATGATGAGTCTGGTTAATTTATTCGTATCCGAATGACACTGTTAGAACAGAAACTTATACTACTACTACTACTATTACTGCCACTAATGAAAACAAAAAAAAATAGTAGACATCTGCATAAATTATTACAATTTTGTAAATTAAGTTAGAATTCATTGCCCATTCTATAGATCTAATTAGTAATGAAAATGTCTACTTACTAGTAAGATATGCCATAAACACATCCATACACATATACACAAATCACTGTCCATATATAACTATACCTTCATAGGAATTATACGTATATATATGTAGTTAAGGGTATATAAAAAAAACATAAGGTACGATAAAAATAGATAATATGAATAGATCCGTTATATTTTTTTAAGTCAAAATTTTATAATTCTCAATAACTTTTTTATTCATTCATATTACATAGTGATAAAAACAATTAGTAACTAAATTGAAAAAGTGATTTCTAGTAATCATAATATTATATGTTTGAATAACTAATACAGTGTTTCTTAATTAACAATGATTATGAGAAGTTATTTTGATTGTTACCACTGTACTACATTATAAGCAAAGATGAATAGTGGCCAGCAGTGTAATCCAGGACGCGCGTTTCGTCTTATTTGGGACACGTCTGCTGGATGTTCCTGCATCTCAGAGTTGATGTCTACTCTGGGATTCGAACCCAGTACCTTTCGCTTCAAACGCCATCGCGTTATCCACTCGGCCACTGAGTCCTGTTAGCCACTTGCTTGTGGAATGGGGTGAAGTTTAAATTCACTTGGTATTGTTTGTTTTTATCTTCCCATTGATATTTAGGACTACAACTGGTCAGTATCTTATTAAGGCTGTATCGAGGTAATACGCACAGTATGCACATATGGCCAATAAGAGACTGACCAGTTGCAGTTCTAGATATCAATGGGAAGATACAAACAAACAATACTAAGTGAACTGTACTACATTGTTTCCTAGTATTAATTAATTAATACAAGTTGATTGAATAGTACTTACTTACTTACGCCTGTTACCCCCAATGTATCATAGGCCGCCGACCAGCATTCTCAAACCCACTCTGTCCTAGCTCTTACTTTCTAGTTCCATCTAATTTTTGTTCATTTTTCTCATGTCTGTCTCCATTTCTCAGCGTAATGTGTTCTTTGGTCTTCCTCTTCTCCTTTGGTTTTCAGAATTCAATGTGAGGGCTTACCTTGTGACGCAGTTAGGTAGTTTCCTCAATATGTGCATAATCACTTCCAGTGCTTCTTCCTAGTTTATTCTTCCAGTGGATGGAATCTAGTTTGTTTCTGATAGTGTCTGGTCAATGGATCCGAAGTATTGTGCGTAAACAACTGTTAATAAACACCTGTATCTCGTGGATGATGGCTTTCATAGTTCTTCAGGTTTCCGCCCCATTGATTGAATATAGTGATAAAAAAATAGGATTGATTTTTAAATGTACATTCAAATTACAGGTTACGTGAACATCAATTTAAATGATGAATATCTAGACATTAATTATCAACTTCATTTTAATTACTTACTTACACCTGTTACTCCCACTGGAGCATAGGCCGCCAACCAGCGTCAGTTTAAATTCCTCTACAATTTTTCTTTTTTCAGAGTGTGGATTATTGCTGATAAACTGAATGTGTATAAATGTAACAATAAATATAGAAGATATTTAAATCAATTCATTTCACCTGACTTAAGATTGATGACTACACGTGGAATGGACATATGAATAAATTGTAAATCAAATGTAGCAATTTTAAGGATTCTCAAATAGTAAACAATGATCTTAGATTTTGAAAGAAAATATTCTATTAAAAAATAAGCTGTAAACAGAAATTTTAAACAATATTTAACTTTCCATTCACTTTTATAACAAAGTACAAAGTTTTGCAATGATGATAAAGTCATATTCATAAAGTGTATACAAAGTAGTATAAGTGTTATCAATTTTTGATAATCAAAAACTTGTCACAAGTTCATAATATTTCGGAAGTACACAGTATGTAAAACTAATGGAAGAAATCTCAGTGGTTGGTAATATTCATCAGAAGGGTCATTATTAATCAGATGTGTATACCTGCATTATTTACTTCTAACTGTAGGCCATCAACAGAGATAGTGGACTATCTCCAACTTCGACTAAGCCGGAATAATCACAATTCAAGAATCCTTTTTAAATGATTTACAAGGTGACAGTTTAATATGAATATATGGTCATAAGTATTATCTTCAGGATTGTTCAAGTAATAGGAAACAGTGCAATGGTGATATCGCTACGTTTATGAATATGAACTTGTGTTAGTCTAACTCTGTACGTGATAAGTTTCTGTACGATTTCATTGACTGTTTAAAGTTGAAGTGCCATCTAAAATACGAACAAATATAGTTATATTAGCGTTACTAACATTTACGTGACTCTGGAGTGCATCTAATTGGCTTTACACTTTTTCTGTTGGTTAATTGTAATCCCCGTTGCTGACTCCAGTGATTCTCTTTCAAAAGTAAGTAATGACCTTTATTTATGCGCTTGTTGCTCACTTTCATTTCTAGGCCATCAAAAACGTAGCCGACTTCCCCAATCGTTCCGATCTTTTAAATTTAGTTTCCATGAATGATGTAGGAATACTGTTATATCCCGACGAGAATAATGAATGGTAACTGTTTGGATCTATTTATGGAATAATACCATGCATATATTTTTATTGTATAATCTTTAGGTAACTAAACTATGCATATTCATATTCTTCTAGTTATAAGCTTTATTTTGACCTATGGATTATCATAATTATAAGATTATAAGATTTACCGTTCTTAAGTTATGTCCAATTTATTAATTACAGTCTCTCACAATCAAAGCCACTTTTAGCTAGATCCTGTACAAATGTTATTTTCTATTTTATGGTGTGATGTGATCTGTTTGGCTTGTATGTAAACCCAATGTGTTTGAAATAAATGATTCATATCGCGGAGGCTGAGTTTTGTGTTCTGGACTCAATAGGCAGGGCTAGGCAGGAAAAACTACCGATAAGGACTCTAGACTGCTCGTACGGGTTTATGCATCATTGATCCGGTTAATTATATATTATTAGGGCACAGGGCTATATATATAGCCACCTTTTTATGTTCATAAAATTTCATCTTCGGTTTATATACTCTACATATTTTTAAAGTGCTCAATTAATTAATTTAAACGAACATATAAAGAAGTTTATGAAACGACATCGTGTGAAGTGAAAACACAAGCAGACTTCATGAAATGTTGTCGTAACTAGTTATTTTCCAGTTCTCACAAAAAGAAATTGAGTAAGTAGTTTCAAGTAAGTGTGAATCAAACTATTATCAAAAAACACCATCATCTTCGAAATAGTATCTATTTTTGTGTACAGATTTTATTTTTCCACTTTGAGACTATTTTATGCTGTTTATATGATATGACGAGATTTCATTTCAGATTACGTGTTAGCTATTCAATACATAGAATCAGTATCATAAAATCGATCAAGAATAGGTTTTAATTTATTGCGTAGATTCAATAAAAGTATAAGTTGAAACACGCAAGATATACAACGGATTAAATGAACTGGTTTGAATATAGACAACTAATATGAATGTTAAGTAAATTTAGGAGAATTTAACTTTCCAGTCATTAGAAAAATCTATTCACTTTTTGAAGGCATCCCACGTCAAACAACTACACTATTAGAAACAATTAACGTTTTGTTCATCTAAGAAAGCGATTTAATTTAAGACAAAAACTACTTACAACTATTCACTATTTGGTATTAACATTAATACATTAAACAAGGCGGCCTGCCTGAATATTTAGGTTATCTGTTCCTGCCATTTGGAAATTTCAACAAGTTATCTGTTTTATTGTTTGTTTTAACATATCATTAT
Source organism: Schistosoma mansoni (assembly GCF_000237925.1). Lineage (NCBI taxonomy): Eukaryota > Metazoa > Platyhelminthes > Trematoda > Strigeidida > Schistosomatidae > Schistosoma > Schistosoma mansoni. Next base: position 10,070,566 of record NC_031497.1, read on the forward strand.
GCCTATTAGTCTCATAACCTATTCAGGTGAGTTTGTGAAACATTTACGACATTTCGCTGTACAATTTACAAAAGAGCACAATCAAAGACTGACATTATACATCGAAAAGAATATATATTATTCAGATGTCGATAGCTGAACTTCTAACATCTCATTGGCTGTCACTCAACATTTATCGCAAGGATCGATCAAGAAATAAGAAAAGGAAAGTAGTTGAAATACTTTGTGCTGAGAATTCTATATTGTATCAAAAATATAATATAGAATAAAGCCGATAATAATCAATATTCTTACAGATTAAATACTTGTACTCAATTAAAAGTTTCTAGTAGAAAACCTATTGTCATTATATAAGTAAATGAATTCAAAAGTAAGGTTTTGCATCATTTATAGTTACAATAATAGCTAAATACCTCATAAAGTATAAGTTATCCATGTCAATAGAATCACTGGAACATAGTAAGTAACTCTTAGTATTATCACTGTTTCATCGATCACTGATATCTTAAACAAACAACTAATTCTGATAGGATAGAACTAACAGTAAATGTGATATACAAAATCATAAAATCCTACCATAACAAAATATAAGCTTTAGCCAATATTGATAAAGATTTATGGAACAAACTTTATAAAATGTCAAATGTTTGCAAATTTTCTTTCAAGTAAATTAAAAATAAGATAAAAAAAACGATATACAATTCAATAGATAATGTTCATGTCAGTAAGATATTGTGATAAACATAAAAATCACAATTTAGATTTAGGGGTGATATCGTTGTAAGATAGAGGTCATCATATCTTCATGCTTATAGGTGTGTGACACATTCGTATTTAACATTAAAGTTACAGTTTTGATGTATTTTGTAAGTTCATATTCAGTATTACAAACAATGTGGCGGCATTTTCAAACAAATATAATCTCTCTCCTTTATTCATAATAGCTGTATGTTTTGTCACATACACATCTCCAGATTGTTGACCAATGAAGAGGCAGAAGAAGAAAAGGAGAATAGATTATAAACTGTGAAGAATGGTATGATGTGGAGAATCTTTCGAAATACAGCGTGTATGAATAGCTTTTACAAATATAATACTCTCAAAGTGAAGTATGATTTGTTTTCAGTACACTTTGACTAATATTCTACAATCATTTTGTTTACTTACTTACTGCTTAACATGTGAAGTAGTGTAATTGATGTGATATTTGATGGAACTATCAAAGTGGATATTCGTATGGTATTAGAATAATAATGTATATGTAGTAAAGTTAAGATGAATGATTATGTAGATGGTAGATTCCGTGACTCAGACGGATTATTTGTCATTCAGGGCAACTTCAGCAACAGCTTGTCCAGGAATATAATGAAAGATTTTCGGATAACTCATTTAAGATAGAATTCATTAAATCCACACAAGTTAGACGAGCTTAGATGGTTATAATTGTACACAAAGCATTCTTACATTTCCAAGCAGGTAGAGTCCATACACAATGTAACAAGTCCACAAATTGTTTAGTATTCAGAGCAATCTTAAGCAAACTTTCTTCAATAACAAATCTCACATCACGAACATACGAGACAATCTAGTATATCTACTCTCAGATACATTTGGTTTAGAAGTGCCAATATTTTCATTGTGAAGCAGTCAGCTAGAAGTATTCAAAAGTTCTTGTTGACAAAACAAACTCGATCTAGCACTCATCTAAAAGTAGACGTCGGATTTTATGTTTAGATAATATTGTTTTCTGCTGAAAGTCACTCAACAGCTTCTCACGGTTTTCTTCTCTGTTTTTTCCGTTGTTCTTCAGAGTGTTGTCAATAATTGTGATATGTGTAATATAGTGAGTTTGGCTATTATCACTTTTGTATGTGGTGAGTATACAAATGTGTTCTTATTTTAATCATTAGCAACTTCGGCTAATGAAATCGCTGAAAATGGAGCCACTTCAACAGAAGCAAACAAGAGAATAATCATTCATGTTCAGTTGTTCACATCTACACACATATCGACGCTTAATAACCAGTAGCATCATATCATCTTACCTCAACTCGTAAAACAAATAACTCGGATACACATTGATTCTCCCTAACATTAATTTGTCACACTTAGCTATCTGTCCTAACATCAACTCTAAACCAACTCCATCTTATATTAGTTATCTCGTTACAATAATTAGTATATTATTAGTAATATTGAGAATAGAGATAATAATCAACCTGTTTCTTTGTTTCATGTTAACATTTCATATTCACTTAACAATCATCAATGACCTCAGTGTGTTCATCTCAGTATGATATTTATTCAGGTCATACGTAACATCGTCACCATCATTATTTTCTGTATATTTCCACTGACAACGAAGACTTCCATTTCGTTGTTTTGTTTGTGTGTATAATTAAATAATTAGATGTAGAAAAAAGAGAACGTGACGAAAGTCGTAAGAACAATGGGAACAATGAGGATAGACTGTTATTGTTTTTGTTATTTTCCAATCGAGAAAGTGAACTATTCAACAGGATAACTTAATTAAAATGAAATGATCTCAAGATGACCTGAACATCATAGTGTATTTGTTAATCATTTACAGTTTTCTAAGTTGAACATCATGTTTTCCTTTCTTTCTGTTGGTCTGGTGATTCATGAAGAAATCTAATCAACGAATGACTATAGTTTACGTTATGTGGCCTGTCAGTTATTAACGTTATTTAGTAGGCTTAAAAATATTTAATTCACAGTTTAACTGGTTCTATGGTTTGAATATCATTACTGCCATTCAAAACATGGATGATTTAGGGGTTCTTTTTGATATAAAAACTTACGTTTTATACGTAACATCATGTTAACGATGTAAAATCCTCACAAGTTAGATTAATGAAGTCCAAACAGTTGATGTGCTTCCAAGTTACAGGTGAATTCTTTTAAGTAAGAAAATATCAGTCAACATAGTTTTGTACTCGACAAAGCAACTACTAAGAACAAATTTAAATTATGTGATATTGTCACATTAAATAGGTTACATTATCTTGTTTTAAACACTCGATCTTTCTTTTTCTCGTTTTTGGACACAATGAAACGTTATGATATTTAAGAGAGAAAGATCAACTTTTTTTTCATTGGCGTCACACAACTAATGACTTATGACGTAATCCCTAGTAAAGAAAGTGATTTTTTCCTTAGGACTTAGCTTTGTAGATAACATTTATTATGTTATCAAGAATCAAATATTTTATATCCATTGACCATTCTCTAATGATATTATTTATTTACGTAGGTCTTGTTTAATTTACTATTCATACTCCTAAATATTGATCGCTATTTAAGTCAACATTCACCAACCAATCTGATAGGTAAACTTTATTCAGAATTTCGATAATACTTATATTACCAAGATCTTCAGTGTCCTAATAACTTTTTTTCTCATTTTTAGATGACGTTTTCATTCACTTTTATTGCATATCTATTTATACATTTAAACAAACTTTTCGGACTTGACACTATATCATAAATCAATTGTCTGTAATGATCTAACATGAAATAAAATTATTATAAATGCTGCCTGTAAGGATGGCTTGTTGGCAGACTTAAGGAATCCTCAAGAAGCCCAGAAAGAACCGAAGACATTCCATCCAGTCACCGCTAGAGGAACATTCTAAAATGTCGACGTGTAGCTTCCCTATTGGATGAAAAAGAAGGATCCCCTATGTACCTATTGGCTGTCCGAAATGATGATTTACTTTCAGCCAAAAAAACTATAAATACATGAGATTTTTGTACTATATTTGACACTATTTTGGGAATAAAATTCCCACTTACTAGTCTTGTGTCTTCTCTCTTGCGACTTTGAGAGTTTCAATCGTTCAAGTAGTCTAATAGTACGTGGCATAGCAAGAATCAAAAGCTCTAGATATAACACTGACATAATCAAATACTCTTCAATTATCACATTTAATAAATCTATCTATACAAATTATGATTATAATAATAAAGTTTATTACTCATTGATATTTATAATAAATGTTCTCTTAGTTACAAAAAGAAAAATTTCTTTCTTATTCCTTATTCATTTATGTCCTACACATCACACACTCTTAGAATGTAAGACAGACAAACAACTAAAATATGATTGGTTAATTTTGAAGAATAATTAAAATGTGCATTACCATGGTATAATTCAATGTGTACAACAAATTTTATTCAGTAGAATTAACAACAGAAATAATAAAAAAATTCAAACAAATTGAAAGTAATTTCTATTTCTAAACTTATTGAATGGATGGATGGATGAATAACCGATGGTTATTTGATGTATCACATATTTAGGTTGTATATATTTTTATAGTTAACGAGTGACAATTATAAAAGAAAAACGAATCTTGTATTATGGACATAAACTTGTCAACATGGTAATAATGATTGTCTGTTGTCAAAATCATAGTACATATATTGAATAGACACATATTTTTAAAACATAATAAGAATAGCAATACTATACTACTATCTCAAGTAGTATATTCAGCAATACATGTGAATTAAACAGTTTGAACAGTTAACTTATACATATACACGTAGAATATTTATAATGATCAATGGATTACTTCAAATGAAATATAAATATGAATATACAGTGAAAGTCAAACATCAATTACCATGACAACTACTGTAAATATTATTATTAATAATAATTTGTAAATTACACATTCTATTTGATCTTGATCTATATAGGATTTTTCCTTGGATGATCATTATTGAAATCAATAAAAAGTACCATAAGAAAAATGGATTTTTATTACTATATGTCATATATTACCATTGTCTTTCAATTTCTTATATTAAATCATTTTAAACATGTGAATGGACAGTATACTATAGAATATTTTATCACTGAGGAATGTCCATCAAATACATTAGTTGGAAATTTAAATAATATACCATATAATTCAATGAGTCAATCACATGCATTTAGTACTTTTCAACTTTTATCAAATAATGTAAATTTTTATTTAAATGAATCTACTGGATTATTATATACACGTGGTCGAATTGATCGTGAAACTATTTGTTCTGATAATAATATACTTCCTCATTCATCAAATGACTTTAGAATGAAAGAGGTTGATCAACTTTTAATCAACGAACCGAATTCTCTTAACACAGGATATATTACTAAATCAAGTTGTGAAATATTATTACAAGCCTTACAATTTATTCATGATTCACATTCACGTGAAAATAATGAACAACAACATAGAGTGATATTGATAAAAATATATATATTTGATATAAACGATAATACACCATCATGGCAAGAGAATATTATACAAATTAGTGTACCAGAACATACTTCAATCGGTACTAGAATACCATTACCAACAGCTAATGATCCAGATTGTGGACCTATTAATACAACTGTAAATTATTCACTACTTGATAAGGATGTAAAGTTTCAGTCTTCCGCCATAAATTCAGAAAAAACATCTTTAATGCAAAATATTTTCCATTTAGATGCAGAGCTTATATCAAATCCAGATATGAATTTAAACACTGTATGGAATTATCAAGCAATAAATTGTAAACCACGGATTTTTCGTTTATGGCTTCGGATTACACAAGATTTAGATTGTGATGATGACGATACCGATGAAACTGATAGTTTGACTTCATCGAAATTATATCACTCTGAAAGTGTGAAAATAAAACAAGCAAAGTTAACTTTAATTGCTGTGGATGGTGGTCAACCGGTTAGTTTAACAGGTACTGTAACAATAAATATAACAGTTACAGATATTAATGATCATGCTCCTGAATTTATCGACTCTGGTCGATATCACCCTAAAACTACAAGCGAATCACCTTCAGTTCACTTATCACCTGTCTACTCAGAAAATGGAGAGTTATATATACAAATTTCTGAAAATACTCCAGCTGGACGAGTTATATATAAAGCACAAGCGGTTGATCGCGATGAATCAGACAAGAAAAAGCTTAAATACGCACTAGGAACATCAGCTGGTCTAGATGTTAGGGATACATTTAGAATAGATTCAAAATCAGGTGAAGTGATTCTTTTACGTTCACCGGATTATGAGCAACACAGAATACACATTTTACCAATCACAGTAACTGATGGTAAACACTTGATAACACAAAAGTTGACTGTACGAATTCAAAACATAAATGATCACCCTCCTATGATTTCAGTTCGTCCAGTTATTAAACAGAAACCAAGTAATTTTTCTCCAAGTTTACCAATACGTCCCGGAGTTCCAAACTTTATTAATAGTCGAACGATTCTACTATATGTAACTGAAGATAGAAAATAGTCTATATTGGCATTCGAATTAAAAATATTGAGAGTTTATTTAATAAAAACATCAACTAGCATGCTCACTCAGATAGTTTGATTGAGAATAATGCCCCAGCCGTCAATTATCATTATCAAACAATTGATCCAGATACACATCTAAGCATTAATTGTCAGTTAAATCATAACGGTTTAGTGTTGGAACCTTTGTTTAAAGGTGCTAAAAACCAGTTTAAACTTCTTACTTATGCTAGCTTCGACAGAGAACAACAAACAGATCAGTTTGCTACCCTAACATGTTATGATTATGGCCAACCACCATTATCTTCACAAGTTGGTTTACGTCTTATTATTGAAGATATTAATGATCATGGTCCTCAGTTTAAACAAAGTAAAATGATTGCTCATATTAAAGAAAATAGTCCATCAGGAACAAAAATTTATAAAATTGATGCACATGATCCAGATATCGGTCCAAATGCTTTATTAGGTTATCGTTTAGATGGACAACACATGGATAATTTTATGATTGATGAAAAAACAGGTACAGTAACTAGTTTACGACCATTTGACAGAGAACAGATAGATCATTTTAATTTATCTGTAATTGTATATGATCAATCTGACTGGATTACACTAAATAATTATAATAATGATAATATTACATCGATAACAGATATAACTGTAAAAACAAATACAATGGAACTGTTCAATCATAAAGCACCAAAACAGCATATTGTACATGGAAATCTTCATGTTTTCATTGATGATGTAAATGACTGTGTACCAACATTTGATAATTCGTTATATCAATTACGTGTATCTGAGGATGCTAAAATTAATCATTTAATTGGACAAATTGAAGCAAATGACAGTGATGCAACCGAAATTAATAATCAAGTAAGTAATTCAGTCTTTCATAATAATAAGTCTCATTTTAAATTATTGTCAAGGCAAAGTCGAATATTATTTCAGGGTCAAGTAGTTTATTAAATTGTTCAAATAAGATATCTAGAAATGATTACGTAATGCTATCATTTACAACAGCAAAATGTCATGTGTTTGTTTTATTCATTCACTCATATGAAACATACCAACTGGTAATTTAAAACTCTGAATATATGTAATCAATAAAAGAAGAGCATAGTTGAAAGCATGAGTCAATTGAAGCTAGACCACCAAGGAAAATCTGGAAGCACTGGACGACCGTTTCGTCCTATTGTGGGACTCCTCAGCAGTGCGCATCCACGAAGAGCAGTTATGGCGTCAGTTGATAATATATAATGTTGTTTAACTTTTGTAACGAGGATAGTATTCTGTGAGAATGTTTTATTAAGATAACTTTAGTATTCAAACTTTTGAATGATTCATTACTTCACTATAACATTGATAAGTTAGGGATTCCTTTACTTAGGTAATCTATTGTTTTGAGATTCAAAAAGTTTATTCCATAGAAATTGTATACTGAAATTATTTTGTAACAGTTTAATTATATCAACTAGATGCTATGCTAGTATTGGTAAAGCTGTACTATGCTTCTAAACCAATGATGACCATACAACCTAAATGATGAATAGTTATGTTTTGTTTAAAAGAAATGAAATTGTTTGAATTTTTATTTGATTCGAAAAGTATAAAACATATGTCATAGACGTTTCATATTCGATTCTGTAAGAATTGGTCTCATGGAATTGTTTCACAATGTTTAACTAATATATGTATTGAAAGTTTGTAAACTTTTAGCTAATTATTCTATGGTATAGACTGTAGGGAAGAAAGTGAAGTGCTTATTTCAATTTTCTATCTGTCAAAATTATAGATTTGAATATTCAATTTATGTCCCAAGTTTTCTATAATTTTGAAAACATAATATTCACCTTGATATTGTTGTAAGAGGATTATTGAACAGGTTTATAATTAATATTGATGCTTATAGAACAGATTAATAAGAAATATATCTTCAATATCAATCAATGTATAGTTCCTTTGAATATGTAATCTGAGCATGTTAACGTATTATTTAGCGGTAAAACGTTTAAATGTTTAATGAGGAGACCGGTTTCCTAAAACGTTAAGTTCAACTTTTTTATTTCTACTTCTCTGAACTACTCAAAAATCGAAACTAAAATAAGCAGAATCCTCAGTTTAATGAATTATTGAATAATATGTCTAAAGATTAAGAGCTCAATCAAGAATAATGATAGACATAAGCATAACATTACTGCATACAGAAACTTTTTTGACTGTGGAAGTGAGTAAGGAAGTGCTAAATATTTTCCTGTGGCTCTCTATGTAATAGCTATTAATAGTTAGAGATTATATACTGCATGAATAATTGTTAGAGTGTAAATCACTTCATTTTTTTATCTTTTAACCAGTAAAAAGTTCAGTAATTTTTGTTCATTTTGACTTTGAGATATTCATACTACTTCGCTGATCTAATATACGTCAACTTTTGTCAATTTTCTAATACCGCAATCTAGCAAAATAAATAAGTACGAGGGATTTGTAGAGAATAAATAATTTCCATAGTGTAAATCACGAACCGATCTGAGCTAAGCCATCTTTGAAGACCTAGGAGCATTGGACAGCCGTTTCGTATTTGTACGAGACTCCTCAAGAGTGAGCATTCATGACGCCTTAGGATGTTTTTGAACTCCTAGAGTTCTAATGAAAAGCTGTAACCATCGGAACCTAATCAGTGTCAGATGTGAGACAGTTATTGACCTGATGAAATGAGTGAGGGTTGTATAGTATCGTGGAGTAATTGGTTTCAGATGTTAACGCCATTGAATGCCGTCTCAGTGGTCTAAAAGGTTAAGAGTTCGCAACCGAGTCCAGATGTCCTGGTTTCGGTTCCTGTGACGGGGCGTTTTAAATCATAAATCCTGTTTGGTTGATTGTAGTTAGTTATAAAATCTAGTACTAGCGTTTCGTCCTCTTTGGGAATCAGTAACATGGCGTACTTGTGTCCGGATGAAGTTGTTCACATCGGAACTCGATCTCAGAACTTCTCGCTTTAGATTAACCATGGATTATCATTTAGACTTTTGAGTTCAGACAGTCTCTAAATTGTTCAATGGGTATGTTGTTTATGTGGCTATCGCTAGGAGATTGAATTATCTCATTACCAGTAAATGGCACTGAATTTAGATTGTAATTGTCCATCCTGCTTAGATTTCCTCGGTATAGGGATAATTTAGTCTTGCCAATTATAGTCTCTCTGTTTTTCAAAACACACAATAACAATTCCAATTTCATAATGATTATGTAGGATGAGAAAAGAATTGTTGTTAACTGTTGCATTTCTAATCATTTTTATCCAGTCATCATACAATATCATTAGAAAGATAAATTAACATTTATAAGGACAATCCTCTGTATCATAAATGAAAACCTAAATAAATGAATTGTGTGCAAGAAATTAATCCACCTGAAATTTAATTTGCTTACATTCGTATTGCTAAACTAGCTCATAATTTGCATATCAACAGGCATTTTCTGACATTCCTTTACGCTCAGTAAATATTATTAAAACTCTTCACAAACTGTTATGACTGGTCGTCATTTGTTATAACCACGTCGCCAATTGTTATGTCTGGTTGTCGCTACTTGCTATGTCGGAATCGATTACTACTCATGCTTGTAAAACGAGGAACCACTGCAATTCTTTCTACACTAAGGTAAGAACACTTAGACTGGTATAAGTGAGGATTTATTAAACCCAAAATATGACGACGACCCTAGTCAAAAATACACTCATTTATATATTGATTTATACACCCATTTTGATTATTAATTAGGGTGTCATCACATATATGAAAAATACTCAGAGTTATAATAAGTCACATACTGCATGTCATGCTGTGCATAGTTCATGGTAATTGAATACAAGAATATTGTATCTTTAACAAACATCATACTCAACTAATGTTATACCAAATAAAATACCACAATAGGAAACAAAACAAATACTACACTGGGTAATTGTCACATTGAATTAAAACGAAAGTAATATTTGACAGAGGTCACAATGAGTAAAAGAATGTAATTTTACTTTTTAATCCCATTACATCAGAAAGTTTAGATTTCTTTTTCCAGTCATTATGTATCAAACAAAACAGAACAATCAACTTTCCATTGAGCAAGTCAATTAAAGTTGCTTTTATATTTAAACTGTTACTGTCTACTTATCAGCTCGTCCAAAACATTACAATGTATTGTAATATTGAATCCACATAGTATTGTTTGTTTGAATCTTCCCACTGATGTCTAGGACTGCAACTGGTCAATCTCTAATTAGCATATGTGCATACTGTGTTTATTGTCTCGATATAGCCTTAATTCGCAAGCATTGTAAGCAAAGATGGATAGCGTAATATTCTTTTTTATACGAGAATGCTTCAATTATTTGCTCTATATTCTTCTTTATCTTTTAACCTCTAATAAAGTATTTTAATAATTTTATTCTAATCATAGTATTGAAGTGAAAATAGTAAAGAAATGTTGGCAACTAAAATTGAACAGCCTTTCATTCGCTAAATATTTAATATACTTCATGTTTATACTTATGATTAAAGTACAATCATTCTCAGAAGGGGGTTTTGTAGGGATTTTAGTAATTTTATATAGTTGAGATCATGAGTAAACTGAAGCTAAACCACCATGGAAAACCTGTAAGCACTGGACGGCCAACTCGTCCTATCGTAGGACTCCTCAGCAGTGCGCATCCACGATCCGGCCTCGCGAGATTCGAACCCAGGACCTACCAGTCTCGCTTCCAGGTGCTTCCAAGTTTTTCATGGTGGTCTAGCTTCAATTGACTCATGATCTCAACTATATCAAATCATTCTGTCAACTAGGTTTTTGATAGGATATATGATATATATATATATATATATATACATATATATCAAAATTATTAGCACATGTGTGAAAAACTGAATTTTCAATGTATAAAATCATTCACAGATGTCAAATGATTGTTGACTTAATTCAATATGTATAAAAATACAAGTTTGATAGTGGTATTCTATCGATGGAAACAAAATAGTAAAATGTAGTTATTATTCTCTTTAGTCAAAAAATCAACTATTTGCTTCGTTAAGTTAAAGTGAATGTTTGAAGTATAAAAACATTACGTTTACTCCATGGTTTTCCCTCAGATACAATTTATGTAAACTGATCAAATTTTCGATAATTGTTCAATAATCCATCTTATAAATTTTCTAATTGTAGACCATTACTTATTCAGGCTCTTATATTTCAGACATCCATCCTTTAATGACTTTACGAGTGCTTGCTCATAATGCAGCTGATTGTTTTCATTCCAGTTTTCGCATACATCAATATCTGCTATTTTATTACACTTGGTTATAAGCAGCAGAGGAGAAATCACGAAGTAAAACCAAAAATACTGTCTTGCCAACAGTGTTGTGGTTTTATTTAAATTCATAAAGTGACCTAATTGTTTGAAACCATGTCGTTGATAATCAGATGCAATCAGTCATAATAATTAATATCAATAATCTATCCCAGATGGTGTGATATCATTTGCATTGATTTTCTTAGTTGAAGTTTACACCTTATATTACCTGCCTTCATATTCTATATCGGGCAGTTCATTGTGTCTAATCATAAAATAACCGGTTCAATCTATGCGTATATTTGTTTGCAGTTTTTATTCCAGTATGTGGACTGACTAAAGACTACTGAAAATACTATTAATTCATTTTTGGTGATTCCTGTCAAATTTCGATCAATAATATTTAATATTAAATGTCGTACGAGATGATGTACAATTACTACCATTATTGTCTGTTTTTTAAGCTTAAAATAGAATCATTTATAATTTTTTTCCACAGTTGTACAGGAAGTGAGAAATCTGTAGTACATCATTTGCTTTTCATATTTCAACACTATGAGATAATTCACTTGGTATTGTTTGCTTGTATCTTCCCATTGATGTTTAGGACTGCAATTGATCGGTCTCTTATTGGTATATGTGCATCCTGTGCGTATCGCCTCGATAAATCTTTAATTCACAAGCCTTATGAGCAAAGATAAATAGTGGCTAGCAGTGTTATCTAGGACGCGCATTCCGTTCTATTTGGGAATCGTCAGTTAGATGTACCTGCATTTCAGAGTTGATGTTCACCCTGGAATTCGGACCCAGTACTCTGGGATGCTGGTAAATCTAACTGACGAGTCCAATATAGGACGGAATTCGCGTCCCGGATTAAACTGCTAGCCACTATCTATCTTCGCTCACAAAACTATGAAATAATTTTATAAATTGAATTGATACATTATGTTATATTTATTTTCGTAACATAGGTCAATTGGTAACTCCCTGAATAATTTCATGTTTATTGATGAATATAAAAGAATCATATGAATTAATTGAGTTAATATGATCTTTAAAATTACACGTAGTATAGATTATAGAAGCCTCAAAACTGTTGGCTTTTACGTGAATTGGTAACTTAATACGCTTTTAAATGCTTGTTTTTACTCTTTATCTTTTAACGGATAACTTCATTTTACATAGAGTAGTAAGGAAGTTATTTAATGGATTCCATCTAAATTCCCTAAGAAATGTAAAATCATTTGTAAATTTTTGAAATGAATAACAATTTCGTTCCAGTAACCATAGCGTAACAGCACTTCATGAATGGTCTAATAGTGTGAAAGGTATTTTAGAGACCATAGGTGTCAGTTTTTTAGGACGTTCGAGAGCAATTACAAAGAATCGCTAGTCATATGGTTCAACTTTTTTAGTATATGCTAGTGAGATTTATATGTAAAATTGAGAATGTTAGTTCTATGACGTTCAGTAATCCTATTATCAGTCAGTAAGGTCAATTAAACTTCACTATATCAATCAAGTAACCACTTCTGGATGTCTGAAAACGTACAATTTTATCTTTGTAGAAGATGTTTGGTGCTATTTAGTTCAAATAAACTCAAAAACCCAAGTTTAAAACTTTCATATGGATCGTTTTCAATAAATTCATATTTTAGCGTACCCTGGTGTCTAACCTATAGACCTGATCGTTATATTATTACCCTAATTTTCAAGTTTTTACCAGCTTTAAAAACTGTATATATATACTGTAATGATAGTCACAAATTATTAACTAGTTAGTGTAATTCGACAACTAATCACGCTGATAATAATTTAGTAAAATCAAGCGTTTATGAGGTAATTCTACAATACTCTTATTGATCTAAATTAAAACAAAACCATCATTCATTTGTCTACCAATTATACATTTTGACTTAGATTTTACATATATCTCATTTTGTTATATCACGTGGAGAATTATGAATGGTAACTCTGAAGACTATTTATGGACCAATATGATATGTATATTTCCTATTGTATAATTGCTAAGTAACTTAACTATTCATATTCATGTTCCTTTTATTATAAGCTTTATTTTGACCTATAGACTATTATTATACGATTTGCCATTCTTGAGTTATCCCCAGTCTATTGATTACTGTTTTCCCTTTTCACAGCCACATTTGGCCAGATCTTGTTATTTTCTATTTTATTGTTTCGATGTGGTCAGTTTGTTTGGTATATAAATAAATAATGATTCATAGTGCAGAGGCTGTTATTGTTGTTCTGGACTTAACTGGCTGGGCTAGGCAGATAGCAGGACTGACAAGTAATCAAGACTGTTCGTACGGCCTTTGTGTATCATTGCTCCGATCGATAATTCGTTCTTCTCTCATCGGCGGGATTCAGCACGTTCATATATCAACTGGGCGCGCACGCACTCATACCTTATAGCACTACTATTAACTAGACTAACATAAAGTATACCTCACTTACTTCTAAAGATAATTTGTTTAAAATATCTTAGCTTGACCATTATCATTATATAATAATAGACTTTCCTATACATCATTAGTTATTCTAATTATAAATTATTTAAGATAAATTTTGTTCATAATTAATTCTAAACAGTACAAATATTTTGTATAATTACCTTTGATAATATATAAAATTAATTAGGTAAACGTTACATAAGTAATAAATTCGGTATAACTACCCCCTGAAATATTATTCTATTCTGTATAAATTTAATAGTTCGAAAAATTAAATTAACTTAATTCAAATGAATTATTCAAATATTTTAAAAAGTAAAAATATTTTTACTGTCTACCTACTAATCATAAATTAAGTAGTACATTTAACCAATTTTAGTTTTTATTAATTTTAAAATTATTACTTACTTACTTACGCCTGTTACTGACAATGAAGCATAGGCCGCCAACCAGCATTCTCAAACCCACTCTGTACTGTGCCTTCCTTTGTAATTCTATCCAATTCTTGTTCATTCTTCTCATGTCTGTCTCCATTTCTCTGCGTAATGTGTTATTTGGTCTTCTTCTTCTCCTTTGGCCTTCAGGATTCCATGTGAGGGCTTGCCTTGTGACGCAGTTGGGTGATTTCCTCAAAGTGTGTCCTATCCACTTCCAGCGGTTTTTCCTGATTTCTTCCTCCGCTGGAATCTGGCAGAGTTTATTTAAAAATTATAATGATTTATAATAGAGAATTGATTAATATTTCATAAATAAGGTATTATAATGAATAGGTTAACTACATTAGCAGCAATGATGAAAACAGTAATAAAATAAATTTTTTTTAAAAAAAAACTTCACAATTACCATCTGTTTCTACAAATTAACCTGGTGACTAGATAAAAAGTTTTTCTCTCCTAGATTATTTGTTGTTGTTTATCTTTAATAAATAACTTAAAAATATTATTATTCCCATGAGAATAAAATCTATTTCATTCACTCTAAGTATGTTGTCCAAGTTTGTTCTCTTTCATGTTTGTATAAGTACTTGTGGTCTTCTGAGTCTAATAATTCCTTATACAGGAAAATCTAATAATTACCTATGTCATTTGTAAATAATTTAAATATTTATAACTTCAGTATATAGAAGTTCATTTTATATTTTTTTTCTTCTGAGAAATGGCTATCCAGTAATTATAACTTAATTAGTTACTGGACACCTTGAAGTCTTGTCAAAATGTTGTTACCTAGTGAAAATACTTAACTGTATAATTAAGTTGACTAATCATTCTAGGTACGCAACAATAACTTTAAGTTATTATTAATTAGTTCTCTAGATTAAACAATCCCTGTTATTAGATTTAGACGTATTGATTAAACGGTTGCTATCAAATAATATAGTTTTAGTTCTTGATTATATATAATAGAGACTGTAGTCTTGAGAGGAAACTGGGTTTCGATAACTGGAATTTCATCTCTTCTCATAGTGTTGTAGTTTATCAAATTTATTGTCTCACTCATTTTTACTGATTGCAATTTATCTATTTTAAGACAGTATTATTATTAAGGTTAAAGGCCAACAATAACCAATCAAGATCGAGGTCGACAGGACAAGATATGAATCATATGTAGAGAAATTTGAATACTTCACTCCTATATGATTTTGATGGTATTGTTCAGAAGAACAATGAAAGCTCCATGACCAAACCATCTAGCTCAGAGAAGAAAAATCCACCCAATGTAAAACTAAATTGCTCTCTATTTTGGGAATTGTTTTGTCTCAGCTTATAGATATTATGAATATTGTTACCATTATTAAAATAACAATTAGTCACCGAAAGGTAAATGTTAGTGATGTCTATTGAGAATATAAGCGAGACAAATAAAAATAAAATACGTGATAAATAGAGAAGTTATTTTTGGAATGTACGGAACATTATGAAAAACTCATCAGGTGACTGAACTAATTATCAATGGAATTGGTCCCAATTTTCGCTGATTCTTTTTAAATATTTTCCATTACTTTGATTTCCATGTATCATACTTTTACAGAAGTTAAATCATTTTAAAACAAACTTAAGACTGAAACACTAGATATTATTATGAAAGCGCTTGTAATAACCATTTGTAAAAAAATCAAAATAATCAGAGTGTACTTATTATTATTGACATAGAGCATTTAGGAAGGTTATTAAATCTCACAGTTTATTGAAAGAACTGAGAAGCTGTGCTGTTCAAGTAGGGAACTACTAAATAGTCCACATTCATGACTTTACTGGGGTTCCTACCGAAGACCTTAAAGTGAATATTGAGTTCTAAACCTCTAGATGACTAAGCTGGTGTCCGTCGACGTATGTGACCAATTTCGATCAACTAGCGATATTTCACAACCATCTCCTACTACCAATGACATAAAGCCTTCTTCATACTCGACTAGTCACAGTTCCTCACTAGAGCTTTATGAATCGCATCTAGAAATTAGTCACTAGTAAGCATATGAGTGCTTCGACTACTACAGAAGGTTGACCAATCTTAGTTTAAAATAACGCATAAAGTAACCACTTGAATTCAGTCAACAGATTGTCTTTGGGTATCATAAATTATGAACTTAACTAAATTACTATCCTACTAGTGGATTAATTTCTACCACCACTGTCTATTAAGATTCGGATATATTAGTTTCATGGTGGATATAATTCATAAACATCAACAAAATATATAAAAACCTGTTTATCATGACTTGCCGAAACCCTAATTCAATAGTAATCAAAAAATCTTTTTTTCCATTTTGAGATGATGGTCTTTGTAAAAGATTAATTGTATATCAGACAACTAAAATATATTTCACTTATAATAATTGGTCATCCTTTTGTGATACCATGATACAAATAAACCTTTAATTCATCATGTTAAATTCATACTAATCAACCAAAAAAATTAGTCTTTCTTCCCATAGTGGACAAGTATTTTTTATATGTAGTTGAAATCATTAGTCAATTGAAGCTAGACCACCATGGAAAATCTGGAAGCATTGGACGGCCGTTTCGTCCTATCGTAAGACTCTTCAGCAGTGCGCATATACGATCCCGCCTCACGAGATTCGAACCCAGGACCTATCAGACTCGCGCGCGAGCACTTAACCGGTAGACCACTGAAACGGCATCTATCGGTGTTGATGTCTAACTTCAACCGATCCATGAAGTTGAGAAACCATTTCACCAATAACTCCAGTGAGTTGATATCTCACAACAGACCTGGTTTGAACTCCACTGGTCACTGCTTCTCACTAGAACTCCAGAAAGTACCTCATGGAGCCAGTTACTAGTGAGCATATGATAAGTGGGTTGTTTGTGGAGATCTTTAGTAATTTTTTTATATATAGTTGGTTATTAAATGAATGAATATAATTTTTTTTTCGATTTAATTATTGATATCTCTTAAATGTTCCTATGTTAATTCATGATCGTGTCTTTCAGTAGTTTAGTTGTTTTCTTTTTTGTTTTTTTCATCTTACTCATAAGAATATTTTTCGCGTATTTATCGCTAAATCATTATTTATTGTGTATACGTCAGACAGAATTTCTGAACAATGAAAAAAAATACGATAAAAAAACACACAATTAAGTAGTTTTATACATTCATTCAAATGAAAGTAAATTTAATTAAAAAACCCTTTCTGATAGTAATCATATGCTCACTAATGATTGGCTTCAAGAGTTATTTCCTGAAGTTCTAATGAGAAACAGTGACCAGTAGTGTCCTACAATAGGACGAAACGGAAATCCCTTGGTTTTCAGGTTTTCCATGGTGATCTAGCTTCAATTGACTCATGATCTCAACTATCAAAAAACAAAAGAAAACTTAATGATATTGATGAAAAAGAGTAATATGCCATAAAATTATACATAAACTTGCAAAAAAATATTTTTTGTATACAAAAATTGACATTTATTATTTTATTTTGTTGAAAAAATAAAATGTCTGTAATACTGAATTCTTTTAAGTAGTATTTTTTTTCTTACTTTTATTGTAACTATGATAATGATACATTTTGAATGACTCAAGTTTTACAAAGATTATCTTTATGGTCAATTATATGATATGGATTAGTCGACTTCAAAAACTTAGTTTATTATATAATTTTTATATTATGAAAATCAATTTGGTGATGTTATTATTATATAATTCATATTTTAGATCATTTAATCCTTTAATGAATTTAAACAAAGTATGAACAAGATTTATAGAATAGAATGAGTTCATCTTATTTGATAAATAAATGATTAAAGGATGTGATAACTATGGGTCATTCACTACTTAAAAGGATTAATTCTTAAATATCAAAGTTCATTACTTGCACCATCATATCAACTGGAACCTGTTTCACCTAAATGTACAGCTTTTCAACAACGTATATGAGAGACCCTAGATTCGATTCTTTGGAGTATAGTGTACTTTAAACAAATTCCATATTTTCAGAAGAGGAGTTTGTGGAGGTTTTAGTAATTTTATAGTTTAGATCATGAATCAATTGAAGCTAGACCATCCTGGAAAACCTGGAAGCACTGGACGTTAACAATTTTGTCGATTGGTTGAAGTTAGACATTAACACTGTTGGATGCCGGCCGGCTCAGTGGTCTAGTGGTTAAGCGCTTGCGCGCGAGACGGATAGGTCCTGGGTTCGAATCTCATGAGGCGGGATCGTGGATGCACAGTGCTAAGGAGTCCCACAATAGGACGGAACGGTCGTCCAATGCTTTCAGATTTTCCATGGTTGTCTAGATTCGATTGATTCATGATCTCAACTATAAAATTCCATATTTGTTAAATTATTAATATCCTTCCTTGTGATAAGAAACCAACTAAATGGTTCTAAATTAACATTATTAGAAGGAAGAAAGTGAAATCATTAAAATAAACGGAGTAAATAGGTGCTTTCAATCCAAAAGTTAAAATAAAACTCTTCCCATATGAAATATAATTCAATTTTTTTAAAAACCCCATTAGAATGAAAATGAAAATGCTTTAAAAAATAGAAATAACTAGATATTTTAATTTTAAAATCATGCTAAAGGGAAGGATTTCACAAATCGTCTTTTTATGTATAACTCAGTTTTAAAAATATGAATGTGTTAAAGCTTTTGTAATGTAACGTTGATTATAGTAAGAAACTCCAGGAATCTTTGACTGGATTTTGTATTTGATGCCATGCGATGCACCTGAGATTGAATGTTATAAATGTAATACGTGCGATACATATGTCAATTAATTTATTAACCGAAGATATAACAGTGAGGCATATTTTGAATAAATCTTTACGGACAATTTCTATACATATCACCAGGAATGTCTTCTTTGTTAAATCAAAATTCATGTATAAAATATTCTTTCGAATTATATGTCTAACATGGTATTTTTGATTCATATTCTTGATTGTTTGTACATTTAAGAGATTGATCAAGATTTTCAAACGACCTGAGAATATCTTGGACATCAGATATTTCATTACATATTAGGCATATGTTATAGACAGACTTCTACTGTAAAGACAGTTTCTAACTTAGGTATTATAAAAACTGTTGTTTTTAGTTTATCGGAATGCTTGGCTTTTATTATAGGGTCATTTTCTCGTTATGTTTATCTCTTCGATCGGTTTTTCTTAAACATGCATTAAAAATTTACTAAATGTAAATAAAACTATTCCTCATTTCACTTATACTGTCTTTCAGACCTGGCAACAATATACCTTTTCATCTAACCGAAGGGACTAATAAAACGTTTTTTTGGTTTTCTTTGACAGATTTTAACCGTTAAATATTTTGTTTTGTCGTATGACATTGAATTTTTAAACTTAATTTCATGAAGTAAAAAGTACAGTTAGACATTGTTGAATCCAAACGGTATTAGAATTGAACCATGTATTTGTTTAATAATAATTTTAAATTAAGCTTTTGTGTATCGTAAATTAAATTTACCAAGATAATTACAATATTTCGGTTCTAATAAAATCACTTAGATGTTTATAGGCTTAAGTTGTATCGATAATAAAATTTGTCAGTAATTCTCCGGTGTATTAGGAAATTTCCCCTGCTGTAACTTTTCGAAGGGAATTCATTCATAAAAACTTGAGTTATAGATTTGATCACAGTGAAATACTAAACACGGAACTTTTCAATCGATGAAAAGATTATGAAGTACATGCAGCTTTTGTATAATGTTTTGTCATAGTTTGTTCCTCTAAGGTTCTATTAAGTCCATCCAGTACAAAGCATGTTTTTTAACAGATTTGAAGGAAAATCTCTAGGAAAATTCATTTTTCAATAGGAATATATGCTTTTACCTTGACAAAAGTCATCAATTGTTTTAATTTTGCAAGACTTCAATTCTTGTAACTAGGTTTATGTCAATAAAAGTCAACTTGAATGGACACTTATCTTCATTACTCATTTTTATTTGTAGCATATTATTACAAACATAAATTGTTGTGATGTTTTGTTTACTAGATAAAACTAAACACATTACATGACATTATGGTTAAGGCGGAGATTAAGATCCGACGGCTGAGTTAGACCTTTAATTGTCAGTTGTGCATATGACTTTTCCTACAATTATTCATAAAGATCTCAGATTTACCAAAGATTTAAATAAGACTTTATGGTAACACCTGTTCCATAGGTCTTACAATACTCATCAGAAATTAGAATATCTTCTGCTTGAAGTAAAACTACACACATGATCTTTCTCAGATTAAAACCCAATGATAGCACTAAGTGTTAAAAACAAATATATATGTATATTTCAAACGAAGACAATCAGATGGAAGCTTAAGTACTAATCAATAAGATGTATTTTCAAATTACTATCCAATCTTTCCCCATGATTTTCTAGAGATTACATCTAAGAATCTATCCTGAAGTCAAATCGCCTAAACCTATGTTCATCTTACAATACTACCGGCACAATTTGATCACCAAATACAACAAGACAAACATGACACTGATTAATACTTTCTGATTGATTACTTTACACGAATAATGCAATAATAGGTATGAAGACTGAAATTAAAACAGTTTAAAAATCTTGAAGTTAATTCCATCTTTAAAATATTGCAAAATTAGAAAAGAAAATTGTTTCCAGGTAATTTCTTTCCTTTACTTAGCACCATAGTGTTTACACAATGTCTTACATTTTGTTCATTATCTCTACATACACTAACACATTCTGATCAGTATGTATAGTTCATGAATTTCTCCGGGTTTTTTTATTTCAGCTATTTTTTCTCACTCTAATAGAATCTACAGACACCAGATGTGTATAAAAGAAGCTTTGTCAGATCTAATCAAAATGCATTTAGTAGTTATCCAGATGTTAAGTAATAAAATAATATTCTATCTTATATATGTAACATACTCACACATACACATTCAGCAACAAAAAGTAAAATGATGGTTATCTAAGAGATAAATAATAGTTTTATGTGCATATATATGTGTGTATGTGTGTACGTTTTACAGTGTATTCAGGATATTATGGCGTATACATTCCATGTGTAATCATTAAGCCATAGAATTACCTTAATATATATCCAATACTTATGTGTATAACTATATCTTAAGCATGAAAATCAACAAACTTTTCACGCTGTTCTAATTTACACCAAAATGTTTTTCAACTAATTTAATGAATTAACTTGATTATCATTTCTAGAGATACAATTTTCATTCATAATAGACATACATAGTAAACTATTATTATGATTATTACAATCAAATGTACAAAAAAAAGTTAATTTCAGTATAGACATAAGTTAACTATACTGTTATTTCCCTTCGTTTATCATTTTTCATACTTTATTAATTATGATATTGTTTTTTTTTACATCTAGTATCGTTTAACCGACAAACACAAATACAAATCAACACATTCCCCCCCCACACACAACCATATATATATTTATATTGATAGTGAAGTACAATTCACATAAATATTTAACAGACGAATGAACAATCACAAAATACGGTTGTTTGAATTTTTGAAAAATGAAAAAACTTGAAACTACACTTCTCGTTACTGAGTTAACTTTTGTTCTCGTTTGTTTTGTTTTTTTCAATGTTTCTTTTGTTTCTATACGGTGTATTGTTTTGTTTTTATATAAATAAATGTATATATATTTATATGAGAGTTATGCATCAATTAATTCTCAACAGTTAAATCAAACTAATAAACTAGCCGTAAAATAACAGTAATAGTTACAGTAATAGTTATGACAAAAGTATTATTCTTGTTCATACTATTAATAGTAGTAGTTATTTGTAAGACTCTTAAGTTGAGTAAATATTCCATATATGTGTATGAAAAGGTTGTATTATTGGATTGTTTAATTTGTATGTTACATAAATATTTAGAACAATGTCGGTTTATATTGAGCTTACTTGTATCAAAGTTATACCTACCTCCGATTAGTTGATTGTGTTACTTATTAATATGAAATGTATAGATAATACGTTAAAAAATGAAATTATATATAGTAATAAACCATTTTTACAAATTATATGTTTATCAAAGAAAATCCGTGGAATATCTGTAAAGTTACCATTGATTGAATAATTGTTATGTAACCAAATGATTGTTGTGAACCATTAGTTTCGGTCAATATTTATCACACTGATATTACATCTTATATTAATTGGAATCAGGTGACTTCAATTTAAACATTATCCAATCTTCAAACCAATATCAAAAATATTAAGTTAGTTGCTAATGTTTTAGTTTTCCCAATGGACATTTACGATTGCTCGTATTTTATTTATTCTGAACTTATTGCATTGGTTCCAAAGGGTAGAGACATAAGTATTTTAGAAATGTAGTTAATTAGTGAAATAAAGAATTCATTTTGACCATGGTTGAATAATTTATTATGTAGTTAGTATGCAAATCTGTTCTATTCCCCATTCGTCAGCGTAGCATACCTGTAATCTTTCAGAGGATTTTTACTAAGTATTATTTAAACTGACGTCACCCAGCTTCACAATTTGAGACAAAACCGCTGAGCTATTTAAGCAGAGACTGACCTTTTATAGGACTGCAATATTTACATTTGTTTAATCATTACATAGGTAACAATGTCATATTTGTCCAATCTTTTTGGCGCTTATTCAATTATATCAATTAAGTTTGAGTACGATCAACTAACACTAGTGTGGTGTGGTCTACTTATATCCATATAAGTAGTATATGGTGTGGGTCAGACATAGAATGTATTTTGGCAGAAGACCGATGAGGAAAGAACTGAAATGAAACGCAAACGTCTGGAAAATGCATGAGCAATGGAATAAGAGAAGAAACAGTGAAGATTGAAACAATTGGTTGTTAATTTGCAAATTGACTGTTCATTGTTTGGTAATCAGAATTTATTGAGATAGTCTGTAATTCTTGCTTAAATACATTCGATTGTCCCCAACTAGTGTTTTGTTCACTACATTTGGTGTCGCTGCCAACCAGAAGGAGGAAGGGTGCTGTTCTGCGGACGCCGCTGCGGGTCTGGAGTTGAGGTGCTAGTTGGGGCAGTCTGGTGTGGAGAGTTGGCGTCGGGTGGAGTGTTCTGGCGGGGCGGCGTTGGCTGTAGCGGGTGCTGTCGACGGAGAGGAGCAGTGGGACGTGCGGCTGCTGGGCGGACATCGGATGTAGATGGCTCAGCAGGCCGGTGGAGTACGGGTGTTGAACGTCCCAGGTGCCGGGTGGATGCGGATGTTGGTGCCCCGGCAGGTCGACGGAGCTATGGAGGTCAGCGCGCCGCAGACTCGACATTCTGACGGAGAGTTTGGCACAGACTGCAGTGAAAGAAGATAGTGGCATGGCGAGCAGAACCACCGCATGAACGAATGCTTTAAAGGGGGGAAGAGTGTGGTGTGGTCTACTTATATCCATATAAGTAGTATATGGTGTGGGTCAGACATAGAATGTATTTTGGCAGAAGACCGATGAGGAAAGAACTGAAATGAAACGCAAACGTCTGGAAAATGCATGAGCAATGGAATAAGAGAAGAAACAGTGAAGATTGAAACAATTGGTTGTTAATTTGCAAATTGACTGTTCATTGTTTGGTAATCAGAATTTATTGAGATAGTCTGTAATCTTTGCTTAAATACATTTGATTGTCCCCAACTAGTATTCTGTTCACTACACTAGAACATAATGATCAAAGAATGTCTAGCCACTTAAACTAATGATAGCATTACAACTTGATTGATACATTTCGATCATCACTACATTATTAAACAAGCATAACATTACTAATAAGTAACTAAATAATTGTAATACTCTATAAGACATAGAAGTTAAATAATCTCTTATGTTTTTTTAATGGATTAGTGACTCATTTGAATAAAACCTTATTATTTATTAAGAATCAGAAGATGAGAAAGCATTCATATGTATTCTTGTGGAAATAATAATAACAATCCCTTACAAATAAGGTAATATAATGATGAAAATATATGTTACACGGATAGGCTCGTTTCTAGGGTATCACTGAGTATATATCTTATTGTTTGTTAAGTTTGAAATATTGCATCTACTTTGGGACTCCTCAGCAGTGCGCATCCACGACCTCGCCTCGCGAGATTCGAACCCATGACCTACCAGTCTCGCGCCAGAGCACTTAACCGATAGACCACTGAGCTGGCCGGCATCCAATGGTGTTTATGTCTAACTCCAACCAATCCACGAAGTTGAGCAACCGTTCACCAATTGTACTGCTTTCTTCATAACTAATTCATTGACATAGATATACTTTCCTTATAAAAATTTGATAGAGTTGAGATCATGAGTCAAGTGAAGCTAGACCATCATGGAAAACCTGGAAGCACCGGACGACCGTTTCAATTGACTCATGATTTCAACTCTATAAAATTACTAAAATCTCCATAAAACCCCTTCTTATAAAAATTCGTTTTATAGACCAGATTTTACATTAATTTTAATTTGGGATACAATTTGTAAAAAAGAAAATAAATAAACGCAACTAACTAGTACTACTTGCGTACACACACATTTAAAAATAAACTGTACTGAAAATAAAAAATAAATCAATAACATCCCTAAAAAGAAAAAAAATGAAAAAAGGTATTCATGATATTCAATTATTTGTTTTTGTAATTTCTTTATTACCATATGTTTATTCATTTATCAATGGTAGTTCCTTATCAATTTATTACATAATAACTAAAACAATTTGGTTTTCATTCCTTCTTATCAACATATGTTTCTTATCTAAAAAAAAGTATTATATCTCGTATTTTCATTGATAAAATCATTCATTCTAATAAGATTAGATAACTTTAAACCAAACCAAATAGTTAGTCTTATGAATTTCCGTTACTTTTTTTAGAAAAAAACTGTAACTGAGTTACTGCTATTTGTATACTTGTTAACCATTATTTTTCATCGAATATATATTTCCATATTTTCAGGTCAACTGTCATAATCAATAATAATAACAGTAATAATAAGGATAATACACTTAGTATTGCTTGTTAGAATCTTTCCATTGATGTTTAAAACAGCAACTGGTCAGTCTCTTATTAGCCAGAGTGAAAATCAACTCTGAGACGCAGTCACATGCAGCTGATGAGTCCTAGATAGGACGAAACGCGCGTTCTGGATTCCATTGCTAGCCACTATCCATCTTTGCTTATAATCCTTGTGAATTAAGGCTATATCGAGGCTATACGCACAGTATGCACATATGGTCAATAAGAAACTGATCAATTGCAGTCCTAAACATCAATGGGAAGATTCAAACAAACAATGCCAAGTGAATTTAAACTTCACCCCATTGCACAAGTAAGTGGCTATCAGGACTCAGTAGCTGAGTGGATATCGCGATAGCGTTTGAAGCGAACGGTATTGGGTTTGAGTCCCAGAGTGAACATCAACTCTGAGATGCAGGTACATCCAGCTGACGAGTCCCAAATATAACGAAATGCGTGTCCTGGATTCCACTGCTAGCCACTGTCCATCTTTGCTTAATAAAGATAATAGTTTTAAAACATTAATTAAAACTGAATATTTGTACTTTATTAGAATACATTATTATTTAATAATTACGCATGAATAAATAAGAAAAACAGATTATTATTATTATTATTGGAAATTGATATTTGTATGTGACATTCTTATTTTAAACTCTGTTTATTAGGCTGAATCTGGTTTATAAACTGAAATTAGATGAAGAACTAAACAACTAATTGAAAGATGGATAAAATAGAGTTTGAGTGCATATCTTCAAATCTGAGATTATTGATATTCGGGAGTGTAACGAATGTTCATCAATGATAATCGATAGTGGTCAATATTTAATTAATGTTAACGAATGTAGATAGTTACATTTAAATTCATAAGTTTGCTTAGTTCGTCGTGATAACTAATAGTTGTACGTTAAAATCCATGTAACATTGATAATTTGAACTGCCGATAATACTTAGGAAATATCAAAGAGTAATCTAACCCTGTCCATTATTTTATTACTTCTTCAACTATGAAAGTTATTTTGCAAACAGAATTAGAACTGAAGACAAATGACGGAGACCAAGTCCATTAATTAGATGTTTGAATAATAG
Source organism: Schistosoma mansoni (assembly GCF_000237925.1). Classification (NCBI taxonomy): domain Eukaryota; kingdom Metazoa; phylum Platyhelminthes; class Trematoda; order Strigeidida; family Schistosomatidae; genus Schistosoma; species Schistosoma mansoni. Next base: position 10,097,305 of record NC_031497.1, read on the forward strand.
ACTATTTAATGACGTGCTCAGGATTTTCATTAGACACTCCTTTACCACATAAATGATATCTATTAGTACGGTTAACTTGCTTAATCTTTTATAAATAAACGAAAAAAATTTTTTTTAATGACTTTGTTATTTTATCTTTATTTCCCTAATGATTCAGATTGTAAGCAATCATTACTCAGGCAGTTTATCTGAACTATCGGCTCTCTAGATTATATGTATTTTTCAAGTTGTTGGGTTAGTAAAGCTTCGCGTTATTTGAGCAGGCCTGTGTAATCCGACATAGTCTTTATTATGATGGCTGGCACGTTTCTGCTATAGCGGGACGAAATATATATATATCACCAAAATCTGATAACCATACACTAAACAGTTAATTTGTAAAATAACAATCAACTGACTCAATCTTGACCGTTCTTTCTGTAAATATCAGTCCATCTTCTCTGATTTCATTGTTTTTGTATTTTCATACCAACTGCGCTTCGTTCCTGTTCTTTCCTTATCTATCTTCTGCCAAATTACATTCTATGCCTGACCATCACCATACTCTACTTATGTGGATATAAGTAGCCCATACCACACTATGACTTCTCATTTCTGTGTTATTGGTAACCTAATTGAAAACTGGATCATTATCTGATCAACAAAAACGTTACTATATCATCTTTAATGATTTAAGATCTTAAACTATGTAATTAAACTTACATAAACTATAATATAACTAAACATATATCTATTTCGACCATCAAGTTTTCCAACTAATTAGTAGATATTTATCATATAATTTGGATCAGAAAAGATACAGTGCAAATTTACTCTCACAGTTAAGATAATATTTATCAGTAATAATCATAAAAGAAAATAGAATTAATTCAAATGTGTAATGCATTTCAATGTTTTTTTTTATGCATGTATGTGTGTGTGTGTATTTTTTTGTGTTTTGATTTGTTATTACTCACTAAGAATGTGACTATAATCTCTAACTGAACTTACACACGAGTAGGTTTTGTTTTTCTTTTATTATTCCAACTGTGGTAATCATTACAATGATAATCATAAGAAATGTTTTGAAAGAAGAAAAAGAGGATTTAAAGAAACTTAAAAAAAAAAATTAATTGAAACTTTATGAACTGGAAATTTTCTAGAAGAAAACACCAAGGAAAGATAAGATACATTAGTCAAATAAGTAGTTAGTGAAATTTTGAAAGATTTAAATCAAATATTCATTGAAATTAATAATTATTTGAATAATTTCAAGTATGAACCACATGCCAGAGGATTTTAGTCCTAAATGATTTTTCTGAATATATTAAAATGGTGAAACATTCTATATTTGTGTGTATTTGTAATGTAGGAAGGGGTTTTGTGGAGATTTCAGTATTTTCAAAGTTGAAATCATGAGTCAATTGAAGTTAGACTACCATGGAATACCTGGAAGCACTGGACGGCCAACTCGTCCTATTGTGCGACTCCTCAGCAGTGCGCATCCATGATCCCGCACTCGTGAGATTCTAACCCAGGACCCACTAGTCTTGTACCGGAGCACTTAACCGATAGACCACTAAGCCGGCATCCAACGGTGTTATTGTCTATTTGTAATGCGTATATGATATATCAGTTTATTTAATATGATTAATAATGGTAAGGTGATAATCAATGATAAAAACAGTAGTTAAAACAAAGAGATATAAATGAAAAATGTTTAGAAGGGGTTTTTTCGAGTAGATTTCAGTAATTTTATAGTTGAAATCATGAGTCAATTGAAGCTAGACCACCATGGAAAAACTGGAAGCACTGGACGGTCATTTCAACCATAAAATTACTGAAATCTTCACACAAAACCCCTTCTGATAATAGTCATATGCTCACTAGTGACTGACTTCAAGAGATATTTTCTTGGAGTTCTAGTGAGAAGCAGTGACCAGTGGAGTTCAACCAGGTCTGTTGTGAGATAGTAACTCACTGAAGACAATTGGTGAACGGTTTCTCAATTTCGTCGATTGGTTAAGGTTAGACATTAACACCGTTGGATTCCGGCCAGTTCACTGGTCTAGAGTTTAGGCGCTCGCGCGCGAGACTGATAGGTCCTCGGTTTGAATCTCGCGGGACGGGATCGAAGAATGTTTGTTTTACTGAATTCACATCAAGTCTCATAGTTATAAGTTTAAATGAATGGTTAAAAGTTTCAGTAAAATATATCTTTTAAGATTATATCATAGGATGCATTAATGTAATGCTCTGAATGGGTAAATATAAAAAAGATGTTGACAAAAATAAAGAATTAATCTTTCTAGACTAATGTTGTATAAGCAATTGATTTCTTTGCAAAAAATATTATTGTTTCTTGACAATAAGATAACTGTGAGACTATAATTTATGGACAAACCAATCAGGTATAAGATAAAAGGTCTCGGATTCTGGCGCGAAATTCACTCATCCATTTAGATAAATAGAGTTTTGGCATTATAGCTGATTTCAGTTCGTGATGAAAACCCTTAGTATAATTCCTAACCTTAACCATGAACTGTTAATCATAATTCGAACTCTTCACACAGGTTTATAACTCTCATTTGGTTCTAGTTATTATGTGTACACTCTCAAGGTCACTTTAGAGTCACTGAAAGGTCATCGGTGAATTATAATCACACCAAAATAATATTATTTCAATCGGTTAACAGATGTTGAACATTGAAAACAAACGTTACTATTTTTAAATTACAGAATAGGAAACATATTATTACACACCTAAATTAGTTATACACTGTATACTTTATAATGAAAAATACTTAAAGGAAGAATATAACTGCAAAATTTTTTTCACTTTTATGATTTTTTTTCAGATCATACCTAAAAATCTATTTAAAAAAATATGAATGTGCTTAAAATTAAATTACAAAATTAACTGTAATCAGGGGAATGTATCTGTTCAATAGAATACAGTTATATTTATCATACAGATTTGTTTTCAATACTGAAATACATAAGAATAATATTATTAATAATAGTAATAATAGTTCTTTACACTTAACGATCTCTTTTACATATAACCTGGTGTAGATTTGTGTAGATTAATATTGAACAAAAGGCAACAACAAATAGAAATGAAGCTTACTGTCAATATGCCGCTGTCATTTAACATTATATATATATATACTGCCGGTTCAATGTTACCTAGTTAATTATGTCAGTTTAATCAGTTAAAACAATTCTTTCTATATATATACTGAAACTTGAAAAGAGTTAATAAACACGAAGTTAATATTAAATTTTCAAAGAAACAAATAAACAACAATTTCAAATTCTTCTCGAATGAAAGTTTTTCAATGTTTGTTTTTTTTTAAAAAAAATTCATTTACACTACTTATAAAATTAAATTTAAGCAACTGGATTAAATATTCGTAAGAAAAAGTTCTTTAATGTGTTCTTGTGGTGGTCGATATTCGGTACTATCTCTAAGCTTCGTATATTGCTCGTCTTGATAACCGTTACTCGACAACGTCCTAACGATGTATAAATCAGAAGACGAATACGAAGGGTTGATTGCGTTTATTACTGAACCACACACAGTTATCCAATATTACAGGCACGTCAAGCAAACATGAAAGAGCAGTGTCGTAGAGCCGAATGAATGAGTAAGCTTGTACAGTACGGTGTAGCGTAGTGCAGAGCTGAGAGTAAGCAGGGCAAGTAGTTCGTAAACAGGATAAAAATGTACATATATATAAGTGGAAAAGCATGAATCATCGGATCAAATAAGCGATTAATAATAATGCTAGCGGAATGAATATATGCGTAGGCGGTAAGCAATGTTCAAGCGTATATAATAAAAGTACAATGGTATAGCTAGTTATTATTGTATGAATGACTGTCCATTAAATAAGTTAACAAAAGGACTTAGCTGAATTAGATGTAAACAAACTCAATCGTATCTGAGTTGCTATATTTTATATTATTGATATGAATGAAAAATGTTTATCAGTAGTCGATGATATAACCTAAAAGTAATCGACTTAATTGGATTAAATAATAAACGAATATATAAGAACTTTAGTCTAAATTAGAGCGAATAGTTTCACAGTATTTGAGCGCCGAGTTGATGTAAGACAAATAGGAATAATATATTTGTAAAATCTCAATGAATGAATTTGAAGTAAATCCAATGTTTCGCCTGGCAATCTGGTCCAAGCTTTTTCAAGGAAATATGATCAAAATTATCGAATATAAATAGGTACATTGCTTTTCGTTTCATTGTACGCTGAATAGGTCATCCAGTCAACGTTAAAAATGTCAAAACGAATATTATATTGTATTTTTAAACAATTAGTATCTTTAGCACTTCATTTAACATTATTCACCATACAGTTAATTAAAAGAAAGAAAATACATTATAATTAACACTTACATAACAATTTAAATATAGCTTAAGAAAGCAAATAGCTAAGTAGCTAACGCTGTGGGCGTTTGAAGCAAACGATGCCAGATTGAATATCAACTCTGAGATGTAGGTACATCCAGCTGATAAGTCGCAAATAGAACGAAACGTGCGTCCTGAATTCCACTATCCATCTTCGCAAATAGAACATCGTTTGTGCACTTTAATGAATACAATTAAATGAACACAACATATGACAGAAAGAAAAAATCTCCAAATCAACTAAAAATTTAAAAGCCATACGTAAAAGAAGTTCAGTGTGTCTACATAGAATTAATGGGGCGTTTAAACGTTTAGAACAACTAATCTCTTTCATAAATTTTTATGTTTTTGTGCTAAGAAAAGATATAGATTTGATATATATTTGAATAATGTTAATATACACTAACTTTTTAAGACAGCGTGGAAAATTGATGTGAAATCAAATAAATTAGAACATAGATCAGTATCCTAACTCAGTATTTGTAAAGTATGGAAAGTTGTTTAGGACGAGTAGTTACGTGTTTGGAAAGTTTCGCTATACGAAGACTCAGATTTTCCTTCGCTATTCGAAAATTAATCTATGCTTACATTAAATCTAATATAGTAGTGTGGTTCATACTACTTTTGTCTAGTATCATTATTTTAGTTAGGCTTCTACTTGTTTAGCATGATTTGAATATTTAGTACTGACAACATATTGGAACCAATAGCGTTGATATACCAAATAATTACTAGACTACATCAAATTATATATGAGACAAACCTTCAAATATCTTTTTAACTCAACTTCCAGTCTTTCATACTAATGTTTTATTGAAGACAATTCAATTCCGATCTTCCTTCATAACCAAATGCATTAGTATAATAAATTTTTTTGAACATTTTGTAGATCAAAGAAATTCCGAAATTTTAAAAAATTATCCCTTAAGGTCTTTATGAAAATTAAGTAGCAAATTCATTTACATAGAACATATAAACCATCTTCCCAAACAGCTGCCTTCGATCGTTTAGATAGTTTGATAAAGTAAAACTCTAGTCATTTTTAAATCCTATAGAATTTAGCTAAGCTGTAAAGTTTCCTATGAAGTCAAGTAAAGTAAATGTGTCACGAAATGTCTTGTCGTAGATTCACTTTTATTTTTAAGACTTATAAGAAACGAATAATTTGGAAAAAAAGAACGATACAAGATAAGGTTTAAGTAGGGATAGATAAGTTTTAGTTTATTTGTCTACTGAATCATGAAAGCTGAAATACTTTCAAATTAATATCTGATATTTCAACAATGAAAAGATTATTGTTGAAATTCTTGGAAACGTTAGTAATAAGGCGATGAAAAACCAATACAATCATTAGTTTTATTTCGATAAAAAAAAGAAAAAAAAAGAAATTGACGTGTTAACTGAAATGTGTTAACATCTCTTAATGATTATGTAATGGAAAATATTGTCTGATGATGTAATAGAATTGTGTAATGGTTTTAAAAGAAGTTACATTGGTCACAGTAATGATAATGTGTGATCATGTGTTAACAATAATAGTTAATTGTAATCGATTTGTTGAAGTACCATGAATGATACATGAATTATTTACACAAATAATTACAAGTACAAGAATAATTCGGGAAGAAAAATTTCTCCTTTAGTGCAAGAATCGCCACTATTATACAAAGTCTATTTACATATTTGTTATGACAGTTTCATTAAAAATTACATCAACTCAACTACAGAATCATTCATCTTAACTTTACTACATATACATTATTCTTCTAATACCTTACAAATATCCACTTTGATAGTTCCATCAAATATCACATCGACTACACTGCTTCACATGTTAACAGTAAGTAAGTAAACAAAATGATTGTAGAATATTAGTCAAAGTGTACTTGAAACAAATCATACTTCACTTTGAGAGTATTATATTTGTCAAAAGCTAATCATGCACACTGTATTTCGAAACATTCTCCACAACACACCATTCTTTACAGTTTATAATCTACTCTCCTTTTCTTCTACTTTCTCTTCATTGGTCAACAATCTGGAAGTGTGTATGTGACAAAACATACAGCTATTATGAATAAAGGAGAGAGATTATATTTGTTTGAAATTGCCGCCACATTGTTTGTAATGATGAATGTGAATTCACAAAATACATCAAGACTGTAACTGTAATGTTGAATACGAATGTGTCACACACATGTAAGTATGAATTGATGATGAGCATTATCTGAAATTTCCACCCTATATCTTAATTGAAATAGAAACATTTACTCTAATATATCATCACGATATCATGCTTAGACGCACATTATCAATCTTTTTGGTTACACCTATTCATCTTTGTAAATGAATTGTATCTATTTTTTTCACGCAACCAAGGTCAGTGTATGTAAACAACAGTATCAAGATATCATCACTTATCAAGTATCTTTTTTTGTAAACCTTTTCACATGGTATGAACTACTTTTCTAAACTAAATAATCTGTCAATCTAACTCCATTTACCATTAAAAATTTGTCTGATATGGTAAGAATAAATATGTTTTAAGGTCATTAGAGTAACTGTAAACATTAGGTGAAAAGTATCAGATAAACGTTAAGGTCGAGTCAATAGTATAAATTTCCACTAAGCATAAAATTAATGATTACTATGTTCAAAATGTTTGAATATTGTAAGGACATTTAAAATTTATCCTACAGGTAATCACTATTTATTAATCATACAAGAATTGTAAATATTTATTCATGTAACATTAAGATATTTAACAAACAAGACGTAGATTCTTGATTTTATCAGTTATAATCAGGAGGGGTTGTGAGATAGTAACTCACTTAAGACAATGATGAATAGTTGCTCAATTTCGTGGATTGGTTGAAGTTAGACAGTAACACCATTGGATGCCGGCCGGCTCAGTGGTCTAGAGGTTAAGTACTCGCGCGCGAGACTGGTAGGACCTGGGTTCGAATCTCGAGAGGCGAGGTCGTGGATGCGAACTACTGAGGAGTCCCACAATAGGACGAGTTGGCCGTCCAGTGCTTCCAGGTTTTCCATGGTGGTCTAGCTTCAATTGACTCATACTTTCAACTATGAAAATACTAAATCTCCACAAAAAATCCCCTTCTGATAATAAAGTAATTGACTGTAAAAATAGAATGTACAAATGATTTTTAAACGCTTTATACATCGGAATGTTAAGTGAAGATCTATTTCATGATGTAAACAGCATTCTGAAGCAATGAAAAAGCAAGAGTAATTCGTTTCATTCTTTTGCTACATTGTCTATCTTTTAATTTCATTAGGCCACAAAAATATCGTAATAGATTCATTATCTTTGTCATACAAGTCATTTTACTTCAACTATTTTTTACACCATTAGAAATGATATCCATCACACTAATCATCACATATTAATTACACAACTAACTACTTTACAACAAGATTTTCATAGGCAATAAATTATTTATTCAATAATTTAATGTCATTCACTGTTTCTGAGGCTACTGTCGTATCCTATGAACATAAAATCGTCCTTGTAAGACCTTATACGATACAACTTAGGAATTTGACTTAAGAACATTAGGTTTTATTTTACAAACATATGATACTGAAATTATTAAGATGAAATTCTGCAAGTAGTATAGTCTTAATTTTTTAGAAAATCGATTATGAATTAGTTACTTCGTTTAGAACACCTAAGCATTATCAGTTATTGAGAATCTTTATTTTAGATGAATATTGTCATCTAGTTATTGACATGCTTGACATAGTACTGAACAATATAAATCATTATCTTTTTGCTGTAATGTAAACAAACACTTAATCAGGGGGTAATGATGCAATCGATTAGTAAATTTATTGAGCCGTTCACAGTTAATATATATGTATGTAATTGATTAACACTGAGAAAGTTGATTTGTTAAGGTAATCACTGTAGCATTTTCGTATCAACTGCAGATGTTTCAAACTATTCAAAAAACGGAAAATACTTTAGTCTTGATAGCGAAAAATATTTTTTGAATTTGTAGATAAATATTTCTTATAACTGTTGATCACCATGAATTATAGGTTGACGCTTACTTTCAGAATTAGTTACAACAATTTAAGAATGAAGTTTTTGTGTCTATGGATGGTAAATGTAAAGTAATCTAGATTATGAATGAAATCTAACAAATCATTTCGTTATAAGTAAGTAGAATTTGAGTGGATATGGTGTACAATATCAAATCTACGTTTGTTCTGACTTGAAAAACATAGATAGATAGCAACATAGTGCTTTTATTTTTATATACCTTACATTTAGCAGTGTATTTGTGAATCATAATGCTTTAGTGAACTAAGATTTCTATTCCTCCTTAATAATGACAGTGATTCACTGACATACAACGTTAACTGTAGTCACTCAGTGATGAGATTTGTTCGTGAATCACCAGTCCAACAGTAAGAAAAGAAAACATGATGTTCAACTTATACGACTGTAAATAATTACAAAGTACACTATGATGTTCAGGTCATCTTGAGATCATTTCATTTTAATTAACTTATCCTGTTGAATAGTTCACTTTCTCGATTGGAAAATAACAAAAACAATAACAGTCTATCCTCATTGTTCCCATTGTTCTTATGACTTTCGTCACGTTCTCTTTTTTCTACATCTAATTATTTAATTATACACACAAACAAAACAACGAAATGGAAGTCTTCGTTGTCAGTAGAAGTAAACAAATAATAATGGTGACGATGTTACGTATGACCTGAATAAATATCATACTGAGATGAACACACTGAGGTCATTGATGATTGTTAAGTGAATATGAAATGTTAACATGAAACAAAGAAACAGGTTGATTATTATCTCTATTCTCAATATTACTAATAATATATTAATTATTGTAACGAGATAACTAATATAAGATGGAGTTGGTTTAGAGTTGATGTTAGGACGGAAAGCTAAGTGTGATAAATTAGTGTTAGGGAGGATCATCGTACATCCGAGTTATTTGTTTTACGAGTTGAGGAAACATGATATGATGCTACTGGTTATTAAGCGTCAATATGTGTGTATATGTAAAACGATTGAACACTGATGTTTATCCTTATAGACTTCTATTGAAGTAGCTTGATTACTATTTTGATGATCAGAGATGAGATATCGTATAATATCTGAATAACTGTAAAGTAACCAACTAATATGAATTTGAGTAATTTTGACTATAATCGAATAAACAATAGTAAGAGAGAACATAGTTTACTAGATTTCGTATAAATATCTTTATGATAATCAAAAATATTCTTAGATCAGGATGAAGATATTGGAGGTGTTATGTAATCTGAGCTGAATGATTTGTGTTTATCCTATTGGAAATAAGATTGGTAAACTGTATTTGAACTGTATTTACAGAACATAGTGACCTAGACATTCAAAAGGAAAATATAATCGTTCATTTGTGGAATCTTGCTTCTTGACGAAATTCTCTTATTTTTGAACATCTCGAATTAAATCTTCCAGGTCAGAGAACACATCACACATAGAACGCCCATTGCTTTTTATATTAAATTATTAAAATAAATATGACTTTGAAGTAAAGGGTTGAGGATATTGCTGAGCTTAGGTTGATATCATGAATGGATCAGTGTTAGTCGAACATTGAGAACCCATCTTAGTATGAGACTCCTCAGCAGTGCGCATTCACGATCCCACACTAAAGGAACTCGAACTCAGGGCCTGTCGGTCTCGCACGCGAACTCTTAACATCTAGATCACTGAGTCAGCGTTAAACGGTGTTAATTTATAACTTCAACCAATCCATGATATTGTGTGTCCGTCCTCCATTGTCTTCAGTGGGTAACTGCCTCACAACAGACACGGGTTAGTTCCACTGGTCACGGCTTCTCATTAGAACTTACGGAAATCTTTCTTGAAGCCAGTCACTAGTGTGCACGATAATTATCAGTATAGAGTTGTGGAGATTGTTGAATTTTGATTGCGATCATAAAGGGACAAATGTTAGACCACCATTGAAAACCTGGATGCACTGGTGTGAGTTAGAGTATGCGCGCTCCTGAGGAGTTCCGTACTAGGACGGAACGGCCGTCCAGTGCTTCTAGATTCTTATTGGTAGTCTAACATTGGTATGTTCATAATATCAATTTAAACATGATTTAATTTATTATGCATTTTCTAGGGTAAAACGTTTTGCCTTATATTTCATAGAATTAAATCTTTATATGATCACATTATTGCTAGTCATCTCCAACCACAAAACATATGTTCGGTGGTTTTGAACATAAAACATAATAACAAACATAATCAACTTTTTCACTAAGTAATGCACTGAATAACTACAAGTAGAATAATTTTCATGTGAATATTAAAGTTAATAATTTTAATTCTTCAAATAGCTATAAAGACAAGAACCGTGACATTCTGTAACCTACTACAGAATTTATTGTTAGTATAATGAGTGAACTTACTTGAAGCAACAAAATTAATGGTTAAAAATGATTACTACAATGCGTTTTTTGTAATACTTTAAGCTACTTTTACACTATGTATTTATCAAGATTTGTGATTTGGTTATCTATCATTAGTTTCTGCAATTACTTGCTTTAGGTTCGAATTTGTATTAAACAGTTTGTTGCTGAATTTCTTTTCAGTATACTTGAGTTTATCGCTGGCATTGATCATTCAATAATCTTCAACAATGTGCTTTAAATTTAAAATATTTTCTTATATAGTTTCTGAAACGTTATTCATATCAATCAGATGAATATGAATCAATTCATTGACTGAATACCAGTAAGCTTGTTAAAAAGAAAACAGGTAATCTTGTGCACATACATCAAGAAAGTATAAACTATAACAAAACAATAATCCTTTAATTTCTAGTTGATGATATACCATCTGAATAAGGCTTGTTCATGTTTAAAATTACATTCGACAAAAATAGTATTCGCCAATGAACTTGATACAAATGTCATTAAAACGAATATCATATTACTTGACTATAATAAACTTTTGTGAATTTTTGATTCTTTTCAAAGAACAGTAATTAGAAAAGGTTATTGAACTTGAACAGAGTAAATAATAACGTAGAAAATCTATGAACGTAATTTATACTGTTCATTATGTTGTTTGATATAATATAATTTCATTGAATTATTAATACAAAAATATCATGAAATTAATCAAATTTATGTTTTATTTTTTTCATAGTATCCATGTGCTTTTTTGCTTTTTTTTATCTGAATTTGTCTTATGGTTGAAATCATGAGTCAATTAGAGCTAGACCACCATGGAAAACCTGGAAGCACTGGAGTTCTAGTGAGAAGCAGTGACCAGCGGAGTTCAACCAGACCTGTTGTGAAATAGTAACCCACTTAAGACAATGATGAATAGTTGCTCAATTTCGTGGATTGGTTGAAGTTAGACAGTAACACCATTGGATGCCGGCCGGCTCAGTGGTCTAGAGGTTAAGTGCTCGCGCGCGAGACTGGTAGGACCTGGATTCGAATCTCGAGAGGCGAGGTCGTGGATGCGAACTACTGAGGAGTCCCACAATAGGACGAGTTGGCCGTCTAGTGCTTCCAGGTTTTCCATGGTGGTCTAGCTTCAATTGACTCATGCTTTCAACTATAAAATTACTAAAGTCTCCACAAAAAACCCCTTCTGACTTTTGTTAGTGTTTATTCCTCACAATTTATTGAAATGAAACTAATAGAAAAAAACACGTTCCCATATATATGTTGATGAAAACAAGTTTCTTTTGTATGACTCTCAGTAGATAACATTTTTATTAAAAGCAAAATCAAGTTCAAATAAACATATGACACGTATATATATATACCTAACCCTTCGGAGTTTACATAAAACAGATTAATTATCCTTTTTTCTGACTTCCTCCTTTGCATATCACTTTTTCTCTTTAACAAAATGTTAAGATAGATGACAATGGTAAGGGTTGATATTTTCCTTTTTTTCAAATTTGTTGAATGAAAAACAAACTAATGATAATGATAGAGTATACAAGAAATGAAAGAGATTTTTCATGTTATATATACCTTTTATTATAGAATTAATCATAATTCTGTGAAACATGAAATTAGATATAATAAATCATTATTATTGATTAGTACGAATGTGTTATTTTAGGTTGTGGATGGTTCTGTCATTAATTTTTGTTTATATTTATTGTATATTAAGATATAATCATTGTAAATGTCTTACAGCAAGTCAGTCGAAGCCCTGATAATGTTAACATCTCAAACTATGAAGCAACGTAATGGGGGATCGAACCCATCTGGTGGCACTATTTCATCTAAGATTACAGGTATAGCTTGTTGATGAAAAAAATGAGCACAAGACCTAAGTCAGACAGGATTTTTAGTTGAATACATCGATTCACCTAAAACATCAGCACAATTCATGTGATATTCAGTTAATTAGACTAGTGATCACACTTCAACTTGACTGATAGGATTCGATTAGAAGTCAAAAGACTAGACAGAAATAACAGCAATCAATACCGATTGATCAGTCAAGTGTAAAAACGATTTTTTTATCATAGTGATGATTCCCCAGTGTAGTGTAGTGACGATGCTTTCTGATAGCTTTTAGCTATTAACATTGCCACTAGAATTTACATAAAATTCTTGATCAGACATTAAGTGTACTTTATGTGAAAGGAGCGGAGATAATGTTTGAGACTACAGTAAACAGGCTTTATTGGTGAAAATTTTCTACCTTGAACCACAAATAGATTTAATAAGGAAACTTTCATATACCTGCATAACTCTACAACCCATTCCTATATGCTTTATTACTGCATGTTTGTTGAATCTCATTTTAATCAATGTAAGATCATTACTCAAATCACTTGATGTTAATTTAAGAACAATTGTGTTTTATAAAATTCACTATTGAAACTGATATGAATAACTATGATAATGAGAAATACTATATTCCACAAACAGCCCATAAAGAAATATACTTAGTCTTATCCTACAGAGTTAAATACCTGAGTATGCTAACCGCTCTATTCATTTTTGAGGTTTCTTCAATCTAAGAGGACCAATGTTGTATCCGCGGTCCTAGTGCTTACACATGGAAATGTAAACTACTATTATCCGTACAACTCAAAGTACGGACACAGAGGACTGATGAAAACGAAGATTTATTAAGTCTAAAAAACACTTTGTTAAAAATAAGCGTGATGACACCAGAATTTTCTCATTTATGAACTGGTTTTCGTACTCAGATAAATCCATTTTCTTTTACCCTTAAGATGTCGAACAATGTGTTTTTTGAAACATTTCATCATGCGGTTACAGCAACTCTTCTAATTGTGCTTTCTGTTCAGTTTTAGGTGGTATCCATACTATTAATACTTATACTCTTCCCCTTTTAACCTTGTTGATTTCTTAATGTTATATAATGTGTTAACGTGTATGCCAGTATACTTGCTTACCTACTTATACCTGTTATCCCTCGTGGACCATAGGCCACTGGTCAGTAATCTCCAACAAAATTTGTCTTCAGATCACCTTTCCATTCGTTTCTAGGTGCTATTCATTCCTTCGAAGTCTATCTCCTATACCCAACGAACATTTATATCACATTCCTTGTCGTTAATGAGTATCACATAGTTTGTTTGCATGATTTTTCTCTCATTAGACTTGTGATATTCAACGACATTCAGCTTTTATTCTGTTCATCTTAATATTTGTTTTAAATTATTTTAGAGGCATAGGTAGACGTATAATGTTCTAATTGAGAAATATATCCAACATTAGTATAACTACAATCTAAAATTTATTCTATTATCCTGAACATAGAAATGTGACACCAAAAACAGAATATTTGTAATAACAATCGGAAAGTGATATTTTATCTAACCTACGATTTTGTTTTTCACCTATAATTCAAAATCTATAGTAGAAATCACGAATGGATTTTGGTTAGACGACAACTGAAAACCTAGAAACTCTGGATGCCCGTTTCGTCCTAGTATAGAACTACTCAGCAGTGAGCGCGAAACGCTAAAATTCTTGAGTTTTCCCCCGGATGTAGAGTCGTGGTCCAATACTAGGATGATACGGGGGTATAGTGCTTCCAGAATTTCAATGGTGGTCTAACTAAAATGAGTCCATGATTTTAAGTCTATAAAAATCTAAAATCTCTACAAATCCTTCTATACTATGGGTAAATGACTACAAATGGAAATCATCAATCTTCTTAATTGAGAGCATAAATCGATTGATGTTAAACCACCATTGAAAACCTGGAAGCACTGGACGGCCGTTTTGTCCTACTGCAGGACTCTTCAGCAGCGCGCACTCACGATCCTCCTCTCGGAATTCGAGCTCAGGACCTACGGTCCCGTGCGCAAACGTCTAATTTCTAGACCACTGAGCCAGCATCCAATGATGTTAATGTATAACCTTAACCAACCACCATTGTGGTGTACAGCTTAAGCGTTCACGAGCGAGACTGAAGGTCCTGGGCTCGAATCCCGCGAGTAGGGTTGTGGTTGCGCACTGCTGGGGAGTCCCGTAGTGAAACGAAACGGCCGTCCTGTGTTTTCAGGTTTTCAATGGTAATCTAACATCAATCGATTTATGATTTCAATCAAAAACTTTATCATCTTCACAACCCCATACTAATCATCAATCTTCAACAAATTGATAGTAAAACAATCAATTATACTCCATTATATTTTAATGACTTGTTTTTCCTCTTATTTCTATTTATTATTACTAAACATCTTGTCGCCATAAACAAAATCATGTAAGTGTTAAGTTTATACAATCATAATGATGATGCATAATAGACAACATACTTAAATAAATCTATTCAATGTATAATTCATTTTCAAATGTGCTGTAAAGTGTTTGTTTACTGGATTTTTTTTATCAATTAACGTCTACTTTAAAAGCAACTTACTTCAAATTTCGATAATCATATCATCATAAATCATAAATCTACTTATTTGTTATTCATTAAAACAATTGGTTACATATTTTTTCTATTTTTTTCATAAATATGATTTCCCGTATTTTTTGTTTTTTTTTTCATTTTTGCCTTTCCGCATCTATTATAACAGTCCCCCTCTTATATTATCATTATTATGTTCAGCTATTCGTCCACTAGAAACATTGTTTTCTTTTCATATTTACTCAATGATCATCAAGTTGATTAAAACTAGAATACTTAAAGACTAGAAAAGAAAGGCCACAAGAAAATGAATAAAGATGAAAAGTGGAATGTATTTCTTTTTGTAATATACATAGAAACAATCAAATACATAACGACAATAATGATAATGATAATAGTAATAATAATAAACAAAGAATAATAAAAAAACGCATACTGTTAATCGACTTTTTATGTTCACTATCATTGTACTATTCAAGCATTGAAAGATCTAGATGGAATGGTGGTATAGTTTCGAAAAGGGAATAAATGAATAAAATTTGGTATATCACACAAATTGACCAATTGTTGTGGCCAAATAATTTTTTTAAAAATCTGTAAAATTTTTTTAAAAAAAAGCAAAAAAAAATCATTCAGTTATCTCATTTGAAGAATTAGAAAGAAATGAAAAAAACTATTTCTCATAGGATCAATCAAAATTTATTGGGAAAAGTAAATTTTATAATCATTTGATGAATTAGAAATATTAAGTGGTTAGATGAAGTCGGTAAGAAAACCTGTTTAACCTGGGTTTCATGCTAATTAGTAATTATTAACATTGCTTATCTGTAAACTCAATAGAACTGATACTCCTTGTGGGATTCACTCCGTGTCACCTTAGTTGACAGTTTAAGATGTTACAGTTGAGCTACTGCAGCCACTGTTGAGCTCTCGCACATCTAATCTACAACCACATTTTAACTTGGTTTATTCAATTCGGTCGAAACTTAAAGGACTGAACAAAGATGATATTGGTTACTACTTAATGATCAATCAACTGGATACATGAGTTGCTGTTTTTCTTTAAACACTAAGAAAATGGTTGCTGTTTCGTTTCGCATAAAGAGGAGATGATCAAATATTTATCACTGATTATGTGTACATATAGAAATAAGATATAATTTTCCTCCTCTTTGGATAGATGGTTTTTAACTTGAGTACATTAACTTTTAGAAGATTTTCAAACAAATATAGTTGGTTCAGTAAGCGAAATGCACATAAGATAATCCAATTTTATTTCGTCTCAGATAAAACGACAAATATTCTTAGTCATGGCTTTAGTTAAAATGGTGTATTGTTCAACCTGCCACTTTCTCTATATTCTTCTAACAATTAAATGACACTGAATTGTAAATAGCCAAATAGATTATCACACTCTAAAATTAGAATTTTGGAATGTTTAAAGCATAATAGAATAATGACAACTGAAATGAGCTTTATTTGTCAAGCATGAATAGCGATAAGTAACATTTTCGCTTAAAACACCGTCTAAATAGTTGAGTACAGACATCCATAGCAATGTTATTCTTGTACAACCAACTTATCTGTTTGAGAGAATCATGATTAACTATGTGATCTACAATACAATTATCTATACTGAATTTGTTAACAATTAACTTATATTATATCATTACTTTGTTTTGAGAAGTGTACAGAAACATTCAATCCAACGCTATGAGGTATTAATGTATGATAGCAGACAGAATCAGACCTATAAAAATTCTCTTATAATCTCTTGCATCCCGCTGCATTACTTACCTTTTGTAACTATTTCGTAAGCTATTACCGAAATTATTTATACCTAAAACTTGAATGTCAGAAATTCTCGAAACCATCAAACAATTTACATTTTTGTATTAACTCTTAGGAGCTACAATAGTCAATATACAGGAATTTAAACTAAATAAATGTAGGTTAGATGTTATCATTTGC
Organism: Schistosoma mansoni; assembly: GCF_000237925.1. NCBI lineage: Eukaryota > Metazoa > Platyhelminthes > Trematoda > Strigeidida > Schistosomatidae > Schistosoma > Schistosoma mansoni. The sequence continues at coordinate 10,114,617 of NC_031497.1, forward strand.
TGTAAAACTAAGTAATAATGATAATAATACTGTAACCTAATCACTGTAAATATTTTATGGAAATGTTATATATAATTGAACCCACTTCCTATTAGTTGAATTGTCCTTCCCTCGACTATGTAAATACTGTCTGTACAATGTTGTCCATTCATTTCATTGATATTTCTTGAAACTTAACCTTTTTTAAAGTCCAATCACCTCTTTTTCCACCTGCAGTTGTTATCTTTAAAATTTTGTTTACTAGATATACTATATCCATTTACAATAGATCTGACTTCTAACTTACAAACCCCAACAAACAAAATCATATTATCTGATCCACAAAAATACATATACTCATGCTACTTTTGAGCGCCAAAGTAATCATCAGAAGTTGCAAATAAACTAAATATTTGGTGGATTGCTTATATTGATAAAATGTAAAGTAATTATCATAACTGAATGAACATAAAATTGAGTTTCTGACGTTTCGGCAGCTGTTGTAAGTCGCTTCTTTAAAAGATGAAACATTTAAGAGCTTGATTAATTACCTAATTAAGAAATATGAGTTTGATTACCGAATAAGCCTGTGTTTCTCATCATACCATTAAGTTCTTGAGATTTAATTCACATTGAACAAAGCCAGTATATATACAGAGTAAAACCTTTACGGTTGACTGAAAGAACTTTTTGAAAATTGTACATAAAAATGACATCCGAATATGCGGAATGAGACATTTAAACAGCAAAAGAATTACTTCTGGACAATAAAACAAAGAATGGTAATACATTTTAACGTTATTATACATATTACGCTGTTTTAGTAGTACCTGATACATGACAAAGAGTGATTTGATTCAGAAAAGACGGTTGGAATGTTTGTAATACCAAGTAGGTAAAAGGTTTCCTAGTTTTCTTTTAATATGAATATTTGAACATTATTCTATACATTCTGCCTTATAACAGCTTTTATTTAATAAAATAGATAATCAGTTGAAACATTCTGTAATTTTTCGAAGAATCTTTTAACTGTTTATTTCTGACAAGTACCAAATGTTTTGTGTACCTGTGTCTTCATAAATAGAACATAACCAAGACTAACTAAGAGGCTGCATTATCGTAAAATTTGACCACAACCACAGCTTGGACTTATTTACTAAGTGTTAAATTACGACTTAGCAGGAATGTATAGTTTAAATTCATCTGAAGAAAATACTCACATACTATCACAATCTACTTTTATCAAAATCCCAAAACTAACTATCTTCAAAACATAAGAAATATGATGAATATATAGATATAACTTTAAAAATATATATAGAGAGAAAGAGAGGATAAATTTTATGTACACGCTAAAAAGCCATAAAATTTGTCTGATTCTTTAATCATGATGACATTGGTAGTTCATTAATCTTCTTCGATAGAATCAATTTTTGTATATAGTCCAAAAGATTCAAACTTCATTTTTCCACTGAACCCTAAAATATTCACTTCCCTTCTTCTTTCACTTCTTCCCTTTATTCTTTATCTTTTATTGGTTTTCTCTCCAAATTCTTTTTTGAATCTTCTTTTTTCTTTCAATTCTGTCATCATTTAGTGTGATGTTGACTACAAGTTATAACGACCAAAACATCACACTATCAACTTGAATAACAACAAAAAAAAGAAACGAATTCATTTTGATAAAATTCAATGAAACAGAACAAAATTTTCAATAGACTTATAAGAATATGAATTAAAAGAAACTTTATTTTTCTGATATGTTTATTATTATCATTATTTTCATATCTTTTTTTTTGAGAATTCGCTATTCACATTTACTAAAATAATTCATCATAATCTGATGAGGAGGGGGGAATTCTTCTTATTTTTGTATTTAGGCAAATACATTTGCGTTTTTTTCTTGTGTATGTCTGAATATGTACTTGAGTATTTGAGGACATGTGTGTCCACTAGTTTGGTTATGGTGAAAATATACAAAAAAAATATTGTAAATGTATAGAAACGTAAATGAATTAACATAGAAATGAATATAATAGAAATATATGACATATTTAGAAAAATCCTACCATCTACCTTAACTACTGATAAATGTTTGAGTAGACTATAACTAACATTACCTAATATAATGATATTACCATTACCGATTTTTAAAACATTTATATAGGCTAAGTGGGATTAAAAGCAACAATGGTGACTGTGACTGAGATCAGAAACGTTTTTACTACATTAACCCGAGGATATAAAAAGCCAAATGAACTTAGAAATTATAAGCAAAGATGAACAGTGGCTAGCAGTGGAATCCAGGACGCGTGTTTCGTGTTATTTGGGACTCGTCAACTAGATGTACCAGCATCTCAGAGTTGATGTTCACTCTAGGACTGATGAGTCCCATATAGGACGAAACGCGCGTTCTGGATTCCACTGCTAGCCACTGTCCATCTTTGCTTATTATGCTTGTGAATTAAGGCTATATCGATGAAATACGCACAGTATGCGCATATGCCAATAAGAGGCTGATCAATTACAGTCCTAAAAATCAATGGGAAGATTCAAAAAAGCAATACCAAGTGAATCCAAACTTTGGAATTGTTGAAAAATCTCGATGTTTCTATGGTGAATTGAAAGATTCCAATGAAATGATCATATATCTTACAAATCTAAATTAACCGCTCCATTGTATTAACGGCTAACTCACTTTAACGCTCATCCTATTGACTATAAATAATAATAGAAACAAATTAAAGTAGATGAATGATTCAAATGGATATTGACATAATCAAATCGTAATTTCTTCAGCAGTGTTTGTGTATAGACTGGTTTCACAAGGTAGGTCTAGCGTTAAAACTAAATTTACTGAAGAGAATTATAAAATAATCTTTAAATATCATTGAGTTTGTTAATGAATTCGATTTCAATCATAATGTGTTATGAAAACTACGTTTTTACGAGGATGTTATCACAGAAAAGTATAAAATAATTTCTGATCCTTTTGTGGTGGTCGATATTCGGTACTATCCCTAAGCTTCGTATATTGCTCGTCTTGATAACCGTTACTCGACAACGTCCTAACGATGTATAAATCAGAAGACGAATACGAAGGGTTGATTGCGTTTATTACTGAACCACACACAGTTATCCAATATTACAGGCACGTCAAGCAAACATGAAAGAGCAGTGCCGTAGAGCCGAATGAGTAAGCGTGTACAGTACGGTGTAGCATAGTGCAGAGCAGAGAGCAAGCAGGGCAAGTAGTTCGTAAACAGGATAAAAATGTACATGTATATATAAGTGGAAAAGCATGAATCATCGGATCAAATAAGCGATTAATAATAATGCTAGCGGAATGAATATATGCGTAGGCAGTAAGCAATGTTCAAGCGTATATAATAAAAGTACAATGGTATAGCTAGTTATTATTGTATGAATGACTGTCCATTAAGTAAGTTAACAAAAGGGCTTAGCTGAATTAGATGTAAACAAACTCAATTGTATCTGAGTTGCTATAATAGCTCCCCCCCCCAGCAAACATGGATACAAAACAGTGTCTGTGTTTGCGAATAAAAAAATGTCAAACTTAACAGGACAGTAAATATCAAAATTTATGAAATTAAGATGTATGATAGAACTATCGTGTGAGTTACTACAAATACGTGTAAGTTTGAGTTCGTATATGTCTGTGAGGCCAGATAAAATAACAGATCAAAATAATGTGTTAGTGTTTTTAGAGGTTTATATACATTTACATTGGAATATGCAAAATTTGTTGAATATAATAATAGATAAATTAAAGTTTTCGATGTACACATACAGAACGAAGAGGAAAGAAATTTACATCTGAAGATGCGAAATAAATTATTAGTTCAAAATCGTAGCTATGTATCGTTGAGGCCATCTTACTCTTCGACCATATCTTGTCGTTACTGGTTTCTCTTCGTTTTTGTTCGTCGATGTCGTTGATGATTGAGACTCACGTTTCGGTGACTCGACGATTTTCGAATGATCTGTGTGTACTGGCTGACCGTCAGTTTCGATAAAAGCTGGTTTGACTCGGTCTATGCTAATTACATCCGTTTTTCCGGCTTTATCTACTTTAATAGTTTTATCATTTATTCTAATAACTTTAAATGGACCATCGTAAGCCGGTTGTAAGGGACGCTGCACATTATCCCTTCTGATAAACACATGGGTACTGTCGCTCAGTTGTTTTGGTATGTACACACGTTGTTGATGTTGCCTCGGAAGTGTTACTCTTAGATTACTCATATGCTGCTTTAGACGTTGTACATAGTTGGCTAAATCAGTTGGAACACTTTTACTTGAGGTGAAAAACTCTCCTGGAAGACGTAAGGTGGTCCCATAAACCAACTCTGCTGGGCAACATCCTATATCTTGTTTAATCGTTGATCTTAAACCTAACATGACTAATGGGAGCTTGCTGGCCCAATCATTATTGCTAATAACAGATGTAAGAGAGGCTTTGAGTTGCCGATGTAATCTTTCTACCATACCATTCGCCATCGGGTGGTAGGATGTTGTCCGAATACGCTTGATTCCTAGGAGTTCAGTGAGTTGTTGAAAGAGGTGGCTCTCAAATTGGGCTCCTCGATCGGTTGTAATATGTGCAGGCACACCATAATGAGAGATCCAATGCTCTACTAAGGTTTTGGATATAGTTTCGGCCGAAATGTCTTTTATGGGTACTGCTACAGGCCATCGCGTAAATCTATCAATGCAGGTAAAAATATAACCAAAGCCATTTGAAATCGGCAGCGGGCCTACAATGTCAATATGTATATGCTCAAATCTGCTATCAGGATGACGAAAAGGACCTATTGCGGAACTGGTATGACGATGTACCTTAACTTTTTGGCATTTTATGCAAGTTTGCGTCCAATTACGAATATCCCGGTTCATACTTGGCCATACAAAACGTTCGCTGATTAATTTGATCGTGGCCTTTATCCCAGGATGTGATATATTATGCATAGTGTCGAAAACCCTTCGTCTTAGAGGCTTCGGAATAAATGGTCTTGGTCGGCCCGTAGAAATATCGCACATAATACTCACGTTTTCGATTGAAGTTTCTTTTAGTACCAGAGAGGTTATATTGTCAGACTTCAGTCTGTTTAACTCGACATCCATATTTTGTAATTCTGCTAATTTGTGATAATCGATTTCGGATTGGACGAGAGTGCTTATCGTCGTTCTTGATAGTGCGTCAGCTACTTCGTTTTCTTGGCCTTTAATATATCGTATATCAGAAGTGAACTGGGAAATAAACTCTAACTGTCTGATCTCCCTCGGAGAGTAATTATCTTGCTTTGCGCTTAGTGCGTTCGTGAGTGGTTTATGGTCCGTGTAAACAGTAAAATTTATGCCTTCTACCATATGTCGAAAATGTTTTATTGCCAAGTAAATTGCTAGTAATTCTCTTCCGAAAGTACTATATCTCGTTTGCGTAGGATTCAGTCTCTTTGAGAAGAATGAAAGCGGTTCCCATGTGCCATTTACTAACTGTTGTAAAACAGCTCCTACCGCTACATTCGATGCATCTGTCATGATAGCTAATGGTGTTTCGCTCTTTCTCCTAGCTAGTGTCGTCTTTTTGTTGAGTGCCTTCTTGGCGTTCTCGAAGGCCTGTATTGCCTCTGCTGATAATTGGAATGTCCGTGAGTGTCCCCGTAACACATCGGTCAGTGGTTGAAGTATTGCCGCACAATTCGGAATAAAACGTCTGTAATAATTTATTAGTCCCAGAAATCGTCGTAATTTCTTTCGTGTATCGAGCAACGGATAGTCTTTGATGGTATCGATTTCTGCAGAGATCGGTGTGATACCTTGAGAAGTTACCATGTGTCCAAGGAACTGTAAGGATCCTTTTCCAAACTCACACTTCTCAATGTTTATGGAAATACCATGATCTCTTAGTCGCGCGAATAATTGCCGTAGTTGTTGTATGTGCTCGTCCATAGTGGAGCTGGCTACTAGTAAATCGTCTATGTATGCGTATACTCCAGGTAAGCCTCTGATGACCTGGTCAATAAATCGTTGAAATATTTGTGCTGCATTAGTCAGTCCGAAAGGCATGCGTAAGAATTCATATAGCCCAAAAGGGGTCGTTACCGCTGTTTTTGATATGTCTTGTGGAGCGACCGGGATGTGATAATACGCTCTAACTAAGTCAATCTTCGAGAATACTGTAGCACCTTCTATACTGTAGGTAAAATCATGGATGTGTGGTATTGGGTATCTATCGGCCATTGTTTGCTTATTAAGTGCTCGATAGTCTCCACATGGTCTTAATTCTCCGTTCTTTTTCGGAGCCATGTGTAATGGGGATGCCCACGGGCTGTTCGAAGGCCTTATTATGCCTAGCCCCATTAACTTGTCGAATTCTTGCTTTGCTATTGCTAGTCTTTTGGGGTCTAATCTTCTTGGTCTTGCATTAACCGGTGGCCCGTTGGTTACAATATGGTGTTGGATAGTATGCTTGAGATCTGTTTTATTGTACGTTACTTTTAAAAGCTCTGGAAACTCGTTTAACAATAATTTGCGTGGGTCGTTGCGGCTCTTATCTACCACTAGATTCATAGAAACAGATTCTGTAAGTATTCCCGTAATCGAAGTAGTATGGGTACCGTTTATGAGTCTGTGGCGCCGTGAGTCTACTAATAAATCGAAATTGCATAAGAAATCGATGCCTATTATAGGTACCGATACGTCTGCTATGACAAAATCCCAGCGGTATGTCGCTCCTCGTCCGAAATTTAAGGACAAAATTCGTTTGCCATATGTTTTGATATCTGATTTATTCGCCACTTTTAGAACTAATGACGTGTTAAGGTTTCTTTTGTCGTCACATACTGGGGGTACTACGCTAATTTCAGCTCCCGTGTCCACCAAGAATTGAGTGCCTGTCATTCGGTCTTGTATATAAAATAGGCGGCTGTTTGAGGGCTTTATGTTCGCTGCAGGCGTTGCCATGGACAACCTAGGGTACCGCTTACTTGCCGTGCTAAATCTACAAGGTTGTAAGCATTTTCTTGCTCTGTAACCATACATTTGATGATACCAACATATCAGCGGAGTTGCGCGTCTTCTGGAAGCTGATCGGCTTCTCCCGCGCGTGCCATCTCGTGATAATTTTCGCGGTCTCTCGCTCTGGGTCAACTCTGTGAGCTTGCGGCATAAAACATCTATCTCCTTCTGCAGAGTACTGATTCTATCGTCTACTGTCACGCTGTGTGATCGAGGGCTTGCTTGCTTTGCTCTTTCGTATATTCTATCAGCTATTTTCGCTATGTTGTCTATGTCAGCTTCAGTATCTTCAACAGCTAAGATTTGCTGAATACTGGACGGGAGTCGGCGAAGCCACAGTTGATAAAATAAGTTATTGTCTACTTTTCTATCACCTAGTAGACTTTTCATATGAGTTTTTAACTGTGATGGAGTTCTATCCCCCATTTTCACCTGGTTGAGAAGCTGCTCAACAGCTTGTTGGTCACTTAGCGCGACTGCTTTAATTACTGCCTGCTTTAGTGCATCGTATGGCCTTTCAGTATCCGGTTTAGATAACGCCTCTCGTACGCTTTCTGCTACTTCGTCTGGGAGGAGAGTGCTTGTGAGGCCGAATTTATCTCTTTGTAAGTTAATACAACTAGCCAGAAAATAGTTTTCGAGTCTAATGAACCACAGCTGAGGGTCGGTGATCTTAAAAGGGAGGACTGGAAGGTTAAGAGCTCTCACGGACGAAGTTTGCTGTACACTTGACATAGTGTTTTCGGAAGACATGCTTACAAAAAAAAATTTTGAGTAGTACACAATTATGATGTAAATCTCACAAAGTAGAAAGGACGAACAAAAACAACGATAATAATAAATGGTACAATTTATAAAATGGAACAGACTTACTAAATTGCACCAACATATCAATTGTTTGTGAATGATCGTTATTTAGTATGAATATAATCGTTAAGTTCAGTGTTTGTGAGTTAGGATCTAATAAATCCACAATTATGATTATGATACAGATAATAATCCGATTTGAGACGCAGCGCTTTGAATTTTCGGGATTAGATTATATCGTCGAAAATTGTTTTGTGATCACTCGGCGAGGCTTCCAATTCTGTGGTGGTCGATATTCGGTACTATCCCTAAGCTTCGTATATTGCTCGTCTTGATAACCGTTACTCGACAACGTCCTAACGATGTATAAATCAGAAGACGAATACGAAGGGTTGATTGCGTTTATTACTGAACCACACACAGTTATCCAATATTACAGGCACGTCAAGCAAACATGAAAGAGCAGTGCCGTAGAGCCGAATGAGTAAGCGTGTACAGTACGGTGTAGCATAGTGCAGAGCAGAGAGCAAGCAGGGCAAGTAGTTCGTAAACAGGATAAAAATGTACATGTATATATAAGTGGAAAAGCATGAATCATCGGATCAAATAAGCGATTAATAATAATGCTAGCGGAATGAATATATGCGTAGGCAGTAAGCAATGTTCAAGCGTATATAATAAAAGTACAATGGTATAGCTAGTTATTATTGTATGAATGACTGTCCATTAAGTAAGTTAACAAAAGGGCTTAGCTGAATTAGATGTAAACAAACTCAATTGTATCTGAGTTGCTATACGTTTTCCTCAGTTATGACTTACACATTAATTGAATATTTTCCCTATATTCGTGATGTAATAAACCTTATCACAAGTTCTATGGTTTGGATGATTAAAAAACTGGTCATAACTACAATGAATACATTTCGATATTTGATTGACTATCAAGTCAATTAAATGCATATTAGTGTTTAAGGTTATAATAACACAGACTATTGTATTCTAGAATGACAAATTCTAAGCTGAATTGCATGTACAAATGACTGTATTATCTACTTACATTATGAGATCTTTGAATTTATTTATCCACGATAGTTTTTTAAAGTAGAGTAATGGTAATATTTCATCAAGTGGATCTATATTTTAACTTGAATATATATAATTGATGGTGAATAATTTCTATATGAGTAGTCTTTATCTCAGGATTAAATACGACTCAATTCACAAACAAAATAAAAAAAAGATGACAAAGAGAACAACTTGTTCCTAATTCGTTTGTTAAATAAACTCAACTGTGTTCTGATTAGTCAGCATTAAAATTGATTTAAGAAATACTACAGAAGAGAATATTTGTTTTATCCCAGTAATACCTTTGCGACTAGACAAATGTCATTGAAAGTACTTTGGTGACTCATACGGGTAACCATTATTTTCCTCATAAGACAGTTCTTTAGAACTCAGCTGAAAAGAAATCACAAGGAAGATATCTTGGTCAATTGCTTTTAACTATATAGTTTCAAACAAACCATACATCCATGTTAGGTAACATCGTTTAACAGTCGATTTAAAAACATCACGAAGGAATTCATCACCATCAGTAATTAGGTAATACATCATTTGTCACTAAGTTGTCAGTCAGTGAAAATGACGTTATCATTGATCAGCAGCGGAAATTAAAATCATAAGTCAACCAAAGATTTCTCACTCCTTCCTTATTATCTGAAATATACACCAGTCACAACAGTGTAGTTTAAACATTGAATAAACGATTATTCATTTGATTCTTATCTGATCAATAGCAGACATTAACGTCTCTAACTTAAAATGATAAATTATTTAAGATATTTAGATCTAGTCAAATAAATGAAAATGTACTCGGCTAAGAGACTATTACATTTGACCAGTGAATAATTGGTTAAATGTTTAACAGTTTTAGAGTAATTTCTCAGTTATTAAGTAGTACCATTTCGGTATAACCTTAACATTCTATATGTTTATCTCCTCGTTATCATCTTTCTATGGAAAGTTCTTAATTGTTCATTAATCTTCTTTAGCTCACATGATATAATCATTGCAAAAACTATGAAATGAAATTCCACCTAATTGTATTTTGGTTCGATAAGTTTACGATTCTGAATGTGACTTATAAATCACCAATATAAGTGATCTATATGGATAATCTCGGTCTACTCAATTTGGACAAAAATTTTATGGCCTTTTAGATTACATCGAGATCTTACCTCTTGCTTAATACTGTACGTGGTTTACCCTTTCGTGGTACCCAGATACTGTGGCTACCTTGATGACAATAGAAAAACCATGACATTATTGAGGAAATGTATTGGTAGGAATAAGTTGAAGAAAAAGTGCGACTATTGTCACATCGGCCAGTCCATGGTGTGTAATTGCGATTAATCGCCTTCATTATATTCGGTAGTCTGTCTAACGATCGTTGATCTTTGATCTAACACATAAGTGGTTCAGCTTAATGGATGATTTGTCTAGGTCTGAATAGCGTTTTCTTGTCCCTACAGACTCAACATCCCGAAACATTTTGTCACTCAATCATATAGAATTGTTTAATTTCACTAACGACATAATTTGTTATTAGGCAAGACGCAATTAACATAGACCGCTGCTTTCTATGAATTTCATTGACAAACTTAGTCAAAACTTTTATGTACGCGACTTATACTGACCAATCCAATGCAATTTTAGCTACCCAGACCTAATTTTAAAAAAATAATAATTCATTTAAAATATAACTTAGGCGAGGAGAAACTTTGTTTCATTTTACTCCTCATCACGTCTCAGTATTATTATTGTACATTTTCACATTCCGGCTTCGTCTCACAGTGTAAAAAACTAGGTATTTATCTGGCTCACAGAGTTAATGTTATCCCCTCAAAAAAATCTGTCTCAGAGGAGCTTAGGATAATCTGTAAGCTACTGAGCAAAAAAGGTTCCAAACAGAACATATGTCTAGAACGAAAACCAAACCGAAGTTGCCAACAACACTAGAAGACGTATGTTCATTATATTGCAATTCAAAGATGATGTTCAATCAGTCTGTCACTTATTATGTAAGCAAATCGTTGAGTAGAGCTAGATTGATTTCTGTTTTATTTAACCAACCAATATTTATCTCTTGAAACAACAATAAACTTACATATTCCTCTACCCCAATGTGTATTTATCAGTTTCGCTTCTCGTGTAAAGCCAGTTACACTGAGCGCACTATAAGACAAGTCCATCTCCGTACGTCATAATATTAGAATTCATGCCTGAACTAAACAATCGATGCCACCCGTCAAGTCATTGCAAATGTACCATTCAAAATTACAATAAAGAATACCACTTAATTTACCTAACGCTTCCAGAAGTCGCCTCTTACACACAGCCGAACCTATAGGAATACGTTTAAATAAATCTGACCTCTGTAACCAGAAAACGTTTGTACAACCTTTTTCTTTATCCTGACCATGAAATTTACGTTAAACGCACCTCCTTTAACTTTGGTTTATTACTATGAAATAATTCTAACAATTAACAAATTTTTGATTTCACACTTACTTTTTAAACTCGTTTTTCATCTTTACTCTTATATAATCAATTTGAGTATCTAACCAATTTGTAAATCTAATTTTACATGTCTTATGTCGTCATTAGAAATAGTGAAATGATTGTTTTTGTAAAAATAAACTAACACTGACTTTTTCAATCAGTTAATAAATTTACATAAATTACGGACCCCTTTTTAATAAAGAATATGTCTACGAATATTTAATTGATATACTTTTCTTATAACTGAAAGTCATGATGAACTTATTATGCACTAAATTATAACTCTCATAGTTTATAGAACTAAGTAGATTTTTAAATTCAGTTAATATTGTTTGTTTGAATCTTCCCATTGATGTTTTTAGGACTGCAACTGGTCAGTCTCTAATTGACATATGTGCATACTGTGCGTATTGCCTCGATATAGCCTTAATTCACAAGTATAATCAGTTAAAATGGATAGTGGTTAGCAGTGGAATACAGAATGCGCGTTTCGTCCTTTTAGATTTTTAGTTTGTTTAAATCACTCTTAGTTCGTTCATTTTTATTGTATCATTTATCTCTATTCTTTTTACATCTGAATGTTCCCATGGAGGATATCCAGTCTATACTCACTAGTAAATACACTGAAGCAGTTAAGAATACTCAGCTTTTTAAAAAAAGTTACAAAGTGATATCTAATATGCTACCTTATTATCAATAGTTCAATAAATATTGATCGAAATCATTTTTAAAATAACCATTTTTGTATCCATATCACAAATTAATTATTTGAACACACATATATCAATTAGAAAAGAATCTTTTTAGTTACTATGGGAAAAATTTCTTATTCATAGCATTCGTTTTATCAATGAAAACTATTGAATTCTCATTTAGTATAACTCATAAACTTTCAGTTTATATTTTATCTTTATTTTGTTAACGAAAATATATGAGGGGGTTTTTCGTGGAGATTTTTAGTGATTTTTTATGTATCGTTCAAATCATGAGTCAATTGATGCTAGACCACCCTGAGAAACCTGGAAGAACTGGACGGCCGTTTCGTCCTATCGTGGGACTCCTCGGCAGTGCGTATCCGCGACCCCACCCCGCGAGTTTCTAACCCTAAACCTACCAGATATCAACTCACTGAAGACATTGGTGAAATGGTTGCTCAACCTTGTGGATTGGTTGAAGTTAGACATTAACACCGTTGGATGCCGGCCAGCTCAGTGGTCTATCGGTGGAGTGCTCGCGCGCGAGACTGCTAGGTCCTGGGTTCGAATCTCACGACGTGGGATCGTGGGTGCGCACTGCTGAGGAGTCCCGCATTAGGACGAAACGGCCATCCCAGTGCTTGTAGGTTTTCCATGGTGGTCTATCTCCCATAAACTCAAGATTTCAACCATATATAAAAAAATATATGAGTTAAAGAAAATCATCCCTCTTCATTATCACATTTAAAAAAACGAAAAAAATTAAGGATTTATTTTTCACATTCTTGATTTAAATGATTTTATCTGTTTAGTCAATTGTTAAATAAGACAGTTTTATCCGATATAACCATTTGAAAAATTGATATTTGTCTATTTATTTGTCTAGTCATATACATATATATCAACCATCCTACAATCAATTTCGATTATGGTTAATATTAGTTAAGCCCTTTGTATTAACTTACTTTAACAGACATCGTCATTTAGATAATAACAATTTGCATATTCTTTGTACTGTTATGACCACTAGAGCACATGACACTCTAGCCAAAATGTTGATTGCTTAAGTATCATTCGATGACTCATACTCCTCCCCATATATGTATGCACGCAAATCCTATTATCGGCTTTTGTTTTGTTTTGACTATAAAATGCCTATGTAATTGCTTGCTACTCGCTCGCTGATATTCGCTCAGGTGCTGGTAGCTTTCTGGCCTGAGTTATTTGACAATGAACTGTAGTTGCTGTTTCTCTTTGCCTTCTGATTTTATGCATCGTTAAGATTGGAATTATAACGGTCATCAGGGTGAACGATTGACGAAGCACGGCACTACACATACATAAATTTATTGATTTATCACATAAGTAAAGAATAGTGAAATCTAGTTATTATTATTTTTGTCTTTTTGGTTGAATTATTTTTTCAGTTATGAACAATAAAAATTTATAAATGGAGGAAAAACGGATTCTATTTATAAAATAGTTTCTATGTGAATTTTACACTTTTAATGTTTAAGCCAATATAATGATTTTTTAATTGAAGTAGTTTACAAAATGCCAAAACAGAAAAAGAGAGGGAACATTCTCAACAAATGAAACACTTAAATACAAGCAGAAATACACAAAAAGTTGATTTTGTTAGTCAATGAAAAAAATTGTTCAATTATACTTAAATAGTAATTTATATCTTTTAATCATTAATTAGTGTTACTTGCTGCATGACACGGGGTTAACATGAATAATTCAGTAAGCATCTTTAGGTAATATTATTTAAATGTTTGATTTTTTCTTAATTACTTACTTACGCCTGTTACTCCCAATGAAGCATAGGCCGCCGACCAGCATTCTCCAACCCACTCTGTACTGAGCTTTCATTTCTAGTTCTATCCAATTATTGTTCATTATTCTCATGTCTGTCTCTATTTCTCGGCGTAATGTGTCCTTTGGTCTTTCTCTTCTCCTTTGACCTTCAGGATTCCATGTGAGGCCTTGCCTTGTGACGCAGTTGGGTGATTTCCTCAATGTGGGTCCTATCCATTTTTTCCTAATACTCCATTAAAATGATATTTCTTCCAAAATATAAAAAGATTGGGTCATAATACAGACTGTTTAATTGTTTTTTTATTTTATCAATTCTCTGGTACATAACTAATTACTTGGACAATGATTCAAGTTAAGTTACAACATGAGTTTTGATTAATAAAACAACTAACTGTTTACGTCTGACACTTAATAGAATTCAAGACAATACGCCCCCTTTTTTATAAAATGCATTCGTTACAAAGTAAATTTTTAACATGTTTTAAACAACCATAATGACTTGAAATTTTCAGTTTAATCCATCTTGTTCTTATCATAGTATTAATTCGGCATAACTAAAACTAGTGGCGATGAAAACATATAGTAACTTAGGAATTTTCGCTCTTTTAATTTTATTGAATAAATAATCTCATTTTCGAATATACCTTAAGTTGTAGTACATTATGAACTTGTATTATGTAAGAAAATGAGGTAGTATTTATTAGACATGTATATCAGTCTTGATTTGACGATATTTAGTAGTCAAAAAATGATCGCTAATTTATTCTCTACTTTAAAGTGAACTATCTAAAAAGCAGAGTTTGTTAAACCAGGTTTTGTGCAGTATTCGGTTAGACCTCTTGATCTTAAGTATGGAATTAGTGAACTGAAGAAATTCGATAAATATAAAAATAAATTTCTGTACAAACCTGTAAAAACCAATAAAATGTATCTACTAATGAGGAGCTTATATTTTGCCTTCATATTGAACATAGAATCTTGATAAGTTATAGTATAGTAGAAACAAAAGTCTTAATTTTTAATCTTTCTTAAGCCAATATCCACTTTCTGTTAAAACAATCTTTGAAAAATAATTTAGTATCATTTGACTTTGTTTACATTGAAATTCTCAATGAATATATGAGATAATTTGTATTTCTTCTAAATCTTTCCCACAGATACATTACCTTATTAAACCACAAATAGAAGGTCAAGTAATTCATGAATTTCGTGTATCAAGTAAAGGTTATATTTATGTGGCACGTGGTAATTTGGATAGAGAAAAAATATCAGCTTATAATTTTTACTTGGTTGCTATGGATTCTGGACTCCCTACATTATCCTCTTCTACACAGGTTCATATACATTTGATCGATGTTAATGATAATTCACCACAATGGATATTTCCAGCGCATAATCATCAGATTATAAATTTAACCGTTAATGAACCAGTTGGTTATCGTGTTGCTCAATTAATTGCTGAAGATTTAGATGAAAATGAAAATGGTGAAGTTATTTATCGACTTGTTCAAACTAGTTTTATGTCTAATATGCCGAATATAGTAGATAGAACAATAATGACCAGTCCATCAACACGTTTAGATAATGCTATTAATAGTAATGTACAAATTGTCCCAAAAACAGACATGAGATATATACCATCACATAATATCGGTAATTTGTTTGAACTGGATTCCATAAGTGGTGCCATTTATGTTGGTCGATCAATGAGCATAGATGATGTTGGATCGATTAAATTAGTATTAGAAGCAAGTGATCGTGGTCATCCAGCCAAAGTTAATCATAGAGTTTTACAGATTGATATTTTTCGTTATTTATCACAAACAAGTGCCTATTTATTGAGTGAAAATGATGGTGACACTGTTGGAGTTAGCGAACATGATAGACAGAAAAGCACAGTTGTCGGACACGGAGCCTATTTGGAAAATGATCTAATTGTAATTGTAATTATGGTCGCTGTAACATTAATAATATCGTTAATACTCATATTAGCAATTTTATTTCTACGCTGTGGTGCATGTGCTCAACGAAATACAACACAATGTGAACAAAACAACCCAAGATTTTATAGACAGGGCCTTAATCATACACATCATCTTGAAGAAGTTTTTAGAGATTCTGGAATGCTTGAGGTAGATGGTTTGCTTTCACCAGGAGCTGAACATTTATTGAGTGAAGGAGGTTTAAATACTTTTCCTCCACCAAATCATCTTCATCACCCGTCTCAATCTACAGATTCGGAAAAAATGATAAGAAGCTTTTTATCAAATGCAGAGAAAAATCAGTGGATGATGGCTGCAGTGGATCCCAAAAAGCCTGATACTTTACGATCCCATAAGCTATTCAACTCAACACATCCATTTCATCCTTCACCTACAAAATTAAATGACTTATCTAATTTGAAACGAGCCAGTCAGACGGGAACAATCTGTCGTTTAAAACCTGTTGAAGAACGCTTTCTTGACACTGTATCGACTAAAAGTAAGTTGTTATCAGCAGTTTTAACAGGAAATTATACTGATACTTAATCACCGTAAAATATTCATATACCTCTTGAAGGTACTTCTTCAAATGAATTTTTGATATCATTCATCGAAATGATTAAGATCTCCACAATGTTAAAACATTACACTAACAATCCAAAACAGAAATCTTTTGTGATATTAATTGTTTTATTCCTAGTCTATAATCACTGATATCTTACCAACCATATATCCAATAATCATTAGAATAAGTCGATTTTACATAAATTTGATTCTTACAAAATGGAAATAATGTACATTTGTAAGTGTCAATGAAACAACATCATTTCGTTGTTTTTTATGAGGGGATTACAAAAAAAGTTGGATGAAATAGTTATCTGTAATCAGTTGATTTGTCATTCTTTTATTGTCTGTCAACAATTTAATGAAACTGGAAATCTATATAGTTTATTTGAGAAAGTAAACTTCTGTTTCCTTTACTTTATAACCTTTGACAAAACTTCATTTGATGTTCTACATATCTGAAGTTTATTTAGTTAAACTAACCATTAGGTAAATGTTAGTATTCATAACATTTGAAAGAATTTACGGTTATTCTCAATTTAAAATACTTTTATTAGTTGAATTCATGAGTCAAATAAAGGTAGACCACCATGGAAAACCTGAAATCACTGGAAGGCCTTTTCGTCATAAGATGGGACTCTTCAGAAGTGCGCATCCACGATCCCGCTCTCGGGATTGGAAACCAGGACCTATCGGTCTTGCGCGCCAACGCTTAACCTCTAAACCACTAAGCCGGTTTGGCTTTAATTGACTCATGAATTCAACTATTAAATTAGGAAAATCTCCACAAAACCCCCTTCTGATAGAATACTTTTTTTTCAAAATACAAACATCATAAATAATATTCCATAATACTTTTCTTCTCTGAAATAAAATAACAATTAAGCTAATCGTCCTAGTATAAGTTAATACTATAAACTTTAAGTAATATAATACTTCCATACTGAAAAGTTGTTTTGATACCATTTTTAAAACAAACCATTAAATAACAGACCATTCATTTTAATTAGCAACGTAATAATCAGAATATTTTATGATATCTATTAAATAGTTTAAAAGTTGGAAGAATAATGACGCCAATCTCTTCAAATCCTCTTCAAAGAAAGAAAAAATAGTGAAAATACTGTCTAGTCTATGGGACTGGATTGATATTTCTTCCATTCTTTATTGTCATATTAGTTTTCCATCGGTAAAATTATTTTTTTTTCATCTCTTTTTATTACCTTAGTAGGTTTATAATTGTTCTAAAGGTTAATATAAAAAGATGCTATTTATTTATGTACATAAAGACAGCTGGTTAATTGACTGATTGTTTAGATTTAGCTAACTGGTGGATGGTATGTGTAAAGAACAACTTAACAATATGAATCGAAATCTGTAATAGAATGCTTTGGCTAGTAGATAAATTAACTTCAATTTCGCTTCTGAAACCTCAGAAGGATTATTTTAAATTTTGCTTACATTTTTTGAAAATCTTTCAGTTTACTACTACTCAAGACAACTTAAATTTATTTACTATCAATAATAATATTAATAGTGGTACTATTAGTATCAGTTGTAGCAGTAGTAGTGCGCTGAAAGTTACTTATATATACTGATATAAGTATTACGTAACACCAGTCGGAAGTGAAACGTCTGTAAGTAGAAGGTTAAGAAGATTAAAAAAAGAGGAGAGAGAAGAAAACCTAAAGCAAGCAAGAAAGCAACAGGAATGAAGGAACAGCGAAGCGTTTAAGAGACGATTTTAAAGAAGATATGCAAATGAAGTATTTGATGTATGATTTTCATATTTTACTGAACCATTGTGTAATTGTGCATTAAACAATAAATTGGTCTTTCTCACTTGATTTTCCCCTGATTTTAATTTCAACCTCACTTACTGGAACTGCATTTTCCCTATAGTAGGTTTACTTATCAACATATTGAATTTCTCTATCACTTTTCTAGCATGACATGAATCATTAGGATTACTTTAATATTAACAGTCCCGGTAACCAGTTTTAATATGATATTCGCTTGAATATTAAAAATAAGTGAATATATGTTTGTCAGATTTGACAAATTAATGATTTAAGTCTCATAACTTATAGGCATATTTGTAATACTTTACTTTTCATACTTCCTTCCTCGTGAGAAGGCAGCATCGTTGCAGATGCTGGTTATCCGAGGGCAACACTTTGCTGCTATCATACTACAGGATGTTTCGTTTATTTATATATTCATACTTCTTTGTATGAGCAAGAGGACAGAATAGGATTATATAACATGGATCATATACCCTATCCTTCATTTTGTCGAAGAGTGTGACTAATATTTATATAGAAGATGCATAAAATAGAGAAAACGCCGTGGTCACACTATGTACTGATATCGATTAAGATACATATATAACAGAAGAGACTATCGATCCATCTTTAAGCATACATTATTAAATTTTATTATAAGGTTATTAACGTAATCAAGTAAGTATATATACAAACAAACGTTATGTAATAGTAGTCGTTACTGTTGATTATCTTTTGTCACTATATCATCTGTATTTTAACAAAATTATCGCATATATTTGTTAGTAATTACAAGTAAATTGTATGGATATATAACTTTTGTCGTTAATCCACCATCCCGTTCGCGCTTGAGACCTATAGGTCATGGGTTCGAATCCCGAGAGCAGGAATGTGGATGCGCACTACTGGGGAGTCCCATACTACAACATACAATTATGGGAAGCGTAGACAAATCAACACAATGTCACAAGTACACATTGGCATAGACAGTTCGGTCTCCTCCGTGCCGCTTGCTTTAGTTCATGGGTGAAAAGATCACCGACTATTCAGGAAGCACTACGCGAAAAAGCAACTCAGTCTTTGCCCCTCGAAGGAAACTGGTGGTTTTAAACAGTTCTTATAACAGTTCTTAGGTTCGTAAATTAATAGCAACGCTTTAACCACCAGTTGTTTTAGTGTTTAAATATATCTAACCAAGAATTAAAAAGTAATTTGTATTATATATTGTTAATTACCAATATAAGTAAACCTATTTTATATTGGTGAAAAAAATGACAGTTTACAATCAGCTTGTTTATATGAAAACAATATGTTGCATTTTGGGCTTTGAGAAAATCTAATAGTGTAATCAAATAAATTTACAATCCTTTTGATTCCTAAATTTTCCCTATTAAGTTTTATTTTGTAACAGAAACTATGGTCATACATTCGACACTATTTCATATGATAATAAGGAAGTTTTTATTTAATTTTTTTCTAAAGATTCTCCTGATCATGAATTAAAATTTTTGATGGGAGCATGTCCAACCCTCAGGCAACAAAATCAGACTTGTTCAACTTTTAAAGCAGGTTCTTCACAAATTTCAGACCTTCGTATTAATTCACCATCGTATAAAGATCCTGGTTCTATAAGAAATTTAACTTCACCCAACGAAGTAAGTTAAAAGGATGGGACGGTTAGTTTTATCTATTTATTAAAATACTTCTGTTACATTACCTTCTTTAGTTTTGCAACTGACAGATCTTTGGCAGTGGTCAATCACAATAAAATTAAAAATATTTAAAGTGTCAAGGTAATTGGTTTTCTCGGAATAACAAAAAAGTGAACTTACCCGTGAATGGATTTACTAGGGAAATTAGGAAGACAAGTAATTAGGATTCAGCGCAGTGCCGTAAGTAGACCATAGACTTTTATAATGAAAGTCATAAAATAAACGAATTAAACAGCTATTTGCTGAGATGAAACATTTATTATACATGAATAAGAATTTCAGACATCAACCCACTGAGAGTATTTATTTCTGATATCCAGTGAGTAATCTAGATTACCTGGCTTTTTTAAACATCCTGGGTTAATTTATTGAATTAATAACTTTTAGTAAGCCACCTTCGGTATTTTTATTAACCTATTATCCATTTATTGAGATGTAATTATCTGATATGTGCCAACACTATAATGAACGGTGTCTTACGACTGTTGAAGTGTTTTCAGTTAAATTATATCCGTAATCAGCATTTACTAATAACAATACAGCATGCACCAATTGAATCACACTTGACGGAGAACTTTGAATGTAAGAATCTTTACATATCTGTACAGCATCATTGATTAACACGGTGGATCTGATGCAGATGTGAAGGCGAGGATTGGCAAAGCAAGAGCAGCAGATTTACAACTAAAAAGCATCTAGAATTCAAAACGATTGTCAACCAACACCAACATCAGAATTTTCAATACAAATGTCAAGACAGATCTACTGTATGGGGCGGAGACGTGGAGAACCAAGAAAGCCATCATCCAGAAGTTACAGATGTTTATTAACCGTTGTCTACTCAAAATACTACAGATCCATTGGCCAGACACTATCAGCAACAACCTACTGTGGGGGAGAACAAACCAGATTTCAGCGGAGGAAGAAATCAGGAAGAAGCACTGGAAGTGGATTGGGCACACCTTGAGGAAATCACCTAATTGTGTCACAAGACAAGCCCTCACATGGAATCCTGAAGGTCAAAGGAGAAGATGAAGACCAAAGAACATATTACGCCGAGAAATAGAGACAGACATGTGAATAATGAACAACAATTGGATAGAACTAGAAATGAAAGCTCAGTACAGAGTGGGTTGGAGAATGCTGGTCGGCGGTCTATGCTCCATTGTGGGTAACAGGCGTAAGTAAGTAACATCAATTAATGATATAATTTGACACTATGATTCGTTCATCAATATCAAGTGTTAAAATGCTACAAAGAAATACTTAAACAGACTAAAATTGTCATATTCATTTATTAAGTATAAAAACGAAGAAGAATGATACTTAATATAAACAAATATGAAGATCAAAATTCTTTCTCCTATTTCTTTCAAACGAGCACATATGAATCATTAACTTGAATCATTTAAACTATGAAATATTATTTGTTGTTGTTTTATTTTTCTTTAACCCAGAAAAACTGGAAAAAAATGAAAAGAAAAACTTATAAATCAATCACAAAAAATTATTTTTTTTCTCCACTATAATAACTCACTGATTTGTAAAATAGTAAATTAGTTTCAAAAAAATAAAAATTTTAAGTAGCTGATAAATTTTCTCATTATTCGTTAGTTATTGTACACACACACATACAAACAAACAAACACACATTACCACAGTAATAATAGTGAAAAATTAAATTTACAGGGGAAAAAAATAATAAAGAAAATGAAAAGTTGAAATTTATCTCTTTTAAAATTTTCTCACATTATGATTATTTCTGTAGTAAACGTTTTTTTCCAAAAAACAAAGAAAAAAGATAGAAATATTGAATAAAAATTTTTCATAAATCAAACCAAATAAAAAAATAATCAATAATCACTTTATTCATCATTATTTGATTATTATTTTTTTATTTTTGCAAGAGAAGAAAAGGATAGAGGATAGTAACAAAAAGTTTTTTTTGTATTAGTTTCGTTAATAATTTTTGATTTCGTTATTGTGTATAAATAAAACTATATTATATGGATAATTGTTTGTTTGTATAGTCTTCCCTCTTATTGACAAACTGACTTTTGGATAAGTTTAATATTTTTATGAAGAGGTTTATTTCTAATAATAGAAGTATATTAGATAATTCAATGTTAGAGTTCAATGTGATTTTTTAACTAAGTGACCATTCTCATTTTCATTATCAAATCAATGATAAATGATAAACAAATATTCGGCTAGTATTTAATGTTCATCCTGCAAAAAGTAAGAAGATTCTTTTTACACCGCTGTCAAAGCAACTGTTTATGGAAGAATAATATCATGAGAACTAACATCACAATATTATATGTATATATACAGTATCTACTCATTTAGAGTACCTGTATTCGTTTATAACTTTTTGGCCATTAAACATTGATAAATATTTTGAGATCGTAAACATGCTATATCTATATAGTTGTACCTTATCACTTGAGTATTCATAAGTTCTACCGTTTATGATCACTCTAAATAGTTGTTTTTTGGTGCAAATATCCACGGAACTTAAAATTTCCAGGTTACTTTCTATATCTTCAACGACATTTGGTGGCGGTTTCGTCGCCAGTTGTTATATCGTGTGCGTGCGTACGTGTGGCCTGTTTGATATATGAAATGATGATCCCCGCCTATTAGAGAGGAGTGAATTATCGATCAGAGCAATACTGCACAGAAGCCGTATGAGCAGTCTTCAGTACTTATCAGTCCTGCTATCTGCCTAGTCCAGACAGTTAAGTCCAGAACACCAATAACAGCCTCTGCAATATGAATCATTATTCTCAAACATACTGGATTTATATAACAAACAAACTGACCACATCGTACCATAAAACAGTACACAACATTTGTACAAGATTTGGCCAAATGTGGCTGTGGATAGTGGGAATAGTAACTAATGGACTAGGGATAACTCAAGAATGATAAAACGTATAATAGTAGTCTATAGGTCAAAATAAAGCTTATAATAAGAAGGATACGAATAAGAATAACTTAGTCACTCAACAATTATACAATAGGAAATATACATATCATATTGGTCTATAAATAATCCACAGAGTTACCATTCATAATTCTCCACGGGATAGTTTGATGATACACTTGGTTTGTTGATGAGTTATCTACTTAAACAGACCATTTATATATTATCTGATCTAAACTTAACAGTATTTTTATCAAAGTCCCATACATTCTCAAATTTTAGTTCACTTCAGTTGTCGAATCCATTATACTGTAACCTGTTCTGATACCGTTCAAAGAAAAATGAATCTTTTTGTTTAGGTGATTTCCGAAGATATTATAGACTATTTTGTACAGAAAACGTATTTGAACACCCAGGATATTTACTCATAGTTCTTTACTGAAAGCAATCCAAGGAACTCATATAAAAAATGAAATTTTTCGGATTTTCAGTAATAATGTATTCAATTCCAGAATAATCTTGGTTCAACCTTTCAAATATACTTTACCTTCTAAACAGCATAAAATTGTTTCTGTTAAGCAGTATCTAAATAACGTTCATTAAGTACCATGAAAGTGAACCAAAGAAAATATTAAACTTTTAACATGTAGTCACAGTATATTAATCAACAACATACGTTTCTTTCCTGTGTTATTACACCAAGAGAGTCAAATGATTATAATTTAATTAATATATTACTAAACAAGTAAAGAAACGAAGCAAAAATCAATACCAGTATTCATTTATATCAACAATTCTGAACCTGGTTTAAAGAAAAAAAAATGAATATACACACCTTATTTAATTAAATTCAAACTATGGAAAGACCAGGTTGCTTTCCTTCGAAGCACTTCAATCCTCCATGTTTTTCTTAAGAAAATTCAGTTCAACAGATGCATGTCCTTTAAGTTAATCTAAATCGTTGAAGAACTTATCTTGTAATAAAAACAATTACTTATTTCAAACCAACTAACCCATACTTTCAGTAATTTGAATATATAATCTACAGTTTTACTATTGACTGATCACTGTGTGGTGATCAATGTCATGTATGTCAGGTCCTTCTTAGTGCAGATCGAATCTTATCGATCAAGTTGCAATATGGTCACCAGTCTAGGTGACTCAACATTGCGTGCACTATATTGGAATAAGATGATGATTGGAGGTAGTTAGGGTTTCCTGTTGACTACCTCTAATCGCCATATAATATACTTCTAGATTTTATTCTAATGTTATGACAATAAACTGAATGGAATGAATCAAAAGAAAAAAATTAACAATTCAAGCTATTTGATAAGAGTAATAACACATTATTTAAAATGTTATAAACTATATAAGATATATAAGTTTCAGTAACTTACAGGTTATCTACTGTTTGATAAGTGTATATAAGAACTTTCGTCTAAATTAGAGCCGATAGTTTCACAGTATTTAGGCACCGAGTTGATGTAAAACATTGAATAAAAAGAATATATTTCCTTGAAAAAGCTTGGACTAGATTGCCAGGCGAAACATTGGATTTACTTCAAATTCATTCACTGAGATTTTACAAATATATTCTCTCTATTTAATGATTGATAAGTGGTAAAATAATTTGATTTTTCAAATTAAATTTTGCATTAATAAATCAATCCAATGGTACTGTGGATTACTTGTCACTCAATGGTAATAATAATGGTAATAGTAATAATAATAATAATAATAATATAAAGATACAACACGTTTTAATTAATTATTCTACTTTAATGTTTTTCATAAAATATTAAACTTTATTTTTATTTAATCTTTAATAAAATGTCAATCAAGCATTAGTTCTGAATGTCTAAATAAGCAACATATGATTTATCATTGAAGGATTAATTATTATTATTATTATTATTATAACAAGTTTTGTATAAGAAAAGTAATATTATGTTTCTTTTACAGAAAGGGTTTTTTGTGGAGATTTAGTATTTTCATAGTTGAAAGCGTGAGTCAATTGAAGCTAGACCAACAAGGAAAACCCCTTCTGATTATAATCATAAGCTCACTAGTGACTGACTTTTAGAGGTAAATCCTGGAGTTCTGGTGAGAAGCAGTGACCAGTGGAGTTCAAACCAGGTCTGTTGTGAGATAGGAGCTCACTGAAGACAATTGGTAAACGGTTGCTCAACTTCGTGGATTGGTTGGAGTTAGATATAAACACTATTAGATGCCCGCTCAGTGGTCTATCGGTTAAGTTCTCTGGCGAGAGACTGGTAGGTCCTGGGTTCAAATCTCACGAGGTGGGATCGTTGAGGAGTCCCACAACAGGACAGAACGGCCGTCCAGTGCTCCCAGGTTTTCCTTGGTGGTCTAGGTTCTTTTTCAATTATTTTTTTTCTTTTTAAATGATGTTAAATGAATATATAATGAGTAGTTCTTTGTAGCTATATTCATGATAAAACATTATCTTCTTTTAGATAACAGAAGATATAGAAAGTATGGATAGTGGTCATGGATGTAGTACAGATACAGGAATGATAGAAAATCATTTTCCTAACTCAAGACCTCAAAGTTCACTCAATACTTTTCGTGTTAACAATGCAACATTTCGTCAAAGTAAGTTAGAAAAACTATATGATTCACTCACAATACCGGTAGTTTGGAGTGTTATTTCATTTCATTTGTTTAGCGTGTATACCCATGTTAATAATCTACTAGTCCATACGGGTAATTTCTAGAGATTATATTAATAAAAATGGCTCTTTTAGAATGAGTGTACAGTGATTTTGTTCTCATCAACGTTAGAAGCTTAAAAATAACTAATTCTAAGTAATTGTGCAGGAAGTAACTAATGTAAATAGGTGAAAACATAATACTCGTGTACTATCTGTTTGTTACTTTATAAAGGTGCATCTACTGAGTCAACGTTAGAACGTTTTCTTCTAAAGTAATCTGTGACCACGTCTCAAAAACAACACATTCATACACAGTTAGAAACAATGCTTTTATCACCCGATAATATACTTAACTGAAATGAATAGTCTTTTTTTGAAATCTTAGTACTTTGTTGCATTATTTCAAGTAACTTATAAGGATATCTTGCTTTACTCCTAATGTAAATTGAACCATATAAGTATACGAATGAAGACAAAACGGTGTCTTTCTTCTTTCAAAGCTCTTCCAGTTCCATGTTTAAATAGGTTCCCATGAAAATAATCAGGATTTTACTAGGCCTTTCTTTATTTTCTTGTACATCTTGCTAATAAACCTTAATAATCACAGAAGGTGAATTATTAGTTTATTGAAAAGTGTTCAGCACCAAGTAAAGTTGACTGACGATTATACAACTTATTTGGTAAATTTCAATCAAAATGAAGGGTAAGATAGTAGTAATATCTTGTACTTTCCAGATATAACTCCTGTATGACCTAGTCGCTTCTGTTTACACAGCCTACAACATAGTCAGACGTTTCTAAAGTCTAATCAATAAAATATTTCTTGCCTTCGTCCTTATTGTTGTAATCAAATAAAGGTGAACTGTAAACTGGATACACCGTAAGCATAAATAAGAGATATAAATGCAAAACTTATAAGAAGATATGAATGATGCTCAAATATTATTAGTCAATCGAAACACTTTACCTATTATTTTACAACCTCTTGGTAGTAGACATCTAACATGACTACTACAGACAAGTTAATGAAATGATTCATTCTTACCAAATACCTTATCATCAAGCCAAGAATACATTGCATCACCTTTGAAACTGAGATCATACAATTTTACATTGTTGTGACTCAACTGCCTTATAAGTTACTGATACTAGGGCAATTACTATTTCACAATAGCCTTTTGTAAAACTGATGAATTATTCAATTTTTTAATATAGACTATTAAAAATGACTCTATTAAATTTTGAACAACAATTTCGCCTATCATAAGCATAGATTGACAGTGGCTAGCAGTGGAATCCAGGATACGCATTTCGTCCTGTTTGGGACTCATCATCTTCGCTTATAATGCTTGTGAATTCAGGCTACATATGTCAATAAGAGACTGATCGATTGCAGTCCTAAAAATCAATGGGAAGATTCAAACAAACACTACCAAGTGAATTTTGCCTATCTATAAATATCCTGCCTTGAGAATCTACATTTTAAATGAACAGATCACTTTGTTTCATAAGTGTTATTCGAAGTTTGCTGACCATGATTTACATGGTGCTGAATAATGAAATTCATTTCAGATTTCAAGGTTGCTAGTTTATTATCATAAAGGCAGTCATAATTAAGCACTGACTTCGAGTATACAACACATATGTATTTATCCATAAATTATATCTATTGCTCAAATCAATATTGATATATGGAACCTCATACTGAAATAACGTGCTATGAGACTAGTTAGATCTCAACAGTTATTGAATATGAATAGATTGGTTGTGTAACAATTTTGATAGTATCTGTTCCAATAGTTCATTAGTAGTTTGTAAAAGATTAATCTATTCACTATCAACCAAACTGGAGAGGTTAAGCATTCAGGCGCGAGGCCATAGGTTCTGACATCGAATCCCGCCTGTGGGATCGTAGATGCGCACTGCTGAGGAGTCCCATATTAGGACGAAATGACCGTTCAGTACTTCCAGGTTTTCCATGGTGGTCTAGTTCAAATCAACTTATGAATCTAACTATTAAATTACTACAATCTCTAGAATTAAAGTTATAGACATTATTCTAATTATAAATTATTTCAATGAACATGCCTCAGATGAAATTGTTGGGGTGATCCTGAAAATTTCTCGCTCTAGACATGACAAGCTCAGGAAACATTAAGAAGCATTTTTATCCAATCAGCGTTTGATTAGAAGTTTTGCTAGAAAAGTGACATGTCACATGTAGAAGTTCTGATTGGCTGATTACTACACTGCTACTATGTTTAATAGTATTCTAGAATCTTCAGGAAAAATCAAGGACTTCTAAAATACTATAAAAATCCTATATTTCCGAATCTTTGGAGTAAAGTGCTTGTCGCATATTTTGCGCCTTTTCCCTCATGTCCAAGTCACTATGTAGATTTAGCTTGGGGGTTACGAGACTAGCTTAGAATCCGAATATAGCGTTCAATCAGCAAAACTCATCAGAAATCAACGATAGTAGATAACGTATTTGTTAAATTTATCATACTTTACCGCACACAATGCATTTTTGTAAGAGTATTTCATAAAAATCTTTTTTTAAAAAAGACAAAGTAAACGCTAAAAATTGAAGTAGTCAAGTAGACGGTCCAATCACAGTAAATTGACACTTTCTTGTAGGGTAAAACTATTTAATCTATCAAGAATATAACATATGACTTAAGTTTAAGAAAGAAATAAGACAGTAACTCATAGTTTAAATCAAGTTACTATGTAATAATTTAGTTAATTAATCGATAAATATGTATATGGACAAAAAGATCAAAGTGACAAATAGAATGGATACTTTTATTTTAATTTGGCAAAGAAAAGAAACTTAGGAGAAAATATACACCTATTCTTTATATATTTTCAGTAATAAGTAGAAATAGCAAATATCATATTTCTTAATACTGTAATCGTTGATTATCACTTGTTTTATGGCTTATAATAGTTGTTCAGTAGATAGTTTATTTTAACAGTTATGGGAAAAAAAGAGGATGAAAATCCCAAGTTATGCTATGCATTTAAATGTAAGTAAGTGAAGTCAATTTGAAAATAAAACCTACTTCTTATACTTATGCTTCAAAGGAGATCAAATCACTGAAATAATTAATCATAGGATAAGTTCCGCGTTAAAGATGACTTACCCATTAGTAGAACTGAAGGCGTTATGGGAAACGAACTGCTCTCTCAAACAAACTAAAATTAACAGACCCTCTTTTCTCAATAGCTTCAACTGCATTTACTAATTTACATGTTTGTGTCAAAGCACATACACTGAAAGAACTAAGAGAAGAGTATATGTTCGCATTTCTAAGCCTGTTCCGAAGTAATTGACATTTTCAGGGACAAGGGTTCTTAACAGTACAACAGCTCGGTATTTACTTGACATCAGGTAAACCATTGACATTCCTCAAGCTTTCAAAATTATTAGCAGACAAAGAAACACTGCTTCTCTTAGGTTTGCTGAAGCGATTGCGATAAAAATACTTAAACCTGATCTATGTATCCAAAAGGAGATAGCAATACACCTATTACTACATTTTTAATTCATTTATGGTCATTAGTTTTATTTTGTTATATTGCTCTTCCATTACTGAATTATTTTATGTACATTAAAACCACTCCTTCACTTATATATTTTCATTCATTCAATTCTCTTACATTATGTATACTTTTCAAATCTCGTTCAATTGTTACACAACTCATCTTACCAGTTTTTAATTCCAGAAATCTTATATAAACCCTGCATTACCTCTAAAACTATCACACGATTTATCTTATCTATCTCTGAAGTTCACTCAATTATTACATCACTCACCCCTCAAGTTTTTTTATTTCTAACACCAAATGACCTCTGAACTGTTCTTGCACACATATATATAGTTATTATTGATAACCTTTATCATTCCAATTCAATTTCAATTATTTCACACCTTAATATAAAATTTTAACACATATTTGGTTGTAAGCAGCTGATGAAAAACCACAAAATATAATAAATTCATATTATTCTACATCCGTGCCTGTTCTGACTTTATTTTATACCTATGTGCTTATCCTGTAGGTCTTTTTGTCTTGATTAGTTGTTAATTTAGAAAGTATTACGTTCTAACGCATATCTTTTTCACTTTAAATATTAATTTCAAGGCAGTAGGAGCCCGTATAAATTACTTGTTCTTTTGGATCTCTTGATAATCTTAAACTTAGATAAAAACAATACGATTTACAAAATAAGTCAAGTTTATTTTATTTTGCTTTATCTCAGTGATTAGACCCAGCGTTCAATTGAAGTGAATATTGCGATTGAAAATAAATAACTGATATATTTTGACCGTTGAAGTAGAAACGGAGAATAAACAGATTTTTGAAATTAGTGAGTACTCGCTTCGGGAAAGTATAATGAAGGGTAATGTAGCAAAAACATTAATAACAAGCGAGTATCAAAGCAAGCAAAATAAATAAAAGTAATTTACTTTACTGAAAGATAGTTGGTAGAAAGATATTAAAGTTTCCTAAGCTTTCGTCGTACATACAAAATTCAGATCATAACCTTCATAAGCTGATGGTTTCTGTGATGTGCAGTCTTCAGTACGTTGAACACCTTAAAAGTGTTCCTTAGGTACTCATGGTTCGTTATTTGTTTAACTAGCGTTGCTCTAGATATTTCCTTGTGCTTCAAACCTAACTAATTTTTGAAGAACATGAGAACATGAGAGAGGTTTTTGGTTAACATGTAATTCATTTAATGTTCATAAACTATTCAATCACATCCAAATTACTACCAAATAATAGATTTTCATATTACTTTTGATCCTATGGAGTAACGATAAACTTTAAATTTACATCAAAGTATTTTTCCGTCATATAAATAAAGTATATCTCTTCTTTTTTTCTTTTGGATAGCTCCAGCCTGTTATTGTTCTCTTAATGTTGAACAGTTAAAAAGTGCTCTATCATCAAGAAGCCCAGAATTATTACCCACTGAACAGGATGATCCAACACTAAGAGTTTTGGCTTATCGTAGACGAAGTGGAACATTACCACTATGTTCTATCCCAATAAATAATAATAACATTGAAGATGAAGACAGTATACTACCTACACATTTCTCAACTAAATTAAATTCTGCAAAATCATCTAACGATCTATTGAAAACAGTTGATACAAAATGTTGTCTTAAATATAATATCGAACAACAACAACCTAAGAATCGTTTATCTGTTTCATGGTTAGATACACACTCAAACTGTAATACTAGCCAAAATCACATTTCTAAAACTGTCACTTCTGTATGTGCTCCTACATCAAATTCAGATTGTTGTACTACTACTGTCACTACTATCAACATAAATAATAATACAAATGAAAAATCTAAATTTGTAAATTCATCTTTTGAAAATAATAATACTACAATTACTACTACTACTAATAATAATAATAACAATTCTAAAGAAGAATCTCAAAATGATATGTCTCAATCTACTGAAGGTACAATGATATTATTTAGTCCAGTGGATCCACTTGGTTATGCTCAATTAATTCATACACAATCAGATGATCAATTTATATCACCACAAAATATTTATACAAAATTTCCAACAAGTTTTGTATAATTAAAAATATGTAAAATAACATTTTTTTTAAAAAAAGGGAGGGAATCACTATAGCAGTTTGTCAATTTTATGATCAATACCATTGAAACTAAATGACAGTAAACAATATATTGTCTCTCACCAAATAGGCCTTCATAACTTGGTTATTCTATGAATTTTTTTTCGTTGATTTGCTTATTCGTTCTTTCAAAAAGAAAGAAAAATGTATCTTCCTGGTTATATTTCATATTCTTATCCCTTATTTCTACTTCTGTTTCTTCAATTTCGTCTTTCTTTGCTTCTTCCATGATGATGATGATTATGATGAAGATCCATTTCATTATCGTGATACACAATTATAAAATCAATTCACATATATAAACATTTTTATGAATCTGTATTTATTTATATAAATAATTTTATGTTCTTATTTCTATAATTTCAAGATGTTTGTTCGTTTTTTTTCTTTTTTCTTTTTGTTTCTCTCGAAATAATTGAGTTTATAAGTATTTTTAATAGAATGGTACATATAAATATATGAACATATGGAATGTGGTTAACCACATTTATATTCTTTTAAACTGATGATATAATGGTTGTGTCGAAGGGATCCACACAGAATGTAGGATATGTCGATTATGACTGATTAAAGTCTAGTCAAAATATTACAAAATAGGATAAAAAGAAAAGACCATTACAACTTAAATTAGTATTATAATTAACATATTGGAACATGAAGTTAGTTTAGGAAAATAGGCGG
>NC_031497.1:10146726-10182361 GCF_000237925.1 Schistosoma mansoni
AAAAAGAATGAAAAGGATAGGAAAGGAGAAAGAAGGACCATATAGAAACAGTGGTTGGGAAAACCTGCCACGCGAAAGCAGGAGTAATATACGGTATACGAAGAAAACATATACAAGGCCAGAAGAGCAATAACTAAGATAATACCAACATCAAAATTATCATAAAACCAATGTGAATCGAACAACACACAATATGCACATCATAGGTCAATAAATATTGCAAAGATAGAGTATGCGACAATCCATAAGTAGTTCAGTCATTAATAGATACAGTTGTAGAAATGTAAACCGACCCTATAAACCACTTACCCTGAGTGTAGTCAGTAGTGTGTGACACATCATAACGACACTGGCACTTCATTGGAACACGAGTGTTAACTCTCAATAGTTGAAGGTGTGAAGTTATGACAACAAATTGAAAATTCGACCATCCGATTTGTCTTACTCATGAGTAGTAAGGTGTGA
Source organism: Schistosoma mansoni (assembly GCF_000237925.1). Taxonomy (NCBI): domain Eukaryota; kingdom Metazoa; phylum Platyhelminthes; class Trematoda; order Strigeidida; family Schistosomatidae; genus Schistosoma; species Schistosoma mansoni. The sequence continues at coordinate 10,147,192 of NC_031497.1, forward strand.
CGTGTGAAAGAAAGCGACCATCAAACTGACCGACTGCCTTACTACCGCCTGACTAATTGACCGACTGACTAACTGACTGACTGTCCGACTGTCTGACTGACCTACCAGTTCACATGTCAGCTGACATTGAGTAACCTCGGTTATAAAAACAATCACACTCTCGACATCACAACATCTCACCCATTCCCACTCTCTTATTACCAGAACAACAGAACATCAATATCGATACAGTCCATAGACTTCCACATCCATCATCTACAGTCAATCGAACTGATATTTGACAATGCTTATTGAGCTATCCCACTAAGAAACCAAGATTTTTGTGTCCTGTGATCAGTTAATACCATCTCGATTTCAATAGAGTAAACAGGGTATCACTGCTCTCCAGTGTTTCACTCCATTGTGTAATCTTAGAGGTATATTCACACCACTTTGTGTATTTCCACTACAATCGACCGACTGCGTGTCACGGAGTATGATAATCAGGCGACTGTGTTCTTCTTCATTCTTTCATCTCACACATCATCTTCAACACAAATCCAATGCTAGTCGACTGCTCTGTACTCATCACCAACACTCAATCCCCCGTCAATTAATCAGACAAAACCACTCACACACACACACAGTATGGTCTTGCGTATTGTGTCCCTCACGTAACTACAACTCACACACTCATTTGTAGATTATCAATGTTGGTGGTGAGTCTACTCGAGCTGAAAAGGAATGGTGTAGCCTCCTAACTTACATCGAAGTCACACCTCACGATAAATACCTAACTTGGCTTACACTATCGTGATAAGCAGTCAATGCGGCTCCCTTAGTGACTATCTAGAAGGGATGGAATCTTGACGAAAAGCATAGTTTACCGGGAAGAACAGACTAGAGAGGTACACAGTAATGACGCTGTCACATGGACTAGTCTGTGATATCCAACTGATTCATCCGCATTAGTCATACTCGACGGTGATGATGTTCAGCGAATTGTTCAACGTTCAGTGATCTGCTGTCGAACGTAAAACACGGTTCAGCTCGATGGAGGATTTAGCTAGGACTCAGCGACATTTCACTGGCCATATACATTAAAACATATAATCGATTCGCCTCTCTCCATATTTACATCCACAAAGCCAATGCACTGAACACTCTTCAGTAACTGTTTTCCAAGTGTTCCCGTGTTAACCGTAACATTCTGTCAATTGTCGGTTGAAGGAATTTTCTCACATTCCATATGCAACAACCATTAATTTGATCTGTTTTATTTCTGTGTTGAGAATATCACAAAGAATTCCCGCTGGCCATCAATCACTGGGATAAGGAAATCATTAGATTACTGACTGACTAACTATCTAACTAACCATACACAGATTGAAATAAATAGAGAGTATTCACTCGACCGTCATGTCACTGATGAGTGTGCACAGAAAGAGTATAGAATGAAGGAGGTGGGAGTGCTTAACCGACTTGTTATATCGATTCAAACGGTCGACTGTCGACACTGATAATAGAATGTTTATGTGTGTGTCTGTGCATATGTACATCAGCAACAGACATAGGAATGTTGGAACAATTCTGGAGAATCGGGAGATCATATGGGAAACCAATGGAGGAGCAGTGTGTGAATAGTATATAAAAGTGGTATTTCACCGTCTTCCCCACATTGTCCACCTCATCACTATCTTACTTCCACATCGTTTCCTATAATGTTCGCACTCGTGATTGGCGTGTTCCGAGATGAGTCACCTGTTCATGTCGAACGTCGTAGAGGAATGAAAGAGAGAGTAGAATGGACATGAACTGTTAGAGTGAATCCTCTACACTTCGTATATGGATGTGTGAGGGTGTTCACGTGTGCATTAGTGAGCGATGATATCGATGAAAATGACGGGATGGAGAAGGTGGTCCTTTCGGCCCACTGGTTAGGCAGGCCACCCACCGAAGCAGGCGTAATTTACCGTAACGAAGTAACCACCTCCATTGCCCGACGAGCAACTACTGTGAATTATCAATCATCAAATTCTCATCATACCAATGTGAACCAATCAACACACATTATGCACATCATTGGTCATTCACTATTGCACTGATCGTGTATGCGCCAATCCATACGTTGTTCAGTCATTAATTGATACAGTTGTTGAAATGTAAACCGACCCTCTATACCACTTACCCTGTGTGTAGTCAGTAGTGTGTGACACATCATAACGACACTGGCACTTCATTGGAACACGAGTGTTAACTCTCAATAGTTGAAGGTGTGAAGTTATGACAACAAATTGAAAATTCGACCATCCGATTTGTCTTACTCATGAGTAGTATGGTGTGACGTGTGAAAGAAAGCGACCATCAAACTGACCGACTGCCTTACTACCGCCTGACTAATTGACCGACTGACTAACTGACTGACTGTCCGACTGTCTGACTGACCTACCAGTTCACATGTCAGCTGACATTGAGTAACCCGGTTATAAAAACAATCACACTCTCGACATCACAACATCTCACCCATTCCCACTCTCTTATTACCAGAACAACAGAACATCAATATCGATACAGTCCATAGACTTCCACATCCATCATCTACAGTCAATCGAACTGATATTTGACAATGCTTATTGAGCTATCCCACTAAGAAACCAAGATTTTTGTGTCCTGTGATCAGTTAATACCATCTCGATTTCAATAGAGTAAACAGGGTATCACTGCTCTCCAGTGTTTCACTCCATTGTGTAATCTTAGAGGTATATTCACACCACTTTGTGTATTTCCACTACAATCGACCGACTGTGTGTCACGGAGTATGATAATCAGGCGACTGTGTTCTTCTTCATTCTTTCATCTCACACATCATCTTCAACACAAATCCAATGCTAGTCGACTGCTCTGTACTCATCACCAACACTCAATCCCCCGTCAATTAATCAGACAAAACCACTCACACACACACACAGTATGGTCTTGCGTATTGTGTCCCTCACGTAACTACAACTCACACACTCATTTGTAGATTATCAATGTTGGTGGTGAGTCTACTCGAGCTGAAAAGGAATGGTGTAGCCTCCTAACTTACATCGAAGTCACACCTCACGATAAATACCTAACTTGGCTTACACTATCGTGATAAGCAGTCAATGCGGCTCCCTTAGTGACTATCTAGAAGGGATGGAATCTTGACGAAAAGCATAGTTTACCGGGAAGAACAGACTAGAGAGGTACACAGTAATGACACTGTCACATGGACTAGTCTGTGATATCCAACTGATTCATCCGCATTAGTCATACTCGACGGTGATGATGTTCAGCGAATTGTTCAACGTTCAGTGATCTGCTGTCGAACGTAAAACACGGTTCAGCTCGATGGAGGATTTAGCTAGGACTCAGCGACATTTCACTGGCCCTATACATTAAAACATATAATCGATTCGCCTCTCTCCATATTTACATCCACAAAGCCAATGCACTGAACACTCTTCAGTAACTGTTTTCCAAGTGTTCCCGTGTTAACCGTAACATTCTGTCAATTGTCGGTTGAAGGAATTTTCTCACATTCCATATGCAACAACCATTAATTTGATCTGTTTTATTTCTGTGTTGAGAATATCACAAAGAATTCCCGCTGGCCATCAATCACTGGGATAAGGAAATCATTAGATTACTGACTGACTAACTATCTAACTAACCATACACAGATTGAAATAAATAGAGAGTCTTCACTCGACCGTCATGTCACTGATGAGTGTGCACAGAAAGAGTATAGAATGAAGGAGGTGGGAGTGCTTAACCGACTTGTTATATCGATTCAAACGGTCGACTGTCGACACTGATAATAGAATGTTTATGTGTGTGTCTGTGCATATGTACATCAGCAACAGACATAGGAATGTTGGAACAATTCTGGAGAATCGGGAGATCATATGGGAAACCAATGGAGGAGCAGTGTGTGAATAGTATATAAAAGTGGTATTTCACCGTCTTCCCCACATTGTCCACCTCATCACTATCTTACTTCCACATCGTTTCCTATAATGTTCGCACTCATGATTGGCGTGTTCCGAGATGAGTCACCTGTTCATGTCGAACGTAGTAGAGGAATGAAAGAGAGAGTAGAATGGACATGAACTGTTAGAGTGAATCCTCTACACTTCGTATATGGATGTGTGAGGGTGTTCACGTGTGCATTAGTGAGCGATGATATCGATGAAAATGACGGGATGGAGAAGGTGGTCCTTTCGGCCCACTGGTTAGGCAGGCCACCCACCGAAGCAGGCGTAATTTACCGTAACGAAGTAACTACCTCCATTGCCCGACGAGCAACTACTGTGAATTATCAATCATCAAATTCTCATCATACCAATGTGAACCAATCAACACACATTATGCACATCATTGGTCATTCACTATTGCACTGATCGTGTATGCGCCAATCCATACGTTGTTCAGTCATTAATTGATACAGTTGTTGAAATGTAAACCGACCCTCTATACCACTTACCCTGTGTGTAGTCAGTAGTGTGTGACACATCATAACGACACTGGCACTTCATTGGAACACGAGTGTTAACTCTCAATAGTTGAAGGTGTGAAGTTATGACAACAAATTGAAAATTCGACCATCCGATTTGTCTTACTCATGAGTAGTATGGTGTGACGTGTGAAAGAAAGCGACCATCAAACTGACCGACTGCCTTACTACCGCCTGACTAATTGACCGACTGACTAACTGACTGACTGTCCGACTGTCTGACTGACCTACCAGTTCACATGTCAGCTGACATTGAGTAACCCGGTTATAAAAACAATCACACTCTCGACATCACAACATCTCACCCATTCCCACTCTCTTATTACCAGAACAACAGAACATCAATATCGATACAGTCCATAGACTTCCACATCCATCATCTACAGTCAATCGAACTGATATTTGACAATGCTTATTGAGCTATCCCACTAAGAAACCAAGATTTTTGTGTCCTGTGATCAGTTAATACCATCTCGATTTCAATAGAGTAAACAGGGTATCACTGCTCTCCAGTGTTTCACTCCATTGTGTAATCTTAGAGGTATATTCACACCACTTTGTGTATTTCCACTACAATCGACCGACTGTGTGTCACGGAGTATGATAATCAGGCGACTGTGTTCTTCTTCATTCTTTCATCTCACACATCATCTTCAACACAAATCCAATGCTAGTCGACTGCTCTGTACTCATCACCAACACTCAATCCCCCGTCAATTAATCAGACAAAACCACTCACACACACACACAGTATGGTCTTGCGTATTGTGTCCCTCACGTAACTACAACTCACACACTCATTTGTAGATTATCAATGTTGGTGGTGAGTCTACTCGAGCTGAAAAGGAATGGTGTAGCCTCCTAACTTACATCGAAGTCACACCTCACGATAAATACCTAACTTGGCTTACACTATCGTGATAAGCAGTCAATGCGGCTCCCTTAGTGACTATCTAGAAGGGATGGAATCTTGACGAAAAGCATAGTTTACCGGGAAGAACAGACTAGAGAGGTACACAGTAATGACGCTGTCACATGGACTAGTCTGTGATATCCAACTGATTCATCCGCATTAGTCATACTCGACGGTGATGATGTTCAGCGAATTGTTCAACGTTCAGTGATCTGCTGTCGAACGTAAAACACGGTTCAGCTCGATGGAGGATTTAGCTAGGACTCAGCGACATTTCACTGGCCATATACATTAAAACATATAATCGATTCGCCTCTCTCCATATTTACATCCACAAAGCCAATGCACTGAACACTCTTCAGTAACTGTTTTCCAAGTGTTCCCGTGTTAACCGTAACATTCTGTCAATTGTCGGTTGAAGGAATTTTCTCACATTCCATATGCAACAACCATTAATTTGATCTGTTTTATTTCTGTGTTGAGAATATCACAAAGAATTCCCGCTGGCCATCAATCACTGGGATAAGGAAATCATTAGATTACTGACTGACTAACTATCTAACTAACCATACACAGATTGAAATAAATAGAGAGTCTTCACTCGACCGTCATGTCACTGATGAGTGTGCACAGAAAGAGTATAGAATGAAGGAGGTGGAAGTGCTTAACCGACTTGTTATATCGATTCAAACGGTCGACTGTCGACACTGATAATAGAATGTTTATGTGTGTGTCTGTGCATATGTACATCAGCAACAGACATAGGAATGTTGGAACAATTCTGGAGAATCGGGAGATCATATGGGAAACCAATGGAGGAGCAGTGTGTGAATAGTATATAAAAGTGGTATTTCACCGTCTTCCCCACATTGTCCACCTCATCACTATCTTACTTCCACATCGTTTCCTATAATGTTCGCACTCGTGATTGGCGTGTTCCGAGATGAGTCACCTGTTCATGTCGAACGTAGTAGAGGAATGAAAGAGAGAGTAGAATGGACATGAACTGTTAGAGTGAATCCTCTACACTTCGTATATGGATGTGTGAGGGTGTTCACGTGTGCATTAGTGAGCGATGATATCGATGAAAATGACGGGATGGAGAAGGTGGTCCTTTCGGCCCACTGGTTAGGCAGGCCACCCACCGAAGCAGGCGTAATTTACCGTAACGAAGTAACCACCTCCATTGCCCGACGAGCAACTACTGTGAATTATCAATCATCAAATTCTCATCATACCAATGTGAACCAATCAACACACATTATGCACATCATTGGTCATTCACTATTGCACTGATCGTGTATGCGCCAATCCATACGTTGTTCAGTCATTAATTGATACAGTTGTTGAAATGTAAACCGACCCTCTATACCACTTACCCTGTGTGTAGTCAGTAGTGTGTGACACATCATAACGACACTGGCACTTCATTGGAACACGAGTGTTAACTCTCAATAGTTGAAGGTGTGAAGTTATGACAACAAATTGAAAATTCGACCATCCGATTTGTCTTACTCATGAGTAGTATGGTGTGACGTGTGAAAGAAAGCGACCATCAAACTGACCGACTGCCTTACTACCGCCTGACTAATTGACCGACTGACTAACTGACTGACTGTCCGACTGTCTGACTGACCTACCAGTTCACATGTCAGCTGACATTGAGTAACCCGGTTATAAAAACAATCACACTCTCGACATCACAACATCTCACCCATTCCCACTCTCTTATTACCAGAACAACAGAACATCAATATCGATACAGTCCATAGACTTCCACATCCATCATCTACAGTCAATCGAACTGATATTTGACAATGCTTATTGAGCTATCCCACTAAGAAACCAAGATTTTTGTGTCCTGTGATCAGTTAATACCATCTCGATTTCAATAGAGTAAACAGGGTATCACTGCTCTCCAGTGTTTCACTCCATTGTGTAATCTTAGAGGTATATTCACACCACTTTGTGTATTTCCACTACAATCGACCGACTGTGTGTCACGGAGTATGATAATCAGGCGACTGTGTTCTTCTTCATTCTTTCATCTCACACATCATCTTCAACACAAATCCAATGCTAGTCGACTGCTCTGTACTCATCACCAACACTCAATCCCCCGCCAATTAATCAGACAAAACCACTCACACACACACACAGTATGGTCTTGCGTATTGTGTCCCTCACGTAACTACAACTCACACACTCATTTGTAGATTATCAATGTTGGTGGTGAGTCTACTCGAGCTGAAAAGGAATGGTGTAGCCTCCTAACTTACATCGAAGTCACACCTCACGATAAATACCTAACTTAGCTTACACTATCGTGATAAGCAGTCAATGCGGCTCCCTTAGTGACTATCTAGAAGGGATGGAATCTTGACGAAAAGCATAGTTTACCGGGAAGAACAGACTAGAGAGGTACACAGTAATGACGCTGTCACATGGACTAGTCTGTGATATCCAACTGATTCATCCGAATTAGTCATACTCGACGGTGATGATGTTCAGCGAATTGTTCAACGTTCAGTGATCTGCTGTCGAACGTAAAACACGGTTCAGCTCGATGGAGGATTTAGCTAGGACTCAGCGACATTTCACTGGCCCTATACATTAAAACATATAATCGATTCGCCTCTCTCCATATTTACATCCACAAAGCCAATGCACTGAACACTCTTCAGTAACTGTTTTCCAAGTGTTCCCGTGTTAACCGTAACATTCTGTCAATTGTCGGTTGAAGGAATTTTCTCACATTCCATATGCAACAACCATTAATTTGATCTGTTTTATTTCTGTGTTGAGAATATCACAAAGAATTCCCGCTGGCCATCAATCACTGGGATAAGGAAATCATTAGATTACTGACTGACTAACTATCTAACTAACCATACACAGATTGAAATAAATAGAGAGTCTTCACTCGACCGTCATGTCACTGATGAGTGTGCACAGAAAGAGTATAGAATGAAGGAGGTGGAAGTGCTTAACCGACTTGTTATATCGATTCAAACGGTCGACTGTCGACACTGATAATAGAATGTTTATGTGTGTGTCTGTGCATATGTACATCAGCAACAGACAGGAATGTTGGAACAATTCTGGAGAATCGGGAGATCATATGGGAAACCAATGGAGGAGCAGTGTGTGAATAGTATATAAAAGTGGTATTTCACCGTCTTCCCCACATTGTCCACCTCATCACTATCTTACTTCCACATCGTTTCCTATAATGTTCGCACTCATGATTGGCGTGTTCCGAGATGAGTCACCTGTTCATGTCGAACGTAGTAGAGGAATGAAAGAGAGAGTAGAATGGACATGAACTGTTAGAGTGAATCCTCTACACTTCGTATATGGATGTGTGAGGGTGTTCACGTGTGCATTAGTGAGCGATGATATCGATGAAAATGACGGGATGGAGAAGGTGGTCCTTTCGGCCCACTGGTTAGGCAGGCCACCCACCGAAGCAGGCGTAATTTACCGTAACGAAGTAACCACCTCCATTGCCCGACGAGCAACTACTGTGAATTATCAATCATCAAATTCTCATCATACCAATGTGAACCAATCAACACACATTATGCACATCATTGGTCATTCACTATTGCACTGATCGTGTATGCGCCAATCCATACGTTGTTCAGTCATTAATTGATACAGTTGTTGAAATGTAAACCGACCCTCTATACCACTTACCCTGTGTGTAGTCAGTAGTGTGTGACACATCATAACGACACTGGCACTTCATTGGAACACGAGTGTTAACTCTCAATAGTTGAAGGTGTGAAGTTATGACAACAAATTGAAAATTCGACCATCCGATTTGTCTTACTCATGAGTAGTATGGTGTGACGTGTGAAAGAAAGCGACCATCAAACTGACCGACTGCCTTACTACCGCCTGACTAATTGACCGACTGACTAACTGACTGACTGTCCGACTGTCTGACTGACCTACCAGTTCACATGTCAGCTGACATTGAGTAACCCGGTTATAAAAACAATCACACTCTCGACATCACAACATCTCACCCATTCCCACTCTCTTATTACCAGAACAACAGAACATCAATATCGATACAGTCCATAGACTTCCACATCCATCATCTACAGTCAATCGAACTGATATTTGACAATGCTTATTGAGCTATCCCACTAAGAAACCAAGATTTTTGTGTCCTGTGATCAGTTAATACCATCTCGATTTCAATAGAGTAAACAGGGTATCACTGCTCTCCAGTGTTTCACTCCATTGTGTAATCTTAGAGGTATATTCACACCACTTTGTGTATTTCCACTACAATCGACCGACTGTGTGTCACGGAGTATGATAATCAGGCGACTGTGTTCTTCTTCATTCTTTCATCTCACACATCATCTTCAACACAAATCCAATGCTAGTCGACTGCTCTGTACTCATCACCAACACTCAATCCCCCGTCAATTAATCAGACAAAACCACTCACACACACACACAGTATGGTCTTGCGTATTGTGTCCCTCACGTAACTACAACTCACACACTCATTTGTAGATTATCAATGTTGGTGGTGAGTCTACTCGAGCTGAAAAGGAATGGTGTAGCCTCCTAACTTACATCGAAGTCACACCTCACGATAAATACCTAACTTGGCTTACACTATCGTGATAAGCAGTCAATGCGGCTCCCTTAGTGACTATCTAGAAGGGATGGAATCTTGACGAAAAGCATAGTTTACCGGGAAGAACAGACTAGAGAGGTACACAGTAATGACGCTGTCACATGGACTAGTCTGTGATATCCAACTGATTCATCCGAATTAGTCATACTCGACGGTGATGATGTTCAGCGAATTGTTCAACGTTCAGTGATCTGCTGTCGAACGTAAAACACGGTTCAGCTCGATGGAGGATTTAGCTAGGACTCAGCGACATTTCACTGGCCCTATACATTAAAACATATAATCGATTCGCCTCTCTCCATATTTACATCCACAAAGCCAATGCACTGAACACTCTTCAGTAACTGTTTTCCAAGTGTTCCCGTGTTAACCGTAACATTCTGTCAATTGTCGGTTGAAGGAATTTTCTCACATTCCATATGCAACAACCATTAATTTGATCTGTTTTATTTCTGTGTTGAGAATATCACAAAGAATTCCCGCTGGCCATCAATCACTGGGATAAGGAAATCATTAGATTACTGACTGACTAACTATCTAACTAACCATACACAGATTGAAATAAATAGAGAGTCTTCACTCGACCGTCATGTCACTGATGAGTGTGCACAGAAAGAGTATAGAATGAAGGAGGTGGAAGTGCTTAACCGACTTGTTATATCGATTCAAACGGTCGACTGTCGACACTGATAATAGAATGTTTATGTGTGTGTCTGTGCATATGTACATCAGCAACAGACATAGGAATGTTGGAACAATTCTGGAGAATCGGGAGATCATATGGGAAACCAATGGAGGAGCAGTGTGTGAATAGTATATAAAAGTGGTATTTCACCGTCTTCCCCACATTGTCCACCTCATCACTATCTTACTTCCACATCGTTTCCTATAATGTTCGCACTCATGATTGGCGTGCTCCGAGATGAGTCACCTGTTCATGTCGAACGTAGTAGAGGAATGAAAGAGAGAGTAGAATGGACATGAACTGTTAGAGTGAATCCTCTACACTTCGTATATGGATGTGTGAGGGTGTTCACGTGTGCATTAGTGAGCGATGATATCGATGAAAATGACGGGATGGAGAAGGTGGTCCTTTCGGCCCACTGGTTAGGCAGGCCACCCACCGAAGCAGGCGTAATTTACCGTAACGAAGTAACCACCTCCATTGCCCGACGAGCAACTACTGTGAATTATCAATCATCAAATTCTCATCATACCAATGTGAACCAATCAACACACATTATGCACATCATTGGTCATTCACTATTGCACTGATCGTGTATGCGCCAATCCATACGTTGTTCAGTCATTAATTGATACAGTTGTTGAAATGTAAACCGACCCTCTATACCACTTACCCTGTGTGTAGTCAGTAGTGTGTGACACATCATAACGACACTGGCACTTCATTGGAACACGAGTGTTAACTCTCAATAGTTGAAGGTGTGAAGTTATGACAACAAATTGAAAATTCGACCATCCGATTTGTCTTACTCATGAGTAGTATGGTGTGACGTGTGAAAGAAAGCGACCATCAAACTGACCGACTGCCTTACTACCGCCTGACTAATTGACCGACTGACTAACTGACTGACTGTCCGACTGTCTGACTGACCTACCAGTTCACATGTCAGCTGACATTGAGTAACCCGGTTATAAAAACAATCACACTCTCGACATCACAACATCTCACCCATTCCCACTCTCTTATTACCAGAACAACAGAACATCAATATCGATACAGTCCATAGACTTCCACATCCATCATCTACAGTCAATCGAACTGATATTTGACAATGCTTATTGAGCTATCCCACTAAGAAACCAAGATTTTTGTGTCCTGTGATCAGTTAATACCATCTCGATTTCAATAGAGTAAACAGGGTATCACTGCTCTCCAGTGTTTCACTCCATTGTGTAATCTTAGAGGTATATTCACACCACTTTGTGTATTTCCACTACAATCGACCGACTGTGTGTCACGGAGTATGATAATCAGGCGACTGTGTTCTTCTTCATTCTTTCATCTCACACATCATCTTCAACACAAATCCAATGCTAGTCGACTGCTCTGTACTCATCACCAACACTCAATCCCCCGTCAATTAATCAGACAAAACCACTCACACACACACACAGTATGGTCTTGCGTATTGTGTCCCTCACGTAACTACAACTCACACACTCATTTGTAGATTATCAATGTTGGTGGTGAGTCTACTCGAGCTGAAAAGGAATGGTGTAGCCTCCTAACTTACATCGAAGTCACACCTCACGATAAATACCTAACTTGGCTTACACTATCGTGATAAGCAGTCAATGCGGCTCCCTTAGTGACTATCTAGAAGGGATGGAATCTTGACGAAAAGCATAGTTTACCGGGAAGAACAGACTAGAGAGGTACACAGTAATGACGCTGTCACATGGACTAGTCTGTGATATCCAACTGATTCATCCGCATTAGTCATACTCGACGGTGATGATGTTCAGCGAATTGTTCAACGTTCAGTGATCTGCTGTCGAACGTAAAACACGGTTCAGCTCGATGGAGGATTTAGCTAGGACTCAGCGACATTTCACTGGCCCTATACATTAAAACATATAATCGATTCGCCTCTCTCCATATTTACATCCACAAAGCCAATGCACTGAACACTCTTCAGTAACTGTTTTCCAAGTGTTCCCGTGTTAACCGTAACATTCTGTCAATTGTCGGTTGAAGGAATTTTCTCACATTCCATATGCAACAACCATTAATTTGATCTGTTTTATTTCTGTGTTGAGAATATCACAAAGAATTCCCGCTGGCCATCAATCACTGGGATAAGGAAATCATTAGATTACTGACTGACTAACTATCTAACTAACCATACACAGATTGAAATAAATAGAGAGTCTTCACTCGACCGTCATGTCACTGATGAGTGTGCACAGAAAGAGTATAGAATGAAGGAGGTGGAAGTGCTTAACCGACTTGTTATATCGATTCAAACGGTCGACTGTCGACACTGATAATAGAATGTTTATGTGTGTGTCTGTGCATATGTACATCAGCAACAGACAGGAATGTTGGAACAATTCTGGAGAATCGGGAGATCATATGGGAAACCAATGGAGGAGCAGTGTGTGAATAGTATATAAAAGTGGTATTTCACCGTCTTCCCCACATTGTCCACCTCATCACTATCTTACTTCCACATCGTTTCCTATAATGTTCGCACTCATGATTGGCGTGTTCCGAGATGAGTCACCTGTTCATGTCGAACGTAGTAGAGGAATGAAAGAGAGAGTAGAATGGACATGAACTGTTAGAGTGAATCCTCTACACTTCGTATATGGATGTGTGAGGGTGTTCACGTGTGCATTAGTGAGCGATGATATCGATGAAAATGACGGGATGGAGAAGGTGGTCCTTTCGGCCCACTGGTTAGGCAGGCCACCCACCGAAGCAGGCGTAATTTACCGTAACGAAGTAACCACCCCCAATGCCCGACGAGCAACTACTGTGAATTATCAATCATCAAATTCTCATCATACCAATGTGAACCAATCAACACACATTATGCACATCATTGGTCATTCACTATTGCACTGATCGTGTATGCGCCAATCCATACGTTGTTCAGTCATTAATTGATACAGTTGTTGAAATGTAAACCGACCCTCTATACCACTTACCCTGTGTGTAGTCAGTAGTGTGTGACACATCATAACGACACTGGCACTTCATTGGAACACGAGTGTTAACTCTCAATAGTTGAAGGTGTGAAGTTATGACAACAAATTGAAAATTCGACCATCCGATTTGTCTTACTCATGAGTAGTATGGTGTGACGTGTGAAAGAAAGCGACCATCAAACTGACCGACTGCCTTACTACCGCCTGACTAATTGACCGACTGACTAACTGACTGACTGTCCGACTGTCTGACTGACCTACCAGTTCACATGTCAGCTGACATTGAGTAACCCGGTTATAAAAACAATCACACTCTCGACATCACAACATCTCACCCATTCCCACTCTCTTATTACCAGAACAACAGAACATCAATATCGATACAGTCCATAGACTTCCACATCCATCATCTACAGTCAATCGAACTGATATTTGACAATGCTTATTGAGCTATCCCACTAAGAAACCAAGATTTTTGTGTCCTGTGATCAGTTAATACCATCTCGATTTCAATAGAGTAAACAGGGTATCACTGCTCTCCAGTGTTTCACTCCATTGTGTAATCTTAGAGGTATATTCACACCACTTTGTGTATTTCCACTACAATCGACCGACTGTGTGTCACGGAGTATGATAATCAGGCGACTGTGTTCTTCTTCATTCTTTCATCTCACACATCATCTTCAACACAAATCCAATGCTAGTCGACTGCTCTGTACTCATCACCAACACTCAATCCCCCGTCAATTAATCAGACAAAACCACTCACACACACACACAGTATGGTCTTGCGTATTGTGTCCCTCACGTAACTACAACTCACACACTCATTTGTAGATTATCAATGTTGGTGGTGAGTCTACTCGAGCTGAAAAGGAATGGTGTAGCCTCCTAACTTACATCGAAGTCACACCTCACGATAAATACCTAACTTGGCTTACACTATCGTGATAAGCAGTCAATGCGGCTCCCTTAGTGACTATCTAGAAGGGATGGAATCTTGACGAAAAGCATAGTTTACCGGGAAGAACAGACTAGAGAGGTACACAGTAATGACGCTGTCACATGGACTAGTCTGTGATATCCAACTGATTCATCCGCATTAGTCATACTCGACGGTGATGATGTTCAGCGAATTGTTCAACGTTCAGTGATCTGCTGTCGAACGTAAAACACGGTTCAGCTCGATGGAGGATTTAGCTAGGACTCAGCGACATTTCACTGGCCCTATACATTAAAACATATAATCGATTCGCCTCTCTCCATATTTACATCCACAAAGCCAATGCACTGAACACTCTTCAGTAACTGTTTTCCAAGTGTTCCCGTGTTAACCGTAACATTCTGTCAATTGTCGGTTGAAGGAATTTTCTCACATTCCATATGCAACAACCATTAATTTGATCTGTTTTATTTCTGTGTTGAGAATATCACAAAGAATTCCCGCTGGCCATCAATCACTGGGATAAGGAAATCATTAGATTACTGACTGACTAACTATCTAACTAACCATACACAGATTGAAATAAATAGAGAGTCTTCACTCGACCGTCATGTCACTGATGAGTGTGCACAGAAAGAGTATAGAATGAAGGAGGTGGAAGTGCTTAACCGACTTGTTATATCGATTCAAACGGTCGACTGTCGACACTGATAATAGAATGTTTATGTGTGTGTCTGTGCATATGTACATCAGCAACAGACAGGAATGTTGGAACAATTCTGGAGAATCGGGAGATCATATGGGAAACCAATGGAGGAGCAGTGTGTGAATAGTATATAAAAGTGGTATTTCACCGTCTTCCCCACATTGTCCACCTCATCACTATCTTACTTCCACATCGTTTCCTATAATGTTCGCACTCATGATTGGCGTGTTCCGAGATGAGTCACCTGTTCATGTCGAACGTAGTAGAGGAATGAAAGAGAGAGTAGAATGGACATGAACTGTTAGAGTGAATCCTCTACACTTCGTATATGGATGTGTGAGGGTGTTCACGTGTGCATTAGTGAGCGATGATATCGATGAAAATGACGGGATGGAGAAGGTGGTCCTTTCGGCCCACTGGTTAGGCAGGCCACCCACCGAAGCAGGCGTAATTTACCGTAACGAAGTAACCACCTCCATTGCCCGACGAGCAACTACTGTGAATTATCAATCATCAAATTCTCATCATACCAATGTGAACCAATCAACACACATTATGCACATCATTGGTCATTCACTATTGCACTGATCGTGTATGCGCCAATCCATACGTTGTTCAGTCATTAATTGATACAGTTGTTGAAATGTAAACCGACCCTCTATACCACTTACCCTGTGTGTAGTCAGTAGTGTGTGACACATCATAACGACACTGGCACTTCATTGGAACACGAGTGTTAACTCTCAATAGTTGAAGGTGTGAAGTTATGACAACAAATTGAAAATTCGACCATCCGATTTGTCTTACTCATGAGTAGTATGGTGTGACGTGTGAAAGAAAGCGACCATCAAACTGACCGACTGCCTTACTACCGCCTGACTAATTGACCGACTGACTAACTGACTGACTGTCCGACTGTCTGACTGACCTACCAGTTCACATGTCAGCTGACATTGAGTAACCCGGTTATAAAAACAATCACACTCTCGACATCACAACATCTCACCCATTCCCACTCTCTTATTACCAGAACAACAGAACATCAATATCGATACAGTCCATAGACTTCCACATCCATCATCTACAGTCAATCGAACTGATATTTGACAATGCTTATTGAGCTATCCCACTAAGAAACCAAGATTTTTGTGTCCTGTGATCAGTTAATACCATCTCGATTTCAATAGAGTAAACAGGGTATCACTGCTCTCCAGTGTTTCACTCCATTGTGTAATCTTAGAGGTATATTCACACCACTTTGTGTATTTCCACTACAATCGACCGACTGTGTGTCACGGAGTATGATAATCAGGCGACTGTGTTCTTCTTCATTCTTTCATCTCACACATCATCTTCAACACAAATCCAATGCTAGTCGACTGCTCTGTACTCATCACCAACACTCAATCCCCCGTCAATTAATCAGACAAAACCACTCACACACACACACAGTATGGTCTTGCGTATTGTGTCCCTCACGTAACTACAACTCACACACTCATTTGTAGATTATCAATGTTGGTGGTGAGTCTACTCGAGCTGAAAAGGAATGGTGTAGCCTCCTAACTTACATCGAAGTCACACCTCACGATAAATACCTAACTTGGCTTACACTATCGTGATAAGCAGTCAATGCGGCTCCCTTAGTGACTATCTAGAAGGGATGGAATCTTGACGAAAAGCATAGTTTACCGGGAAGAACAGACTAGAGAGGTACACAGTAATGACGCTGTCACATGGACTAGTCTGTGATATCCAACTGATTCATCCGCATTAGTCATACTCGACGGTGATGATGTTCAGCGAATTGTTCAACGTTCAGTGATCTGCTGTCGAACGTAAAACACGGTTCAGCTCGATGGAGGATTTAGCTAGGACTCAGCGACATTTCACTGGCCATATACATTAAAACATATAATCGATTCGCCTCTCTCCATATTTACATCCACAAAGCCAATGCACTGAACACTCTTCAGTAACTGTTTTCCAAGTGTTCCCGTGTTAACCGTAACATTCTGTCAATTGTCGGTTGAAGGAATTTTCTCACATTCCATATGCAACAACCATTAATTTGATCTGTTTTATTTCTGTGTTGAGAATATCACAAAGAATTCCCGCTGGCCATCAATCACTGGGATAAGGAAATCATTAGATTACTGACTGACTAACTATCTAACTAACCATACACAGATTGAAATAAATAGAGAGTCTTCACTCGACCGTCATGTCACTGATGAGTGTGCACAGAAAGAGTATAGAATGAAGGAGGTGGAAGTGCTTAACCGACTTGTTATATCGATTCAAACGGTCGACTGTCGACACTGATAATAGAATGTTTATGTGTGTGTCTGTGCATATGTACATCAGCAACAGACAGGAATGTTGGAACAATTCTGGAGAATCGGGAGATCATATGGGAAACCAATGGAGGAGCAGTGTGTGAATAGTATATAAAAGTGGTATTTCACCGTCTTCCCCACATTGTCCACCTCATCACTATCTTACTTCCACATCGTTTCCTATAATGTTCGCACTCGTGATTGGCGTGTTCCGAGATGAGTCACCTGTTCATGTCGAACGTAGTAGAGGAATGAAAGAGAGAGTAGAATGGACATGAACTGTTAGAGTGAATCCTCTACACTTCGTATATGGATGTGTGAGGGTGTTCACGTGTGCATTAGTGAGCGATGATATCGATGAAAATGACGGGATGGAGAAGGTGGTCCTTTCGGCCCACTGGTTAGGCAGGCCACCCACCGAAGCAGGCGTAATTTACCGTAACGAAGTAACCACCTCCATTGCCCGACGAGCAACTACTGTGAATTATCAATCATCAAATTCTCATCATACCAATGTGAACCAATCAACACACATTATGCACATCATTGGTCATTCACTATTGCACTGATCGTGTATGCGCCAATCCATACGTTGTTCAGTCATTAATTGATACAGTTGTTGAAATGTAAACCGACCCTCTATACCACTTACCCTGTGTGTAGTCAGTAGTGTGTGACACATCATAACGACACTGGCACTTCATTGGAACACGAGTGTTAACTCTCAATAGTTGAAGGTGTGAAGTTATGACAACAAATTGAAAATTCGACCATCCGATTTGTCTTACTCATGAGTAGTATGGTGTGACGTGTGAAAGAAAGCGACCATCAAACTGACCGACTGCCTTACTACCGCCTGACTAATTGACCGACTGACTAACTGACTGACTGTCCGACTGTCTGACTGACCTACCAGTTCACATGTCAGCTGACATTGAGTAACCCGGTTATAAAAACAATCACACTCTCGACATCACAACATCTCACCCATTCCCACTCTCTTATTACCAGAACAACAGAACATCAATATCGATACAGTCCATAGACTTCCACATCCATCATCTACAGTCAATCGAACTGATATTTGACAATGCTTATTGAGCTATCCCACTAAGAAACCAAGATTTTTGTGTCCTGTGATCAGTTAATACCATCTCGATTTCAATAGAGTAAACAGGGTATCACTGCTCTCCAGTGTTTCACTCCATTGTGTAATCTTAGAGGTATATTCACACCACTTTGTGTATTTCCACTACAATCGACCGACTGCGTGTCACGGAGTATGATAATCAGGCGACTGTGTTCTTCTTCATTCTTTCATCTCACACATCATCTTCAACACAAATCCAATGCTAGTCGACTGCTCTGTACTCATCACCAACACTCAATCCCCCGTCAATTAATCAGACAAAACCACTCACACACACACACAGTATGGTCTTGCGTATTGTGTCCCTCACGTAACTACAACTCACACACTCATTTGTAGATTATCAATGTTGGTGGTGAGTCTACTCGAGCTGAAAAGGAATGGTGTAGCCTCCTAACTTACATCGAAGTCACACCTCACGATAAATACCTAACTTAGCTTACACTATCGTGATAAGCAGTCAATGCGGCTCCCTTAGTGACTATCTAGAAGGGATGGAATCTTGACGAAAAGCATAGTTTACCGGGAAGAACAGACTAGAGAGGTACACAGTAATGACGCTGTCACATGGACTAGTCTGTGATATCCAACTGATTCATCCGAATTAGTCATACTCGACGGTGATGATGTTCAGCGAATTGTTCAACGTTCAGTGATCTGCTGTCGAACGTAAAACACGGTTCAGCTCGATGGAGGATTTAGCTAGGACTCAGCGACATTTCACTGGCCCTATACATTAAAACATATAATCGATTCGCCTCTCTCCATATTTACATCCACAAAGCCAATGCACTGAACACTCTTCAGTAACTGTTTTCCAAGTGTTCCCGTGTTAACCGTAACATTCTGTCAATTGTCGGTTGAAGGAATTTTCTCACATTCCATATGCAACAACCATTAATTTGATCTGTTTTATTTCTGTGTTGAGAATATCACAAAGAATTCCCGCTGGCCATCAATCACTGGGATAAGGAAATCATTAGATTACTGACTGACTAACTATCTAACTAACCATACACAGATTGAAATAAATAGAGAGTCTTCACTCGACCGTCATGTCACTGATGAGTGTGCACAGAAAGAGTATAGAATGAAGGAGGTGGGAGTGCTTAACCGACTTGTTATATCGATTCAAACGGTCGACTGTCGACACTGATAATAGAATGTTTATGTGTGTGTCTGTGCATATGTACATCAGCAACAGACATAGGAATGTTGGAACAATTCTGGAGAATCGGGAGATCATATGGGAAACCAATGGAGGAGCAGTGTGTGAATAGTATATAAAAGTGGTATTTCACCGTCTTCCCCACATTGTCCACCTCATCACTATCTTACTTCCACATCGTTTCCTATAATGTTCGCCCTCGTGATTGGCGTGTTCCGAGATGAGTCACCTGTTCATGTCGAACGTAGTAGAGGAATGAAAGAGAGAGTAGAATGGACATGAACTGTTAGAGTGAATCCTCTACACTTCGTATATGGATGTGTGAGGGTGTTCACGTGTGCATTAGTGAGCGATGATATCGATGAAAATGACGGGATGGAGAAGGTGGTCCTTTCGGCCCACTGGTTAGGCAGGCCACCCACCGAAGCAGGCGTAATTTACCGTAACGAAGTAACCACCTCCATTGCCCGACGAGCAACTACTGTGAATTATCAATCATCAAATTCTCATCATACCAATGTGAACCAATCAACACACATTATGCACATCATTGGTCATTCACTATTGCACTGATCGTGTATGCGCCAATCCATACGTTGTTCAGTCATTAATTGATACAGTTGTTGAAATGTAAACCGACCCTCTATACCACTTACCCTGTGTGTAGTCAGTAGTGTGTGACACATCATAACGACACTGGCACTTCATTGGAACACGAGTGTTAACTCTCAATAGTTGAAGGTGTGAAGTTATGACAACAAATTGAAAATTCGACCATCCGATTTGTCTTTCTCGTGCGTTGTGTGGTGTGACGTGTGAAAGAAAAAGCGGCCGTCTTGCTGTCCGACTGCCTTGCTTCCGCCTGTCTTTTTGACCGGCTGACTGTCTGTCTGGCTGCCCTTCCTGTTCTCATGTCGGCTGGCGTTGGGTGACCCGGTTGTGAGGCCGATCGCGCTCTCGACATCGCGTCGTCTCTCCCGTTCCCTCTCTCTTTTTGCCGGTGCCACAGAGCGTCGATGTCGATTCAGTCCATAGGCTTCCGCGTCCGTCTTCTGCCGTCGGTCGTTCTGATGTTTGGCGATGCTTGTTGGGCTTTCCCACTTAGAAACCGAGATTTTTGTGTCCTGTGATCGGTTAATTCCTTCTCGCTTTCTATCGAGTAAACAGGGTATCCCTGCTCTCCAGTGTTTCACTCCATTGTGTATTCTTAGGGGTATATTCACACCACTTTGTGTATTTCCACTACAATCGACCGACTGTGTGTCACGGAGTATGATAATCAGGCGACTGTGTTCTTCTTCATTCTTTCATCTCACACATCATCTTCAACACAAATCCAATGCTAGTCGACTGCTCTGTACTCATCACCAACACTCAATCCCCCGTCAATTAATCAGACAAAACCACTCACACACACACACAGTATGGTCTTGCGTATTGTGTCCCTCACGTAACTACAACTCACACACTCATTTGTAGATTATCAATGTTGGTGGTGAGTCTACTCGAGCTGAAAAGGAATGGTGTAGCCTCCTAACTTACATCGAAGTCACACCTCACGATAAATACCTAACTTGGCTTACACTATCGTGATAAGCAGTCAATGCGGCTCCCTTAGTGACTATCTAGAAGGGATGGAATCTTGACGAAAAGCATAGTTTACCGGGAAGAACAGACTAGAGAGGTACACAGTAATGACACTGTCACATGGACTAGTCTGTGATATCCAACTGATTCATCCGCATTAGTCATACTCGACGGTGATGATGTTCAGCGAATTGTTCAACGTTCAGTGATCTGCTGTCGAACGTAAAACACGGTTCAGCTCGATGGAGGATTTAGCTAGGACTCAGCGACATTTCACTGGCCATATACATTAAAACATATAATCGATTCGCCTCTCTCCATATTTACATCCACAAAGCCAATGCACTGAACACTCTTCAGTAACTGTTTTCCAAGTGTTCCCGTGTTAACCGTAACATTCTGTCAATTGTCGGTTGAAGGAATTTTCTCACATTCCATATGCAACAACCATTAATTTGATCTGTTTTATTTCTGTGTTGAGAATATCACAAAGAATTCCCGCTGGCCATCAATCACTGGGATAAGGAAATCATTAGATTACTGACTGACTAACTATCTAACTAACCATACACAGATTGAAATAAATAGAGAGTATTCACTCGACCGTCATGTCACTGATGAGTGTGCACAGAAAGAGTATAGAATGAAGGAGGTGGGAGTGCTTAACCGACTTGTTATATCGATTCAAACGGTCGACTGTCGACACTGATAATAGAATGTTTATGTGTGTGTCTGTGCATATGTACATCAGCAACAGACATAGGAATGTTGGAACAATTCTGGAGAATCGGGAGATCATATGGGAAACCAATGGAGGAGCAGTGTGTGAATAGTATATAAAAGTGGTATTTCACCGTCTTCCCCACATTGTCCACCTCATCACTATCTTACTTCCACATCGTTTCCTATAATGTTCGCACTCATGATTGGCGTGTTCCGAGATGAGTCACCTGTTCATGTCGAACGTAGTAGAGGAATGAAAGAGAGAGTAGAATGGACATGAACTGTTAGAGTGAATCCTCTACACTTCGTATATGGATGTGTGAGGGTGTTCACGTGTGCATTAGTGAGCGATGATATCGATGAAAATGACGGGATGGAGAAGGTGGTCCTTTCGGCCCACTGGTTAGGCAGGCCACCCACCGAAGCAGGCGTAATTTACCGTAACGAAGTAACCACCTCCATTGCCCGACGAGCAACTACTGTGAATTATCAATCATCAAATTCTCATCATACCAATGTGAACCAATCAACACACATTATGCACATCATTGGTCATTCACTATTGCACTGATCGTGTATGCGCCAATCCATACGTTGTTCAGTCATTAATTGATACAGTTGTTGAAATGTAAACCGACCCTCTATACCACTTACCCTGTGTGTAGTCAGTAGTGTGTGACACATCATAACGACACTGGCACTTCATTGGAACACGAGTGTTAACTCTCAATAGTTGAAGGTGTGAAGTTATGACAACAAATTGAAAATTCGACCATCCGATTTGTCTTACTCATGAGTAGTATGGTGTGACGTGTGAAAGAAAGCGACCATCAAACTGACCGACTGCCTTACTACCGCCTGACTAATTGACCGACTGACTAACTGACTGACTGACCTACCAGTTCACATGTCAGCTGACATTGAGTAACCCGGTTATAAAAACAATCACACTCTCGACATCACAACATCTCACCCATTCCCACTCTCTTATTACCAGAACAACAGAACATCAATATCGATACAGTCCATAGACTTCCACATCCATCATCTACAGTCAATCGAACTGATATTTGACAATGCTTATTGAGCTATCCCACTAAGAAACCAAGATTTTTGTGTCCTGTGATCAGTTAATACCATCTCGATTTCAATAGAGTAAACAGGGTATCACTGCTCTCCAGTGTTTCACTCCATTGTGTAATCTTAGAGGTATATTCACACCACTTTGTGTATTTCCACTACAATCGACCGACTGTGTGTCACGGAGTATGATAATCAGGCGACTGTGTTCTTCTTCATTCTTTCATCTCACACATCATCTTCAACACAAATCCAATGCTAGTCGACTGCTCTGTACTCATCACCAACACTCAATCCCCCGCCAATTAATCAGACAAAACCACTCACACACACACACAGTATGGTCTTGCGTATTGTGTCCCTCACGTAACTACAACTCACACACTCATTTGTAGATTATCAATGTTGGTGGTGAGTCTACTCGAGCTGAAAAGGAATGGTGTAGCCTCCTAACTTACATCGAAGTCACACCTCACGATAAATACCTAACTTGGCTTACACTATCGTGATAAGCAGTCAATGCGGCTCCCTTAGTGACTATCTAGAAGGGATGGAATCTTGACGAAAAGCATAGTTTACCGGGAAGAACAGACTAGAGAGGTACACAGTAATGACGCTGTCACATGGACTAGTCTGTGATATCCAACTGATTCATCCGCATTAGTCATACTCGACGGTGATGATGTTCAGCGAATTGTTCAACGTTCAGTGATCTGCTGTCGAACGTAAAACACGGTTCAGCTCGATGGAGGATTTAGCTAGGACTCAGCGACATTTCACTGGCCCTATACATTAAAACATATAATCGATTCGCCTCTCTCCATATTTACATCCACAAAGCCAATGCACTGAACACTCTTCAGTAACTGTTTTCCAAGTGTTCCCGTGTTAACCGTAACATTCTGTCAATTGTCGGTTGAAGGAATTTTCTCACATTCCATATGCAACAACCATTAATTTGATCTGTTTTATTTCTGTGTTGAGAATATCACAAAGAATTCCCGCTGGCCATCAATCACTGGGATAAGGAAATCATTAGATTACTGACTGACTAACTATCTAACTAACCATACACAGATTGAAATAAATAGAGAGTCTTCACTCGACCGTCATGTCACTGATGAGTGTGCACAGAAAGAGTATAGAATGAAGGAGGTGGGAGTGCTTAACCGACTTGTTATATCGATTCAAACGGTCGACTGTCGACACTGATAATAGAATGTTTATGTGTGTGTCTGTGCATATGTACATCAGCAACAGACATAGGAATGTTGGAACAATTCTGGAGAATCGGGAGATCATATGGGAAACCAATGGAGGAGCAGTGTGTGAATAGTATATAAAAGTGGTATTTCACCGTCTTCCCCACATTGTCCACCTCATCACTATCTTACTTCCACATCGTTTCCTATAATGTTCGCACTCGTGATTGGCGTGTTCCGAGATGAGTCACCTGTTCATGTCGAACGTAGTAGAGGAATGAAAGAGAGAGTAGAATGGACATGAACTGTTAGAGTGAATCCTCTACACTTCGTATATGGATGTGTGAGGGTGTTCACGTGTGCATTAGTGAGCGATGATATCGATGAAAATGACGGGATGGAGAAGGTGGTCCTTTCGGCCCACTGGTTAGGCAGGCCACCCACCGAAGCAGGCGTAATTTACCGTAACGAAGTAACCACCTCCATTGCCCGACGAGCAACTACTGTGAATTATCAATCATCAAATTCTCATCATACCAATGTGAACCAATCAACACACATTATGCACATCATTGGTCATTCACTATTGCACTGATCGTGTATGCGCCAATCCATACGTTGTTCAGTCATTAATTGATACAGTTGTTGAAATGTAAACCGACCCTCTATACCACTTACCCTGTGTGTAGTCAGTAGTGTGTGACACATCATAACGACACTGGCACTTCATTGGAACACGAGTGTTAACTCTCAATAGTTGAAGGTGTGAAGTTATGACAACAAATTGAAAATTCGACCATCCGATTTGTCTTACTCATGAGTAGTATGGTGTGACGTGTGAAAGAAAGCGACCATCAAACTGACCGACTGCCTTACTACCGCCTGACTAATTGACCGACTGACTAACTGACTGACTGTCCGACTGTCTGACTGACCTACCAGTTCACATGTCAGCTGACATTGAGTAACCCGGTTATAAAAACAATCACACTCTCGACATCACAACATCTCACCCATTCCCACTCTCTTATTACCAGAACAACAGAACATCAATATCGATACAGTCCATAGACTTCCACATCCATCATCTACAGTCAATCGAACTGATATTTGACAATGCTTATTGAGCTATCCCACTAAGAAACCAAGATTTTTGCGTCCTGTGATCAGTTAATACCATCTCGATTTCAATAGAGTAAACAGGGTATCACTGCTCTCCAGTGTTTCACTCCATTGTGTAATCTTAGAGGTATATTCACACCACTTTGTGTATTTCCACTACAATCGACCGACTGTGTGTCACGGAGTATGATAATCAGGCGACTGTGTTCTTCTTCATTCTTTCATCTCACACATCATCTTCAACACAAATCCAATGCTAGTCGACTGCTCTGTACTCATCACCAACACTCAATCCCCCGTCAATTAATCAGACAAAACCACTCACACACACACACAGTATGGTCTTGCGTATTGTGTCCCTCACGTAACTACAACTCACACACTCATTTGTAGATTATCAATGTTGGTGGTGAGTCTACTCGAGCTGAAAAGGAATGGTGTAGCCTCCTAACTTACATCGAAGTCACACCTCACGATAAATACCTAACTTGGCTTACACTATCGTGATAAGCAGTCAATGCGGCTCCCTTAGTGACTATCTAGAAGGGATGGAATCTTGACGAAAAGCATAGTTTACCGGGAAGAACAGACTAGAGAGGTACACAGTAATGACGCTGTCACATGGACTAGTCTGTGATATCCAACTGATTCATCCGCATTAGTCATACTCGACGGTGATGATGTTCAGCGAATTGTTCAACGTTCAGTGATCTGCTGTCGAACGTAAAACACGGTTCAGCTCGATGGAGGATTTAGCTAGGACTCAGCGACATTTCACTGGCCATATACATTAAAACATATAATCGATTCGCCTCTCTCCATATTTACATCCACAAAGCCAATGCACTGAACACTCTTCAGTAACTGTTTTCCAAGTGTTCCCGTGTTAACCGTAACATTCTGTCAATTGTCGGTTGAAGGAATTTTCTCACATTCCATATGCAACAACCATTAATTTGATCTGTTTTATTTCTGTGTTGAGAATATCACAAAGAATTCCCGCTGGCCATCAATCACTGGGATAAGGAAATCATTAGATTACTGACTGACTAACTATCTAACTAACCATACACAGATTGAAATAAATAGAGAGTATTCACTCGACCGTCATGTCACTGATGAGTGTGCACAGAAAGAGTATAGAATGAAGGAGGTGGGAGTGCTTAACCGACTTGTTATATCGATTCAAACGGTCGACTGTCGACACTGATAATAGAATGTTTATGTGTGTGTCTGTGCATATGTACATCAGCAACAGACATAGGAATGTTGGAACAATTCTGGAGAATCGGGAGATCATATGGGAAACCAATGGAGGAGCAGTGTGTGAATAGTATATAAAAGTGGTATTTCACCGTCTTCCCCACATTGTCCACCTCATCACTATCTTACTTCCACATCGTTTCCTATAATGTTCGCACTCATGATTGGCGTGTTCCGAGATGAGTCACCTGTTCATGTCGAACGTAGTAGAGGAATGAAAGAGAGAGTAGAATGGACATGAACTGTTAGAGTGAATCCTCTACACTTCGTATATGGATGTGTGAGGGTGTTCACGTGTGCATTAGTGAGCGATGATATCGATGAAAATGACGGGATGGAGAAGGTGGTCCTTTCGGCCCACTGGTTAGGCAGGCCACCCACCGAAGCAGGCGTAATTTACCGTAACGAAGTAACCACCTCCATTGCCCGACGAGCAACTACTGTGAATTATCAATCATCAAATTCTCATCATACCAATGTGAACCAATCAACACACATTATGCACATCATTGGTCATTCACTATTGCACTGATCGTGTATGCGCCAATCCATACGTTGTTCAGTCATTAATTGATACAGTTGTTGAAATGTAAACCGACCCTCTATACCACTTACCCTGTGTGTAGTCAGTAGTGTGTGACATATCATAACGACACTATCTAGAATTGACGGACTCTTGACGAAAAGCATATTTTACCTTGAGATCTGACTGGAGTTTTAGTAAAGGATGCATTTTAGCAGTTTTAATGACTTGTTTCATTCTGAGTTGATTGCTTGTATATTGTCTCAAATTAGAAATTTCGATATATTATTAATTTTTTCCAGTCTCTGGTATTTCCACAAATAAATGATCATAGTTAATGGATAATGCTTCAAATTATATAAAATCAAATTGTATGCATAAAATTTTATTTACATCTTATCTATTCGTCACATGATTTCAGTGTTAAAAGTTCAATTATTGATTGATAAAAATAATTCTCAGTTATCACGATCGTAAGAACAAGGGTGAAACACGCCAAATTTAAAAAATGATAACAGTTGCGGAATATATACATTTCAGAAGATTAGTAAGATGATGGCATTTTCTTGATATTTGGATTGTAATCAGCGGTATCGTCCAGAATACACATTCTGTCTCATTAGGACATCATCAGATGGATATACTCGTATCTCACTTTCGATGTTAACAGTAAAACTCGGATCAAGTGATTGTTGCAACAAATACCAATGCTGTATCCAGTGAACGACAGAGTCCCTATATCTTTCAACTTGTTCAATGCGAGTGGACTTGAATTCAAGCTTTCGTGTTGTCCTGTCGTCGATATTCAAGGGTGATGGATCTCTTTTGTCACATGTACATCATGAGTGCTTATCTCAATGTTGTGGGTGGATCCACTGGACGAGTCCTAAATAGGACTGAACACACTCCCAACATCCCACTACTAGTCACAATACTGATGTACTAAAAACTATCTGTCTTTTGTAACTGAGTAGTCTGAAAATATTTTGGACCTTATCATTGTGAATTAAGGAAAACTGACTCTATGGACACCCACATACCAACAAACGACAACAAAACTTCAATC
The DNA here is from genome assembly GCF_000237925.1 of Schistosoma mansoni. Taxonomy (NCBI): domain Eukaryota; kingdom Metazoa; phylum Platyhelminthes; class Trematoda; order Strigeidida; family Schistosomatidae; genus Schistosoma; species Schistosoma mansoni. The sequence continues at coordinate 10,175,837 of NC_031497.1, forward strand.
TGGCATATCAACAACAGGTCATTACACACTATTCTGGATACATTTTACTTTGGTAGGATAGATGGATTGTTGCTAGCAGTGGGATCTAGAACTCGCTTCTCACCAAATCCGACATTTCTCAGATGGCTATACCTCTGATCCACTCACTTCTGAAATGAAGTGCTCGTCTTAGATTCAACTACCTGAATCAGTCCTTCTCTTCTATCAAACTTGTGACAAAATGTAAGCGTCGACGTAACCTACACGGAATTCACATATGGCCACTAATACTGATCGAAATCTAGTCGAGAATATAGTTAACGAGAAATCTCAAACCTTTTCAAAGTAAATTCTTCTCCTTTTTTATTCAAACTACAGAATGTTTTTGCTGCCCTACAAATCTACTTGAACAATAACAGTCATCTATATCAATGAAGCGCTTAATTTACTTTATCGAAATAAGTTCTTACAATTTATTTCAAAAACTATCACAGTTAAAATAACCACCAAGAAGCAGGTTTATCCATTACATTATCTCACCTAGTCATCCACTGACTGCCACACACTCACTGAATTTTACTCTAATTATGTCACTTATTTATTTGATCGACCATTTTTTTTGTCTGTCACTTCATTTTAAAGCACTAGCATTTTCAACCTTGACCCTAATGTTTGGTGTCGGTGCGATGTTCCAGACGTGTTAAGATTAGTTAAACCCTATCCGGTGGAGTCGATTGGTCTTTCTAGAAATGGTTTCTGTTTTTCAAGGTTCACAAACCCAATGCGTGGATGTGATTTTGTGGTAAATCATTACCCCAGATATTTGCGCGCGAGCGTTACACCATGGGCAAGTATAATATACATGCATACTGTTAACGCATAAGTTTTGACCCATGAATGCCTTGATATACATATAGGTATATTCACCTACCTAGGGGTAGATGGTCATCGCTCCCTTTGAACGTATTTGCTACAGTCGACTGTCACTTACGCATTACATGCATATCGCTGATACAAAGGCTTTCACCACTTCACTTCCTGACATACACAGAGGCATAAACACTCTTTTAGGGGAGATTGATGGTCACCTCTCCCTAGTATTTGCTACTATATTTATTGCTGTCTTCTATCTGAAATATTATACCGCTGATCATATCAAACATAGGGCAGACATTTTTCAGCTAACGTTCCTTGTGCTAACCCACGCGTGTAATCGTTGCATATACCTACATACATAATCTACACAGACAGAGACTCATGCAATTTATACACATAGGTATACACATTGAGCAATCTGAAGGACTTTTAGACCGTCCCGATAATGGAACCTGGTTAATCCGGTTCACAGCAGAGTGGTCAATTAGTTCGATTTTCGTCGACCGCCCATTTAACTAGCAAGTTGGTCCGTAGTATCTCGGAGTGCTACGGGGAAGCCTTACTTTGAATTTGGCTGCTGGTGTCGGTATCATACCTCATTCTTTTGACTTTTCAGTCATTTTCCAAATTCCCATCTTCACTTCATCAAATCAAGTTTGTCAAGCATTTCTTTCAGATTATATTATTCTTTATAACCTTAAAATCATGTATATATTCTGAAGTCATCTTTTCATATTTTTATTTCCACTTGATCTCTTTGTTTGAATAATTATGTGTATATATGTAAATGGGTATTTCTAATAGGATGTGATATAGTTGTCTGTGCGATGGCTAGAACTTTGTGGAATCTTAGGCCTAGTTTTTTTCACTCACAGTCAATTTAGTAGCCTAATGTATTTTCTCGATAGTTCCTTTTCGTCTCAGTCTCAAAAATTCTGCTCTTTGACTCTCTTCTAAGTGGTAAAGATGTATAAACCATTTTCCTCGCAAAAAAATTAAAAAGGGGTTTTGATATTAATTGACGTTTACATTGATTTTCAAACTTTAACGGGCAGCCGTTTTATATCAATGTTCCAAATGCATCTGCAGGGCATATTCCTTTAGTTCTGTTGAAGACACGCTTTATCATGACTAACTTGTTCTAAAGTGGACAGAAGCTGTGGAGGTTTAGATAATTCACAGTTTAGGCTGGCTTTCTATAAATTGACAGCTTTATAGTTCTATCGTCCTCTCAGCTCAAAAGTGTCTCGAATGGGTAATGAGTTATTATTCTCATTGTTATAAATAAGTACGATATCATTCTGTGTGCCAGTGACTCTATCTAATAACTGAGCGGCAGCGGACTTTTATGGCACAATACTAGTATATCATCCGCGTATCTACTATACAGACTTACCTCAATAATAAGCTCACCCATCATCTTTTCAATATATACCAATCAGCTGAGAGGGGTCACAAAAGATAATCCATAACAACACCATCAATTTGTCGAAAATATTTACTTTCAAAAGTGAAATGAACTTTTTTGGTACAAAATAAAAGTAGTTCTTTCGACTATATTGGTCTAATAGGAAAAAGATGGAAATTAGTCGAATGCCAAGTCTTGATTAAAAGTGCGTTAGTAAATAGAGAGCTTGCATCAAAGAACACATTGTCCCTTCCTTAACATTAATGTCATGGAGAAAACCAGTTAGTTCAAATGTAACTTTTAAGGAAAAAATTACATAATTTGCTACGTATTGAGTTTAGCAATTTAGCTAACCACCTGCTCGCTCATGTGTAGGTAAACCCAACATAGATACCGTTGGTCGTATTCGGTTATTAGGTTCATGGAATTTCGATAATCCATATAAATTCAGGAGTTCAGAGCCAATACGCTTTAATATATTGAATTTGGCTTGTTTATAACATTTATGTTAAGGTGTTTCATCAGATTTCAGCTTTCTCTGGTTTCGAACATCATTTGACGGGAAGCCCACCAAAAACTTGCCCTCAACACAAAGAATGCATAACGTTCCTTTTTTATAGTCATATTTATTCATAACAGCTATACCAGAATCTTTATCAGGTTTGAGAAACACAATATGTGATCTACTCTGGAAACTTTTTAAAGCCTTGAAATGTTTAAATATCAGAATATTCGTGTTTTATTTAAGAACCAAGAAATTACTGGTTAGAATGAATCTTTTTTACCTTCAACCTATTTCGTTTATCTGGAGTAGTTAGAACAAGAAGACTCACTAGCTATACATAAAGTAATACTAGATTTATAACATAAAATTCAATTTGTACCGTACTCCTATTTACATCATTTCTTAACTGCTACTCTTTCTATACATATTTAAAATTCTTTTTAATCTTAAAACTTCATAAATTCTTATATTCTTGGTTAAATCTTTGTTGGATAACATTTTCATCCAAAATATAACTATTTATAGCTTTCATTTATTCTTTACTTCCATCTAATTTAGACATTTTCTCATTCACAACGATCGTCATTAATATACATTGCAAAAATATAATTAACTTAATCATTCACCATTTGGTACGGCTTGTTCTATTGGAATGATCCGATGATTTATTGATTTAATTTATTTACTGGAATCAAATAAACTTTATAAATTCCACGTATTACTTTTTTTCTTTGATTAAACACACAAAGAAACTGACTGATAAATTTTTTTTTTCATCACATTAACTAACTCATTTTAATAAGATTACATAACTATGAAAATGAAAGATTAAAAGCGAAATTAATCTCGGTAAAAATTCTAGTTCACTTTCTCTTATTTGTCATATACATGACATGGATAGTTAAAAGGAAAATCATCTTAATAAATTTATTATTTAACAGAAAAAGTAGATGATATGAAACTTTATTTGTAGTTAAGACACGTCCAGGACATTCTGTTGATCACGCCTATCCAGCTAACACCAGATAATTCAGAGTATTCATTTACTAAATATTTCCTCACTCAAAGTTCAGACTTAAATTGGTGAATTGTTAACACCTCAGTAATGTATAACTCTTTGCATTCCACCTCCATTCGGTCCCATTCTTCTTAGTGTATAAATTATTTTGGAAGACAATTTCACTGTCACAACTTGACCAGAGTTGATGAGGTGCTCCTGTATATTGAGCTACTGATTGTTTCTTATTTAATGTTTATAGGATTAATTACTTGACTGTAGCCAGGTTCATGAGAGAACGTCACATGGATCCACGTCTGTCAAGGAAGTGTTAAATTATATCTCTATCATGTTGACAATTAAAGTCTTGTGGTAACAGTATGTTTAATCACTTGATTTAACCAACTGAAAACTTTATCATAATATAAATGTATGATTTGTGCATTACTCACCAAATAATCTGATTCATTTGTTCCTCACTCTTCACTTCAAACATTTCCCTAAACTCCTATCATCAATATGTGTACAGTACATTCATCTCTTTTAAAAGTTTGTATTCATGTCACACTTCAAAATCGACAGATCACGTGTAGTATATAAATCATGTCATATTTCACTAAACAAAATCTGAATCCAAACATACAGTATGTGTAGCATGTATCTATTCATTTTTATCTGTAATAATTTCCGTTTAATTAAGTGATCGGTTCATAGTAAAAGAAGTCAACATTTTGGTTTACAAATTAGTAGTTATGATCGTTACTTGTTTGATATGTAACGTTATAGATGCACCAGTTTAATTTATGTTTATTTTATTTTACATGTGTGTGATCATTTCCTCCATAAGAGTGATAAAAATGTTACATACAGTTAGTTTTAGCCAGAATATTATCGCTGATTAAAGGCTGAAGTTTTAAAAGTCGTGATTTTGAAGAGCCCCATATTTTAATGGTACTATATTTCAAAGCTCTCCGGTTGTTAATAATCAGTCTCTGAAAACTAATTTGGACAATTGTTGTAGGGTCCATTTAAATTACTTTAACCAGTGTTATAAAGAGAAGAAGACCTGTAAACAATAAGAAGTTAGTTTTATTTAAAAACATAAACACTAACACTTTCAACAAAGCATTTGTGATTTTCCTAATGCTTATTATCGAGAGACTTTGTTTAAATTAGCGTTTTTTTAGCGAGTTGGTTTTCTACGGGATAGGGTCGCTAACCCCATGCCCAACCCTCCTCCTTTGCCCGGGCTTGGGACCGGCAGTAGCCCCCGGAGGAGCTACAGGCGGAGTTAGAAAGGAAGGCCCAGGATAGAAAGGGTTGGAGAATGCTGATCAGCGGCTTACGCTCCATTGAGAGTAACAGGTGTAAGTAAGTAAGTTGTTTACATTAATTCCATAATTAAATAATCTGAGACTGGTGAAAGTAACTTAATTTACTTGGAATGGAACATGGTTTACTTATTGATCAACATGTAAATTCAATGAAATCAAAGTGATTCTGATTGTTTTGAAATGCTTTAAAGTGATATGAAAAGTTCTTTGCATTTAAGATATTGAAATCATACATGGTTGGATCTTACCAGATATGAATTTTTGTTAAGAAATGCTCGTCGGATTTATTCGTTCACTTAGGGATAAGTGTATTTCTCAATTTGTACAATAAATATTTAAGAATCAGTAATTCAGTCACTGCTAGTCAGTACATGTAAGTAAATCGTAAATTGTTGATTAGCTTGCACAAATAAATGTGGTTAATAATAAATGTCGATGATGTGCGTATCTATTTCAAGTTATGTGGCAATACTAATAGCGTTGTCTAGAAAAGAAGATCATGAGTAAAGCAAAACTTCTAAAACTGTCTTTTTGTTAGGTTTCAATATTATAGACATTATAATGCTTATAACGACCATATATTATTAACAATTTGATATGATTAGTAAGCCGAATTAAATAGGATATGTGTTTATCAAGCACAACAACCACTTAACCAAAGTTATAATGTTAGTTACAAAATTAAAGTGGGCAAAAACATCAGTATTTAAAATCCAGGATCAATTTATAAAATTATCAGTTTCTTCTAACTAAACAAACAACCAATGAACATTGAACTCAATTGTCCTGATCACACATCTTATAGTTTGAGTGTACAGTGCTTGTGATTATTAATCAGATAGCTTGGTACCAATGACAATGACATGGATACAATCAATTGGTTTCTTGCTCTATAAATAAAGGTGCTTATTCATTTACTTGTATTCATTTTCTTAATTCGTTTAAATAGTATTATTTAATAGTTGAAATCATGAGTCAATTGAAGCTAGATCACCATGGAAAACCCAGAGGCACTGGACGGCCGTTTCGTCCTACTGTGGGACTCCTCAGCAGTGCGCACCCACGATCCCGCCTCGCGAGATTCGAACCCAGGACCTATCAGTCTCGCGCCAGAGCACTTAATCGATAGCCCAGTGAGCCGGCCGGCATCCAACGGTGTTAATGTCTAACTTCAACCAATCCACGATTTTGAGCAACCGTTCATCAATTGTCTTCAGTGAGTTGATATCTCTACAACAGACTTGGTAGAACTCCACTAGTCACTGCTTCCCACTAGAACTCAAGGAAATATCTCTTGAAGTCAGTCACTAGTGAGCATACGATTATAGATCAGAAGGGGTTTTGTGGAGAATTTAGTATTTTCATAGTTGAAATCATGAGTGCTTCCAGGATTTCCATGATGGTCTAGCTTCAATTGACTCATGAT
>NC_031497.1:10182561-10370067 GCF_000237925.1 Schistosoma mansoni
GGTTTTTTGTCGTCTCTGCAGCAATTCGAAAGAATCTCTCGGACTCACACATTGTACGAGCATACCATGTACCTAGATAAATGGTTGCTCTGGTTATCAGAAGCGGCATCAGCTTCGTGACTTCCTAAGAATCTTGGCTTTCATCATGTGACGTCATAAATCTTCTGAAAATGGGCCTTCCAACTCCCAGGGCAGAGTTCAAATGGTTTGAAATATTTTTTCCGGTTAGTGTTTTTTTAGCGAGTTAATTCTTTGCGGGATGGGGTCACTAACCTCATGCCCAACCCTCTTCCTTTATCCGGGCTTGGGACCGGCAGTAGCCCTTGGAGGGGCTACAGGCGGAGTTATACATATTTATATATAGTCTTTGTCTGAATCATCAGTTGTTCTTTTACTCGTTGTGTATTACTTTTATATAAAGGGTTACATTTTATAAGGTCATCCTAAATTTAGCCAATCAGAGTTCTCTTATTCTACATTTTAGAAATAAACCAATGAAAAGAATTCGAGAACACATATTATGAGTGTTTTATTCATTTGTCCACAACAAATACTTTTCTTGGTTGATTTAAGTAAATTAATAAATCGTTCAGAAATACTTATAGGTTGACGATGGACATATGATTTTCCAATATGAGATTCTTTCTTATTTAAATCTTTCAAGAAATTGTCGAATTGTGATAATTTTGATTTATCCTTCTTCAGAATATGATTAATACGACACCCTCTTCTCAGTATTGTGATGGCTTCTTCAACACGATACTGAGATAATAGCCATCGTGGTGATTCAGGTAAAAGACAAAAGTACATGAAACATGTGAGGCATGGTAGCATTGACAGGGCATTGAGAAAACGCCAATCTTGTACCAAATAAGCTATTCCAGTCATTGTAGCACGATGTCCAAATACAACTCCCAAAACAATGAACGACGTAAAATAAGATCGATATTTGGCATTAGTTAGCTCAATTGGTAGTAGTCGTAGGACGACGGCTTTTCCTGTACTAGAAAACCCAACAATTGTTCTCATCAGGTGATAGATATGATGATTAGGGGCTAAGGAAACACCAACCCCTGCTAATAATTCAATGAAGGAGAATACAATTGCGCCATTTCGTCTACCGAATTTGTCACCAAAATAACCACCGAAAATAAATCCAAACGACATTCCAACTATGAAAAGAGAGGTTCCAAGAAGCGAAAGCATAATATTACCACAAACCAAGTTAAACTCTGCTACCACAGTACTGGGATATTGGAACTCTTTACTTCTATATATGTAACCATTGGCACACTCTTCGGTTTTCAGTGATTTGCGATCGATAGATGAAGCTACCGACTTATTCAAGAGTAGATTTTCGATGAGGGTTGAATTGCTCCAGTCCAATGCAAATCTTCGACAACCCATCATTGATACAGAAACTTCACCTTCCCATGGACCCACAAATGCAGCCGCTTCTTCAAAACTTAAATTGTAGTCTTTGAATATTTCTTCCATAGGATCTTCCATCCGACAACGGTGGTCAGGTACTGCATTAACAAATACAGGTAACGTCACCATTAGAGGGGAACTTAAAACTATTAGCAGCACAATACTCCATTGCCAAACTCCATATTCCCCAACATACTTATTCAGTATTTCATCTACGCTAAGTTTGATGGTGATGGATTGTTGAGTTGGTACTTCTGATGTGCTCAATTCAAATTCTTGTGAACTGTTTGTAAGCGGTACACATGTAGGCATTTTCCATTAATAAAGTTTAATGAACACCAATTAAGAATATGAACAGAAGCCTCTATACTTATTTTGTAGTCTTTGAAATCACCCACAAATGTCTCACGTCACAGTGATTATGTATACATAATTCGGATGTAAAATGACATTGAAAAATTTCATTCTGACCATGACCTTAAAACATTGATATGATTGGCTAATGATATTTCTCTTACATTCATTAACGCGATTAGTTCAGATTAAGTTCAAAATAAAATGGGTTAGTAAGACGTATGTCTGATTGGTCATTGAGACAAATTTGCACGTGATTTACCAGTAAATGGAAACTTGAATATTTTAATTCCAAATATGTTCATAACAACAATGTCTATTGATACTTCAGAATACTGAATATAATTAAATGTATGCATGAATATCAAAAGTATTGGAAAGTAAATAATCAAACTGGTTTATGCTACAAATTTTAACTGATTGATTTCTGAAGATTCGTTTATTTTGTTATGATTTTTGCCACCGTCAATTATCACGTGACAAAATCACCAATCAGAATACCGACTTATATGACCTTGTTCTTGTGCTAGATCAGTGACACGTCGAACAGTACTAGTAGCCTTGTGTCAACACTGAATTCTTATTGGTCCTTCTCGTCTTGTCCTGTCCATTGAATCCAGAACGCAGTCTCAGCCTCCACTGTATAAATAATATATTTCAGACATGCGTAGTATATACAAGCAAACCAGACCGTATCACTCCGTAAAATAATAATTACCATTATACAAGATCAAGCCAAGAGTGACTGTGTGAGAGACTGTAACTAAAAGAGTTGGAATACGTTAAGAATATAAAATCATATAATGATAACCGATACATCAATTTAGAGCTTATGGTAAAAGAAATATAAATATGTTTATTCTAGTTACTTAACAGTTCCCAGCACTTATTTACAATTTAGTCTTCTTCGGATGCAACAGGTTCATAGATTGCATGATGAAATAAAAAGTGTTAGCATGTTGAGTCGGACAGAAATATATTAACTCAATCAAATTAAGTATTCCATTGGAAAAATTTACAAACTGATTACGGAAAAGGTAGACTTTAGAAAATGAGTGTAGTAAGGTTGACAGTTTGATAAGTAATGAGACAACCTGGTAACAAAACTTAATATCGGAGTCATGCAGAAGACGTGAATTAAAACCTAACAGTCGGCATGTAGATTACAATGAGGAGTTAATGACGATTGATTGAGGTAGCATGATAATAGGTGAAAAAGAGAAAAGCTAAAATGACATCAGGAAGTGTAGAATTGTCATTCCTTCAAATTAATCAGATATTCAGAGACGAAAATCAAGCATCACCGAATAAAGGTTTGAGAGATTTATATCCATTTAATCAGAAATATAAGACGACATATCACATCATAAAAACCGACGAAACTGTGAGGCTAAACCGCAGAATACAGCAACCATAAATTGCCAAGAAACCACGAGGAAACAAACAATAACAAAATGAGAGAAAACTGCCAGAATACATATCATTAGGAAAACAAAGATCAATAAATATACGAAAGGTAAAACATTAAAATGGATATGAAAAAATCACTCACTGATGCACACGTGAACATCTTCACAAATTCATATACGAAGCGTAGATGATTCACTCTAACAGTTCGTGTCCATTCTACTCTCTCATTCCTATACTACCTTCAACATGAACAGGTGACTCGTCCCCGAACACGCCAATCATGAGTGCGAACATTATGGGAAACGGTGTGGAAGTAAGATTGTGGTGCCTGGCACTATGTCGAGCCCTCATAACTCATTCTAGCTTCTGGACGAACCAATCTATCCATTCTCCTCAAGCTAGATTTTGACCCTGTTAATTACTCGCTTGTCAGCCTTAACTGTTTTCATATAGGTGTATATGTGTGCATTTATTATCTTGCTCATCAGAAGTTTGTAGCTTATTTTTGTGTGACTATAAATATCGATTTAAGTCAAAATAAGTTGGCTCACATGCCTTCTCCACTGAACGTTATTTCGCTTCATTGTCTTCTATTCTCTTAGTCCCTCTCATTGTCTGTTCAAATAAATGAATGTATGAAATATTACATACTTAATTATTTACGCCTGCTACCCCCAATGGAGCATAGGCCGCCGACCAGCATCCTCCAACCCACTCTGTCCTCAGCCTCCCTTTCTAGTTCTGATAGTGTCTGGCCAACGGATCCGAAGTATCTTGCGTAGACAACTGTTAATAAAAACCTGTATCTTCTGGATGATGGCTTTCGTAGTTCTCCACGTCTCCGCCCCATACAGTAGAAATGTCTTGACATTTGTATTGAAAATTCTGATCTTGGTGTTGGTTGACAATTGTTTTGAGTTCCAGATATTCTTCAGTTGTAAATATGCTTCTCTTGCTTTGCCGATCCTCGCCTTCACATCTGCATCAGATCCACCGTGTTCATCAATGATGCTGTCCAGATATGTAAAGGTTTTCACATCCTCCAAATCTTCGCCGTCAAGAGTGATTTGATTGGTGCATGTTGTGTTTCATCGGAAAATCTTGTTTTTCCCTTTGTGTATATTGAAACCTACCGCTGTTGAGGCTACTGCTACACTGGTCATCTTCTCCTGAATTTGTTTTTGTGTGTGAGACAGAAGAGTCAGATCATCTGCGAAGTCTGGATCATCCAGCTGCATCCTAGCTGTCCACTGTATCCCGTGCTTCCCCCCCAGATTTTGACGTCTTCATGACCCAGTCGATCACCAAGAGGAAGAGAGAGGGTGAGAGTAAGCAACTTTGCTTGACACCGGTCTTTACCTCAACCGAGTCAGTGAGTTGTCCTCCATGAACTATTTCACAGTTTAATCCAGCATAGGAATTCCGTGAGATATTGACTGTCTTCTCAGGCACGCCGTAGTTTCGAAGAAGCTCCAAAGTATTGTCCTGTCCACACTATCAAATGCTTTCTCGTAGTCAATGAGGTTGATGTAAAGTGATGAATTCTAGTCAATTGATCGTTCCACAATGATCCGTAGAGTTGCGATTTGGTCGGTACACGATCAATTCTTACTGAATCCAGACAGTTGATCTCGAAGTTGGGCGTCTACGGAGTCCTTCATTCTGTCTAACAACACCCTGTTAAAGACTTTTCCTGTTATTGGGAGAAGAGTGATTCCCCTGTAGTTACCACAATTGATGAGATCGCCTTTCCTGAATTTTCGATATATTATCAATTTTTTCCAGTTTCTAGTATTTCCACAAATAAATGATCATAGTTAACCACAGTTAGGTTCCCTTGGATAATGCTTCAAAATATATAAGTTCATATTTATGCATAATATATTTTATGTACATCTTATCTATTCGTCACATGATTTCAGTGTTAAAAGTTCAATTATTGATTGATAAAAATAATTCTCAGTTATCACGATCGTAAGAACAAGGGTGAAACACACCAAATTTAAAAAATGATAACAGTTGCGGAATATATACATTTCAGAAGATTAGTAAGATGAAGAATTCCATATATTTAGATGACATTTTCTTGATATTTGGATTGTAATCAGCGGTATCGTCCATTACGACATCGTCAGCTGGATATACGCGTATCTCACTTTCCTTATTTACACCAGAATTCTGATCAAGTAATTGTTGCAACAAATACCAATGCTGTATCCAGTGAACGACAGAGTCCCTATATCTTTCAACTTGTTCAATGCGAGTGGACTTGAATTCAAGCTTTCGTGTTGTCCTGTCGTCGATATTCAAGGGTGATGGATCTCTTTTGTCACATGTACATCATGAGTGCTTATCTCAATGTTGTGGGTGGATCCACTGGACGAGTCCTAAATAGGACTGAACACACTCCCAACATCCCACTACTAGTCACAATACTGATGTACTAAAAACTATCTGTCTTTTGTAACTGAGTAGTCTGAAAATATTTTGGACCTTATCATTGTGAATTAAGGAAAACTGACTCTATGGACACCCACATACCAACAAACGACAACAAAACTTCAATCTGGCATATCAACAACAGGTCATTACACACTAATCTGGATATATTTTACTTTGGTAGGATAGATGGATTGTTGCTAGCAGTGTAATCCAGAACTCATCTCTCACCAAACCCGACATTTCTCAGATGGGTATACCTCTGATCCACTCACTTCTGAAATGAAGTGCTCGTCTTAGATTCAACTACCTGAATCAGTCCTTCTCTTCTATCAAACTTGTGACAAAATGTAAGCGTCGACGTAACCTACACGGAATTCACATATGGCCACTAATACTGATCGAAATCTAGTCGAGAATATAGTTAACGAGAAATCTCAAACCTTTTCAAAGTAAATTCTTCTCCTTTTTTATTCAAACTACAGAATGTTTTAAGTGCCCTACCCACATACATAAACTACACAGATGGAGACTCATGCAATTTATATACATAGGTATACACATTGAGCAATCTGAAGGACTTTTAGAGAGTACCGAGAATGGAACCTGGTTAATCCGGTTTACAGCAGAGTGATCAATTAGTTCGGTTTTCGTCGACCATCCATTTAACTAGCAAGTTGGTCCCTACTATCTCAGAGTGCTACAGTGAAGCCTTTTTCGGATGGTGTCGGTATCATACCTCATTCTTTTGAATTTTCAGTCATATTTCAAAATCGCATCTCGACTTCATAAAATCAAGTTTGTCAAACCTTTCTTGCATTATTTCTCAAAACCTCAAAGTGCTTACAGCTGATTAAAAACACTGAAATGGAATTAACATATATTATTGATCAAATTTTCCATTAAATTTACTCAATTTAATTAGTATATATAAATGTTATGTGAATAACTAAATACATCAATGTTTTAGAGGGAAACGACTGTATACATTTAAGGTAGAAAAGTGTATTTAATTTCAACTTTTAACAAAGGACACGATTATTGACTTATAAGTTAGATGACTTTTATGAGAAATGAATTTAGTCATCTTTCAAACGTTTTTATGCAAAGTCTGAACTGAAACTATTGTTAGTACAGTGTTTTCTTAGAATTTGACAACTGATATCATGATGAATGTTTGAAATTTATTCAGTGTTAGTTAAATACTCACAATGTTTATCTCAAAGATAAATTTTATATCACTGACCGACAGATGTCAGCAACCACTGAAAATTAAGTCAATGGACAGTTGTTGAGTCACAGAATGAGATTATCTAAGAGTGTGCACCCATGACCAAACTGACGATTCATAGTAAGGGCACTCATCTAAATTTCTAACACCAGTCAATTTATGAGATATTGTAACCAATATTGTTATTATAAATATGAACCACTGAATTCCGAATCATTAGTAAAAATACTTTCCATTCACTATAAATTATAAAAGGTTTGAGTTCAATCACTAAATAGATTATGGCTCCACTGTACTAGACAGTCTAATTCTATGACTGTAACATAATTCAGTGTTCCCTTGTTTTTGATGCTTTCTCAGCTGATATTATTTTTGGGATCGAATTCATAATCAAACTCAAACTATTCTCCTCAGAACTGTTAACCAGACGATTTGTTTTGGTATTATTCTTATCCACTTGGTCTATCTGTTATATTATTATTGTTAATATTTTTTTAGTCAGAAATAATTTTTACATGTTAGTTGTTGAAATTCACCATTATACTGGTGTAGTTTGTTTTTAAAATAATTGAATATTAATTTATGCAAATTTTATACAATCATTGTTTAACAGGATTACTTATTACATAATCATCTCATTGCTTATATGATAAAGAATTTATTTTATTTAATTTAATTTTATCCATACTAAGAGAATACATTTTCACAATATATAATTCAGTTAAAATTTTTAAAAGTGTAAAACAAGAGAAAGGACATATATCATCAATATCATGGTAATTCATCATGTATCATCTAAATTTTCATCTTCTTTGTTTCATAAAAAGAGGAAGACCAAAGAACACATTACTCCGAGAAATGGAGATAGACATGAGAAGAATGAACAGAAGTTGGATAGAACTAGAAAGGAAGGCTCAGGACAGAGTGGGTTGGAGAATACTGGTCAGTGGCCTATGCTCCATTGGGGTTAACAGGCGTAAGTAAGTAAGTAAGTTGTTTCGTAAAACTTCAAAAGTCATCATCATACACTTGATAGTAAGTAACTTGAAAACTAAATATTCTTGGGCGTTAGGTATAAAAAGAACATTATTGCAATAGTTTGCTTGAACTTTTGATTTTATAATTAAGTGAACAGTTTTAAACGAAATATGTTATGATCCAGTAATAATGATGTTTTTGGTTGTTGAATAAGAATCTACACATAAAAGGATATTTTAAGTTCAAACAATAGTTTATGATTAACATTTCAAATTGAGCTTGTTATTGAATATCAGGAATTCATATCAGACAATCAAATAAATAATATAAACATAGAAGCTCGTTCAATAATAAAGAAGTTCAATTTTCAGTCACAGGAAAAACAATACATGAAAAATGAGAATAACTGAAGAATAATGAAGTAAATAGTTCATGTTTGTGATCGATTCCCCGACGTTTCAACTGAAGTTATTCGTCAACCTCCTATTGACGTCGTCCCGAAAACTTCATCCAATTAATCTTAATGTCCCAAGACACATATGCTAGTGCCTTTGTTATATCTAGAGCTTAGATTCTTGTTATGCCGCGTACTACTAGACTACTTGAACGATCGAACCCGAAACGTCGCAAGAGAGAAGACAGAAGACTAGTAAGTAAGAACGTTATTTCCAAAACAGTGTCAAATATAGTACAAGAATCTCATGTATCTATAGTTTTTGGCTAAAAGTAAATCATCATTTCGGACAGCCGATAGGCACATAGGGGATCCTTCTTATTCATTCAATAGGAAAGCTACACGTCGACATTTTAGAATGTTACTCTAGCGGTGGTTAGATGGAATGTCTTCGCCTCTTTCTGGGTTTCTTGAAGCTTCCTTGAGTTTGCCAACGAGCCATCCTTAAAACATTATTTGACCATAGCACCTTTTCTAATGGAATGCTGATTGATTCCTCATTAGGCTTTGAAGTTAGTTAATGACTGCAGATTAATAACACATGATTCGACTCCCTCAATCACTTCAAGTTTATTAACTCACTGACTGTTTAACCTTTTATGACCAAAACTTTCCTCTTAACCTCCATTCCTCATAATCAGCACATGTCTATCACACTTCATATCCAGGTTATTAAATCCACCTAGTGAAATAGAGAGAACAACAGAGTGGCACGTAAACGAATATCAGTTCTCACTGTACATGAATCAATGTCCAACAAGGCTTCATGTATCCGCCTGACGATATGATCAGGAATAAACTCATCAAAGTTTACATACTATCCAAAGTGAATGATAAACTTACTCAATCACTTCAAATTCAAGGTGTTTTTAAAATCCAGTCATGAACCATAATTTTCAATCCGTAAAGTAGAAAACAAAAACCAGATCCTTCCAAATTTTGTTATACGTTATTTAAATGAAACTGTTCTTCATCAAATTATAAGCCGAACGGTGAATTACTAAATTAATATAAAAAGATTTCAGAATACAAAACAGAGCTACAAGCTACAAAAAACGTCGTCGACTATAAGTCACTGAGATCGATAGTCATGGTTTCGACTCCCGAGTGCGGAGTGGTGGATGTGCATCTCTGACGAGTCCCATACTAGGACGAGACGACCGTCCACTCCTTCCACGTTATCAATGCCGATCCAACTAACATCAGTTTGTGATTTAAATTATCAAAATTACTCTGTTCATTTTCTATCTACATTCATCCATTCAGTAACATTTGTCCACATTGACTTTTACACTTTCCCAGGTTACTATACCGAATTCATTGTCCATTATCCACTTTTCGTAGAATCAATGAGGGTGCGTCACTGGAAAGTTCTTCGGTCTAGGTCTATTGGTATTAACGTGAATCATGAATCTTGCACATAATGCATTCGTGTCTCTCCATACCTGCACTCACAAAGTCAATGAACTGAACATTATGTAGTAACTGTTTTCCAAGTGTTTCCATGTCAACTGTAACATTCTGTCAGTTGTCGGTTGAAGAGAATGTTCCACATTTCATATGCAACCAGTAATTTGATTTGTTTTGGTTGTGTGTTGAGAACACCACAACGAATTCCCACTGGACAGCATTTACTGGGATAAATTAACCATCACATAGCTAGTCAGTCAGTCAATCAGCCAAACAACCACCGACCGATCGACCAACACACAAACCAGTCAGCGAAACAAGTAAACAAGCAAACAAACAACTAGCTTGCTACTCAGAGATTCGAAGAAGTAGAGAGTCATCACTTGACCTTGACGACACTGATCAGTGTACACACAATGCACAGAACGAGAAAAGTGGCAGCGCCTAACCATCTTGTCATTATCGACTCAAGTGGTCATCTGACAACACTGATTTTGGGATGTGTGTTCACTTCTGCAACACGCACGCACACACACGCACACGCACACACACACGCACACGTACACAGGAATGTTGGAACAAGTTTGGAGAAGTGTGAGATGATTTGGGAAACCAATGGAGGAGCAGCGTGTGAATGATATGGAGAAGCGTCATTTCACCGTCTTCCCCACATTGTCCACCTCATTCTCAGATCACTTCCACACCACTTCACATGATGCTCTCATTGATGTATGGTGTGACTGGAGTACAATCTCCTGTTCATGTTGAAATTGGTGGAGGAATCAGAAAGAGGGAGTGGAATCGAGACGAACTGTTAGCACGAATTATCTATGCTTCGTAAATGGATGTGTGAGGGTGTTGACTTATGCATCAGTGAGCGATGATGTTGATGAAAATGACGGGATAGCGAAGGTGGTCCTTTCGGCACACCGACTAGGTGGACCACCTAACGAATTGGGTATGAGAGCGAAGTAACCACCTCCATTGCCCGACGAACCACTCACTGTCAATTCTCTATCATCAACTTCTCATCATACAAATGTGAACCAATCAACACACACTATGCACATCATTGGTCATTCACTATTGCACTGATCATGTATGCGCCAATCCATACGTTGTTCAGTCATTCATTGATACAGTTGTTGAAGTGAAAACCGACTCGCTGTACCTCTTACCCTGTGTGTAGTCAGTAGTGTGTGACACATCATAACGACACTGGCATTTTATTCTAACACGAGTGTTAACCATCAATAGATGAAGGTGAGAAGATATGATAACAAATTGAAAATTTGACCATCCAATTTGTCTTACTGATCAGTAGTATGGTGTGACGTGTGAAAGAAAGTGACCATCAAACTGACCGACCAACCGACCAACTGACTCACCTACCAGTTCACATGTCAGCTGACACTCAGTAACCCGATTATAACAACAATTACACTTGTCGACATCACAACATCTCACCCATTCCCACTCTCTTATCACCAGAACAAACGCAACACAATCTCGTGTGTCGTCTCCTCCACACAACATGTCAACATGCATTCACTCATACACATAATGTGGAGTGCATTTTGTGTGTTCCTGTCAGAATATGGGAGAAAATCCATTCATGTATATTTTTACTGTTCGATGTCACTGGGCTTTTTAACTGTTGTCTCACTTCTGTTTTGTTGGACATCTGGATTTCGGGTGGATACAATGTTGGTCGAGCATATTTTTGATTAGTCCCGTTTGATTTAATCGACTGAATGAGTAGATACTTGAATGGATAGATACTTGGTTTCCTAATTGGTAACAAAGTTTACTGTTTTGAACAGTTAACAGCTCACTTTGGAGCTATTTAACTGGTGATATCTTTGTCTTTTCAGAGTAGAACATTATTCCTGAGTTGTCAGGATCCTCTTTACCCATTTCCAAGTAAGTACTGTATATTCCTAATGTGTAATCGCTTACTGTTCCTAGTTGATCATACAAGTCAATTGTTGTTGTACCAGTGACTGTCACTGCTAGAGAAAGCATTGTTCCGGTTTATTCGTGCGTGAGACCGAAGGTCATGGTTTCGACTCCCGAGTGCGGAGTGGTGGATGTGCATCTCTGACGAGTCCCATACTAGGACGAGACGACCGTCCACTCCTTCCACGTTATCAATGCCGATCCAACTAACATCAGTTTGTGATTTAAATTATCAAAATTACTCTGTTCATTTTCTATCTACACTCATCCATTCAGTAACATTTGTCCACATTGACTTTTACACTTTCCCAGGTTACTATACCGAATTCATTGTCCATTATCCACTTTTCGTAGAATCAATGAGGGTGCGTCACTGGAAAGTTCTTCGGTCTAGGTCTATTGGTATTAACGTGAATCATGAATCTTGCACATAATGCATTCGTGTCTCTCCATACCTGCACTCACAAAGTCAATGAACTGAACATTATGTAGTAACTGTTTTCCAAGTGTTTCCATGTCAACTGTAACATTCTGTCAGTTGTCGGTTGAAGAGAATGTTCCACATTTCATATGCAACCAGTAATTTGATTTGTTTTGGTTGTGTGTTGAGAACACCACAACGAATTCCCACTGGACAGCATTTACTGGGATAAATTAACCATCACATAGCTAGTCAGTCAGTCAATCAGCCAAACAACCACCGACCGATCGACCAACACACAAACCAGTCAGCAAAACAAGTAAACAAGCAAACAAACAACTAGCTTGCTACTCAGAGATTCGAAGAAGTAGAGAGTCATCACTTGACCTTGACGACACTGATCAGTGTACACACAATGCACAGAACGAGAAAAGTGGCAGCGCCTAACCATCTTGTCATTATCGACTCAAGTGGTCATCTGACAACACTGATTTTGGGATGTGTGTTCACTTCTGCAACACGCACGCACACACACGCACACGCACACACACACGCACACGTACACAGGAATGTTGGAACAAGTTTGGAGAAGTGTGAGATGATTTGGGAAACCAATGGAGGAGCAGCGTGTGAATGATATGGAGAAGCGTCATTTCACCGTCTTCCCCACATTGTCCACCTCATTCTCAGATCACTTCCACACCACTTCACATGATGCTCTCATTGATGTATGGTGTGACTGGAGTACAATCTCCTGTTCATGTTGAAATTGGTGGAGGAATCAGAAAGAGGGAGTGGAATCGAGACGAACTGTTAGCACGAATTATCTATGCTTCGTAAATGGATGTGTGAGGGTGTTGACTTATGCATCAGTGAGCGATGATGTTGATGAAAATGACGGGATAGCGAAGGTGGTCCTTTCGGCACACCGATTAGGTGAACCAGGTTACGACTTGGGTATGAGAGCGAAGTAACCACCTCCATTGCCCGACGAACCACTCACTGTCAATTCTCTATCATCAACTTCTCATCATACAAATGTGAACCAATCAACACACACTATGCACATCATTGGTCATTCACTATTGCACTGATCATGTATGCGCCAATCCATACGTTGTTCAGTCATTCATTGATACAGTTGTTGAAGTGAAAACCGACTCGCTGTACCTCTTACCCTGTGTGTAGTCAGTAGTATGTGACACATCATAACGACACTGGCATTTCATTCTAACACGAGTGTTAACCATCAATAGATGAAGGTGAGAAGATATGATAACAAATTGAAAATTTGACCATCCAATTTGTCTTACTGATCAGTAGTATGGTGTGACGTGTGAAAGAAAGTGACCATCAAACTGACCGACCAACCGACCAACTGACTCACCTACCAGTTCACATGTCAGCTGACACTCAGTAACCCGATTATAACAACAATTACACTTGTCGACATCACAACATCTCACCCATTCCCACTCTCTTATCACCAGAACAAACGCAACACAATCTCGTGTGTCGTCTCCTCCACACAACATGTCAACATGCATTCACTCATACACATAATGTGGAGTGCATTTTGTGTGTTCCTGTCAGAATATGGGAGAAAATCCATTCATGTATATTTTTACTGTTCGATGTCACTGGGCTTTTTAACTGTTGTCTCACTTCTGTTTTGTTGGACATCTGGATTTCGGGTGGATACAATGTTGGTCGAGCATATTTTTGATTAGTCCCGTTTGATTTAATCGACTGAATGAGTAGATACTTGAATGGATAGATACTTGGTTTCCTAATTGGTAACAAAGTTTACTGTTTTGAACAGTTAACAGCTCACTTTGGAGCTATTTAACTGGTGATATCTTTGTCTTTTCAGAGTAGAACATTATTCCTGAGTTGTCAGGATCCTCTTTACCCATTTCCAAGTAAGTACTGTATATTCCTAATGTGTAATCGCTTACTGTTCCTAGTTGATCATACAAGTCAATTGTTGTTGTACCAGTGACTGTCACTGCTAGAGAAAGCATTGTTCCGGTTTATTCGTGCGTGAGACCGAAGGTCATGGTTTCGACTCCCGAGTGCGGAGTGGTGGATGTGCATCTCTGACGAGTCCCATACTAGGACGAGACGACCGTCCACTCCTTCCACGTTATCAATGCCGATCCAACTAACATCAGTTTGTGATTTAAATTATCAAAATTACTCTGTTCATTTTCTATCTACACTCATCCATTCAGTAACATTTGTCCACATTGACTTTTACACTTTCCCAGGTTACTATACCGAATTCATTGTCCATTATCCACTTTTCGTAGAATCAATGAGGGTGCGTCACTGGAAAGTTCTTCGGTCTAGGTCTATTGGTATTAACGTGAATCATGAATCTTGCACATAATGCATTCGTGTCTCTCCATACCTGCACTCACAAAGTCAATGAACTGAACATTATGTAGTAACTGTTTTCCAAGTGTTTCCATGTCAACTGTAACATTCTGTCAGTTGTCGGTTGAAGAGAATGTTCCACATTTCATATGCAACCAGTAATTTGATTTGTTTTGGTTGTGTGTTGAGAACACCACAACGAATTCCCACTGGACAGCATTTACTGGGATAAATTAACCATCACATAGCTAGTCAGTCAGTCAATCAGCCAAACAACCACCGACCGATCGACCAACACACAAACCAGTCAGCAAAACAAGTAAACAAGCAAACAAACAACTAGCTTGCTACTCAGAGATTCGAAGAAGTAGAGAGTCATCACTTGACCTTGACGACACTGATCAGTGTACACACAATGCACAGAACGAGAAAAGTGGCAGCGCCTAACCATCTTGTCATTATCGACTCAAGTGGTCATCTGACAACACTGATTTTGGGATGTGTGTTCACTTCTGCAACACGCACGCACACACACGCACACGCACACACACACGCACACGTACACAGGAATGTTGGAACAAGTTTGGAGAAGTGTGAGATGATTTGGGAAACCAATGGAGGAGCAGCGTGTGAATGATATGGAGAAGCGTCATTTCACCGTCTTCCCCACATTGTCCACCTCATTCTCAGATCACTTCCACACCACTTCACATGATGCTCTCATTGATGTATGGTGTGACTGGAGTACAATCTCCTGTTCATGTTGAAATTGGTGGAGGAATCAGAAAGAGGGAGTGGAATCGAGACGAACTGTTAGCACGAATTATCTATGCTTCGTAAATGGATGTGTGAGGGTGTTGACTTATGCATCAGTGAGCGATGATGTTGATGAAAATGACGGGATAGCGAAGGTGGTCCTTTCGGCACACCGACTAGGTGGACCACCTAACGAATTAGGTACAGGACAATTACAATTGTTCTTTGCGAAGTAACCACCTCCATTGCCCGACGAACCACTCACTGTCAATTCTCTATCATCAACTTCTCATCATACAAATGTGAACCAATCAACACACACTATGCACATCATTGGTCATTCACTATTGCACTGATCATGTATGCGCCAATCCATACGTTGTTCAGTCATTCATTGATACAGTTGTTGAAGTGAAAACCGACTCGCTGTACCTCTTACCCTGTGTGTAGTCAGTAGTGTGTGACACATCATAACGACACTGGCATTTTATTCTAACACGAGTGTTAACCATCAATAGATGAAGGTGAGAAGATATGATAACAAATTGAAAATTTGACCATCCAATTTGTCTTACTGATCAGTAGTATGGTGTGACGTGTGAAAGAAAGTGACCATCAAACTGACCGACCAACCGACCAACTGACTCACCTACCAGTTCACATGTCAGCTGACACTCAGTAACCCGATTATAACAACAATTACACTTGTCGACATCACAACATCTCACCCATTCCCACTCTCTTATCACCAGAACAAACGCAACACAATCTCGTGTGTCGTCTCCTCCACACAACATGTCAACATGCATTCACTCATACACATAATGTGGAGTGCATTTTGTGTGTTCCTGTCAGAATATGGGAGAAAATCCATTCATGTATATTTTTACTGTTCGATGTCACTGGGCTTTTTAACTGTTGTCTCACTTCTGTTTTGTTGGACATCTGGATTTCGGGTGGATACAATGTTGGTCGAGCATATTTTTGATTAGTCCCGTTTGATTTAATCGACTGAATGAGTAGATACTTGAATGGATAGATACTTGGTTTCCTAATTGGTAACAAAGTTTACTGTTTTGAACAGTTAACAGCTCACTTTGGAGCTATTTAACTGGTGATATCTTTGTCTTTTCAGAGTAGAACATTATTCCTGAGTTGTCAGGATCCTCTTTACCCATTTCCAAGTAAGTACTGTATATTCCTAATGTGTAATCGCTTACTGTTCCTAGTTGATCATACAAGTCAATTGTTGTTGTACCAGTGACTGTCACTGCTAGAGAAAGCATTGTTCCGGTTTATTCGTGCGTGAGACCGAAGGTCATGGTTTCGACTCCCGAGTGCGGAGTGGTGGATGTGCATCTCTGACGAGTCCCATACTAGGACGAGACGACCGTCCACTCCTTCCACGTTATCAATGCCGATCCAACTAACATCAGTTTGTGATTTAAATTATCAAAATTACTCTGTTCATTTTCTATCTACACTCATCCATTCAGTAACATTTGTCCACATTGACTTTTACACTTTCCCAGGTTACTATACCGAATTCATTGTCCATTATCCACTTTTCGTAGAATCAATGAGGGTGCGTCACTGGGAAGTTCTTCGGTCTAGGTCTATTGGTATTAACGTGAATCATGAATCTTGCACATAATGCATTCGTGTCTCTCCATACCTGCACTCACAAAGTCAATGAACTGAACATTATGTAGTAACTGTTTTCCAAGTGTTTCCATGTCAACTGTAACATTCTGTCAGTTGTCGGTTGAAGAGAATGTTCCACATTTCATATGCAACCAGTAATTTGATTTGTTTTGGTTGTGTGTTGAGAACACCACAACGAATTCCCACTGGACAGCATTTACTGGGATAAATTAACCATCACATAGCTAGTCAGTCAGTCAATCAGCCAAACAACCACCGACCGATCGACCAACACACAAACCAGTCAGCAAAACAAGTAAACAAGCAAACAAACAACTAGCTTGCTACTCAGAGATTCGAAGAAGTAGAGAGTCATCACTTGACCTTGACGACACTGATCAGTGTACACACAATGCACAGAACGAGAAAAGTGGCAGCGCCTAACCATCTTGTCATTATCGACTCAAGTGGTCATCTGACAACACTGATTTTGGGATGTGTGTTCACTTCTGCAACACATACACTGGCACTGAAAAATATTCGCACTAGTTTTTTAATTTTATTATATTTCATTGAATTTCAAATTATCGTTATCCGTTGAGATGTTATAGTTTACTAATATTATTCACATATTCTTAGTGTATAACTATGCTGCAACCATTATGTATGTCTATATTTTCCTTATTATTGGGCTTATTTTGAACTATATATATGAGTATGATACGATTTACTATGCCTAAATTATAACCAGTTTACCTCCTGATTCCCCACGGTTATATCTACTTTTTGGCTTGATCTTTCACAAATGTTACTTTCCATTTTATGTTATGGTTCTTTTGGCTTATATATAAACCAGGTATGTTTGAAATAAGTGATTCGTATAACGGAAGCTGGTATTGGTGTTCTGGACTCAACTTGCAAGGCTAGGAGGAAAATGAACAATAAGGACGATAGGCTGCTCATGACAGTCAACACGTCATTGGTTTAGCACAGTGCTAAAATTGTTTAAATCATATTCGGATTGGCAAATAAGTCATAAGATAATTAGCCGGGTTTAAAAGTCACAACATTTGGCGACGGATGTTTGCAAAGAAAAAAACTATGATTGATGACGTGGATTTCGGGAAGAAATAAGCTATAATAGTTGCCGGTGATTTGGAGTTCATATTAACATTAGCAGTTTAAAAAAAGAATGGCACTCTCTTCAGAGCAGTGGCAGTCATTATTGCACCAGCAAAAGATGTTAGCTTCTCACCGAATACTCCTGGAATCACTTTTAGTGAAGTTTTCAGATATTCCAGAACATAAGGGTATAGAGTCATATCTCAATCCAATTCCAGAATTTATTTTTGATGCATCGAC
This sequence comes from Schistosoma mansoni, assembly GCF_000237925.1. Classification (NCBI taxonomy): domain Eukaryota; kingdom Metazoa; phylum Platyhelminthes; class Trematoda; order Strigeidida; family Schistosomatidae; genus Schistosoma; species Schistosoma mansoni. Next base: position 10,200,790 of record NC_031497.1, read on the forward strand.
TAGAAGTTCATTTCGATGAAACTATCAACATTCTAAACAAAAATGTTCTGTGAACAGATGTCATTATTTCGTATCCGGTATAATTGTCTACAGCTGACTAAAGGAGCTAATGAAGACTACACCACATACGCCGGAAGAGTAAATTTACGAGCGGAACGATTTAAACTAAATGTATTATCCAGCGATCAACTTAAATGCCTATTGTTCGTTTCTGGTTTGAACTATCCCATCGATGCTGAATTTCGCATGAGGTCGTTGTCCCGTATGGAACATAACGTTGAAATGACGCTACAAACTGTCACTGTCAACGATTAATAAACTTAAAACAGGATACAGCTATGATGGATACTAAAAGCGTGGTGCCATCTAATCACTCCGTTCATGTTGTTAAGACAGGTCAAAGACAAAATAGTACCAAAAGTTGTAAATACCACTCGAAAATTTCCAAACCTTCAACTAAATGTTGGTATTGTGGTGCGTGGCACTTCTCAAGAATTTTCCGGTTTAGAAATCATAGATGCACCATATGCAATAAAGTCGGTCATAAAGAAATAGTCTGCTGAACTAAAGAAAGTTTGAGGTCAAAGTCGACGAAGAGTCCTCACCAGTATCAAGACAAATATAGAAACAGCATACATGCTATACTGGCACTAAGCATAGCAGATAAAAGAATGTATGTGAAATTATTAATGTTTATATTCGATTGCAATTAGATACAGCGTCAGATATCATGTCAATCTCCAGACGAACATTGAATTTAATTGGCTGTCCACAAGTATTGCCAACTGAGCACACGGCTCTCAATGCATCCGGAGATATATTAGAGCTTGTTGGAATAATAAAATGTCCTGTTGAATCCCGAGATAACTACTTCACAGGAAATTGTTATTTAACGAACAGACATGATTTAGAACTTATTGGTATAGATTGGATAGACAAACTAGATTGATGGGATGTACCATTGAGCGAACTATGTACGACGAAAAGCGTAAATATTCCTAGAGATCTACCCATCGTTCATGTAACTAAGAAAGCCATAACGATAGGCCTTTTGCGGAAACATAAAAACTTGTTCCAGAATAAGTTGTGATGCTGCACAATTGGGAAGGCAAAATCAAACTTACAAGATGTAAAGCCCGTTTTCCGTCCAAAACGTCAAGTTCCATACGCGTGTGTTGACAAAGAATTAGACCGACTAGAGAAGCTCAGTATTATACAAACTGGACGAGAATATAGTCAGATTAAAAAATGATTAGCATTTGCAGTAGGGGGACTTCATAAAATGACTTATGGTCATCGATTTACCCTTCTAACGGATCACAAGCCGCTTTTATCTATATTTGGATAGAAGTCGGGTATCCCTGCATATACAGCAAATCAATTACAACTATGGGATATTACATTACTTGCTTATGATTTCCAAATTTTGTATAAATCAACTAAAAAGTTTGGACAAATTGATGCTTGATCTCGACTAATTGAGAACCAGAAGCAAGAAAGTAAAGATTCTATTATTGCAACAATATCGTTGGGAAAGGATATTCACCAAATACCACAAGCTGCTATAAAAACAACATCATTATCCGCTGAAGATATTAAACACTATACTCAAGAAGACGACGAGCTGAAGCGGATTGTTAGTTACCTTGAACATGGTTGACTCGCCCACATAGACAACAAAAACATTGAACAGTATGCTCTCCGATGAAACTCCCTATCACTCATGGACGGGTGCCTGGTGTTTGGAGATCAAGTAGTTGTACCCACAAGTCTACGTCGTAAGGTGATGTTAGAAGTGCATGCTGCACACCCAAGGGTAGTATGGATGAAAGGACTTGCACGTGGCTATGTATGCTGACTGAATATTAATGCTCAGATCGAAGAATATGTCGCGAGATTTTCCACATGTGTAAAAGCCATCAAAGCCCCTCGGGAGACGGAGATACAGAGTTAGAGAACACCGACAAATCTGTGGTCAAGAGTGTATGTGGATTTCCCTGGTCCTGTAAACAGAAAACAGTTCTTGGTAATCGTTTATGCCTTCTCCGAATGGCCAGAAGTAGACTATACAAAGTCTGTCTCGACAAAAGTTACTGTGGGAAGACTGAGACAAGTATTCAGCTGTTTTGGGTGTTCAGATATATTGGTATCGGATAATGGACCACAATTTACCTCTACTGAATTTTCGAAGTACTGCATAACCAATGCCGTTTGGGATATCAAAACATCTCCGTACCATCCACGGCCTAACGGTTTAGTCGAAAGGTTCGTGGACACGTTTAAAAGAATACTGATTAAAGCCGAGGGAGAAATAGAAATATAGGACATAATTCAAAGATTTTTACTAACCTACAGCGCAGCACCCAACCCAGCAACAAATAATTAAGAATGTCCATCAGAGACAGTTTTGGGAGAAAAATTAGAATACCTATAGAACAAATGAAACCAAAACCTAAAACCAGCCTCTGCAAGAATAAACGAGTGGAACAGTAATTTAACAACCGACTTAGTGCATTACACAGAGGGTTTAGTGTGGGACAAACGGTAATAGCAAGAGATTTCTAGTGAGTAAAGTCAACCTGGAAGTTTGATATCATAATCCAAAAAAAGGGAAAGTCATCTATGAAGTAAAATTTGGACAAGAAATATGGGTGCGATATGCAAACCGGACAAGAGTGGGAGACAGGAAGTGATGTAAAGACCGATGTACTATAATGAACGAGAACACAGGAGGGGACAAACAAATGTATTTGAACACAAAATTACAGAATCTGAGAACCATACAGTAAATACTTTATTTGCAAAATGTCAATTAATTGTCTCAAACTTAACTGTTTCTTCGTTTCCATATCAATTATTCTCTGTTCTCATTCTCTTCTCTTTGATCTTCTTGACCTTCTGGCGTCAGGCATTCAACTTTCGACTGGTGATACATACTACTTAGATCTGTCATCAGTAGCACACGATAAAATATTACAGATATACAGTGGAAAAGCTATGTGTAAAGAAATACACTTAAATAATAAGCTTTGTGTAGGAGAGATTTTTATTGTCACAAACATATATACACGAAAGTTATTTGATAAACTGAGTGATCAATTATAAATATTAACATGTTGGTCGTGTGTGAATACAAGTGAAATGAAAAGGAATTCTAAAACATTTAATGTATTATAGTTGTTAGTATGATGAAATATATTTTGAGGAATAAAAAATAAACTATAAATGCAAAAGTCCTGAAATATAGGATGAATCAATATAGTGCGGTATATATGTATATGCATATATGTATAATGGTGATGATAAAAATATAATTTGCTTACGAGTACGCATAATAAACTGTACGTGTATCTCTGCTTATAGGTGATTGATAGAAACATGGAAAGTAATGCAATAAAACTATTGATAAATCATCGTAAACAGTTTTTAGTCATTCCTGAAAAGAATAAGTTTATAAACAAACAACTAAGATCGTCAGAATTTGTTTAGTATAAATTGGATTCAGTTAGTTCATCTCCATCATCATCTAAAAGTGAATCACTGAAAAAAAACAATGAATGACAAGTGAAGTAGTGTATAGGTTTATACTAATTAAAAGAAATGATCCGCTTTACAGACAATTACTGTAGTCTATATTTCCCATTGGTACTCTGATAAAAACACAAATATAACAGTTTGATGTGTACACGTTGATAAGATGAGTGGTTTGTAATTAGATTTCTTTCGTAGTTGTTAATATGGACGAAATCTATGTCCAAAAGAAATTAAATTTGAGGGTCATCGAGTCAAACAATACCTTTTTATACGTTTGAAAAATATGCGTTAGTTTGAGATAAACAGTTGTTAGTAGGTATTTACAGAGAGAGATAATCAAAACTGGGATCGAATATTAAAAGTAGCATCATAATTTCTTTATGACTGATTATTCCAATAACTATTGTTTCGGAAACGTTCGGATTCTAGGTTACTTGTAAGTAAATACTTAATAGCTTTAGTCATAGTTTACCTATTGCCACAAATTATAGCCACAGAATAAATAGGCGGAGTATACAAACATATCAAAACGCATCTACTTAGTATTTCAGAGCCGTTAAGTTGCAAAAACGGAGTGTACATGTTGTGAACCATTTAAGCTCATTTTGTGACTTGAAGTAGAATTATATTCATACAACTGTTATTATATGAAGACTGATTATTCAGTTCACAGGTACTAAAGAAGTGGGTTTAAAAATGACTTAACTCTTTCTCCCCATATATATAACTGAAAATAAATAATAAGTATAACAATATACTCAAATGGAACATCGAGCAGTATACAATAGACAGAGTACAATTCGTAAAATGCGCCAATATCTCACACAGACAAGAATTTACAGGTAACACACAAAAGTAGATGATACTAATGACTGATTTTTCAGCCACTACCATACATTGTATGCTACCTCCAAAATTTATATAGAAAGTAGGTTTTCATTTTGAGAAATCATGGGTCCTTTTTTCGATGTGTTGGAGATTTAATGGTGAAATAGCATTAGAAATTATTCAAGTTAGGAAAATATATCTTTAAAAAATAGATATACTAAACTAGTCTTGCATTGAATGTAAATCGTGGAGGATCCTAGCCAACAAATAAAACTACATTATACAAATAAAGTGATTAACAGTCAACTGTGTTATTAGAATACTGACGATAACAAGCTAAGACATTCATAATACTATTCCGTTATTTGAAAGGTCCATAGCTTTTTATAAAACAAATTCTTGCAATAGTTCGAGTGAACAGTTGTGCTTATTGATAGCTAACCAGAATCCACGTGTACCTACTATCTCGAACACACAATTGATATCCATACAGAACAAAGAACGAAACAATATTATACTTTTAATGAGTCCCCGATACTAGAATGAGTTAACAGAAAAAAAAGCAATTAATTGCATAATTTCCAAACGAATAGTATATTTTCTGTAGTTAATAGTGATTAAGACGAATATAGACATAAGACCTGATGCGAATTAAACTTATGATAACGGTGAAAATTTGAACAGAAAATGACAGAAGTTAATTTGGTTCCCTATTTTTGTACACCACAGCAAGAAAACAAGATATGCTTACTTTAATACACGAAGAGAAAAGAATAGTACACGACGCAAGCATCGATTATGAAAAAAATAATTGAAAGATGCTAAACATCCTGAGCTGTACGGATCGGATAGATGGTCAGGACGATAACTAAACCAAAAGAGAAAAACGATAAAACTAAAATTAGTGTAGATATTATTCATTCAATAAAGTCGGCAGGATCTAAACTTCATGACATGAAAATAAAATATCATCATATTAAAGTTCCTAGGGAACATTTACCTATATATACGACACTGAGCAGGCGAAATTTCATCACCGATAACTTTCCAAAGATGAGGTGCTAGATCTTCGTATTTATCCACGTAAATGGAACAGAACCGAGAAATATAATGTTTTACAAGCTGACGAAATGAAAGTGAAGATAATCATGAGGACACTAAAGAAAACATCAATAAAATCAAAATTGCTGAGCCAATATATACATAAATATAATCTTGGAACAATGAGAAAGTGTTACACTGAAGAAAAGAAGTTTTAGAGGGAACTCCAACTTTTGAACCTCCGTAAGTCCCCAGGCCCAAACAACGTACCCCACTTCCTCCCCACGGATGGAGCCAAACTTCTGGTCAGAGATCTTACTAAATAATTTGGAAAGATTATGGAAGTTAACAGTTCTGTAATCTTGCAATGAAGCGATTGCTGTCCTGCCACTTCTATCAATTAAGGGACGAGTATACTGCGTAGCAGTCCGTCCTGTTTTACTTTACGGCTGTGAAACATGGCCATTAAAAGTAGAAGATACTCGTAAGTTACTAGTATTTGACCACAGATGCCTCATAATATTGACAGCATCTGCTGGGATCACCGGGTAAGTAATAGTGAGGTTCGACGCAGGGTATTAGGAAATGATGGTAAATCAGTTGATGAGGTCATGAATCTTCATCGACTGAGATCGTTAGGCCACGTGTTACGTATGTCTGAACATTGATTACCACGACGCGCTATGCTGACTAGTGTAGCGGATGGTTGGAAAAGAGTTAGGGGTGGTCAAACCAAAACGTGGCATCAGTACTTGAAGTCATTAACTTCTAGTCTGAGCCATGTTGGTAGATGCAGGCTACCTGGTTGGGGTCCACTTGACTATCGTAACCAATGGTTGGAGACTCTGTGTGACATGGCTCAGAATCGATCACAATGGCGCAGGTGTATACACTCTTTATCTTCCCTTGAACCTTAAGATTAAAATTGCTTCATAACGTTCTTCCTTCCTATACTATATCCTTATAAACAACCTATCTTTTATATACTACCACCACTAAATTAACTATTTCTATGAATCCGGTGTTCATCTTGTTGTGTTAACGAGGTATGGCAACTTGGACCGATTCATATGTGTGCCTGGTCCTACGTTGTAGCTGACTGACTGACTTCTGAAAAGGATTACGTAAAACCTGCGAAAATGGTTAGTGTATGAGTAATCTCCCAAACTGCGGACTGCTTAATTTGTGACAAGACTCAATGGTATTAAAGGTAGTTGCATGGGACTGACACATGTTAGTTCATCGCAACTCTCTGAGTGGGCTGTCATAGGATATGTAGCTGCTCAGTGGCTTGAGATGTTGGTATAAAGAACAGAAGCTAGTGATAATCACCTTGTAGCTTCTAAATACATTCTTTCTGGAAGACAAACTATATTAGATGAACGATATCTCTCATCACCATTTCCTTAGTTGAACCATATCATTTAATCAGTACTATTATTGTCAATTTATTTAGACTGTACAACCTTCTTCACAATAACATTACTCCATCTTGTGTGGCACGTTGTCTTGATGCACTAATATATTAAAATACGTATTAATTAGATCGTCAAAATATCTGGAAGGACATTAAGAAAATAATCGTTGCTGTTTAGTGGTCAACAAGCATATTTGTCTTAATTGGGCGGTCCATGAATTTAACCTTGAAATTTTGATGCTTTACATAAGCTTATGTGAGCACAAAACTATAATCAGGTCAATAATAAAACATAGTCAACTCAATTTTTTAAATTCTTATCTGGAACTACATTATTGCTTATCATTAAATCTATGAAATAGAATGTTAAGCATAAAAACCTCAGGAAGTTATGGAACGCGCTTTTTATCATATATGCTGTGCTTTACTTAACATCTCTAGTATTTCAAACACACAATATATAACTGCATTCTTACGGCTGCACGTAACAACGTCCTGGAGTACAGTGCTAAGATATAGTTATCAATTGGCTGAAAGATAAGTAATTTCGAACACCTATTAAATGAAGTCTGTAGAAAGGATTTTTACTTTTGTTTAGCTGGAAGTGTATTCTGAACTGAATGTCGATGATGGAATTTTCAACAGCTTACCAGTCAACATTTATACAAAGGAATTAATACGAATAGTTCCAAGTATTACATTTCCAGATGCTGGCATTGTTCATAAGCTGTCTTGAAAAAATGGGAAGTTTCCTAATGGAAAATCTCATCCTACAGTGTTTAAATGATTCAGAGAAACGCAGTTTACTCCTTACCATATAAAACTAATACGAAGAGTTACAAAACCAGTTGAGAGTATAGTGTCATGGGTGGAAAGTTAAAATGAAATTCACCAACAGCGTACCCATAGTTCAGGTTCCAAACAAAATTCGTCACTTCTAGCAGCCAGGAAATCATAGGCAGGACCAAAACAGCTATTTAATGTACTCATTAAACAGAACAAATCTTTGGTTGATAGAGCTGAGGCTGAAAACTTTGGAGATGGTGATTCCGAGGTACTATCATTCAAACATATAGATGTTTCAGACCGAGTACGTTTTCTTCCACTGCACACATTTCTAGCAGGGGAGAGGCTGGAAGAATTCTGTCAAATTAATCAGGAATCAAGAAATTAAAATAGATATAAGCATTGTAAACAACTCCAAAACAATGGCATCATTGATCGCTCAACGATCACTGAATGTAAACAGGTATCACATTTATATAATTGTCTTACGAACAAGTGCATACTATATACATTCTTAACTAATATTTAACAAACTGTACAGATCAGTGTTTTTTTTCTAAACACAAATAAGTATGTTTGGGTTCCTACAGTTTCCTTAGTGTTTTAAATAAATCTTTATTTGAGTTTGGATATTTATGTCCGAGAAGAAACATGCTATTAAATTTCGGGCATAATGAGGTAATAAACCTGCGATCTTGCGATGAATTACATCTACACTTAAGTACCAAACTACAACTATGAATAACTGCGATCAGTGTGAAATGAACGCAACATGATTTGGAAGTAGTGACTGTTTATTTGTGATTACTTTATTAGTTTATCAATTTTTAGAGGAAATCTGGTACTTACTTAGAACATCATCCAAAGATGTTTGTAATTTAAAGTTACTAAACAGTAGCTGGATTTCGTCTCGTTGCTCACCTTCAGCCTTCCCGACATGGTTGAACCTCGGTCGGTATAGCCCTCAGGATCACTGCAACACACAAGCCCGTCTACCACGCCAAGGTACCAGCCAACAGACGGGTCGATTCTAAACTATGAACACCTACATAACTAGTAATCACAAGCACTATTACATCTTCAAATGACAAAAGTTACTTAAGGCTCATGAGTATAAGACAATAACAAATCCCTGAAAATAAAACCCTATATGAATATAAAGTTGGTTATTTGCCTATTTTTCAGTTTTTTAACGTAATTATGTGCTAGAGTAGTATTATTACTGTGCATAAGTCGTATTTACTTAGCTTTGCGAAGCTAGAATGACAAGCAGGTTGTGAAGTAAAACACGTGGATGGAAATAAAGAACAACTGGGACGGATATAATCCGCCAGATGGTAGCATTGGAGTCAAGTACTTTGTAAACTTCTACTACTAACCCAAAGAGATGCACCAACTTTATAAAAACATACAATGAGAACTTAATAAAATGATACGAGGACACAGAAAGTAATGAAAAACTTTATAAGAAAAAAACAAGTGACCGGTGGTGACTGATCCTGGATGATACTCATCCGAATTGTTCCGGGATCGACTACTTGTCCAGTCATTTCATACAAATCCCGTAGAGTTTGTGAGGACCCAAGGTAAAGGGCAGGTGATTCTTGATTTTCAACACCATTTAAACGAGAAACCAATTCCTTAAATTGACGTTTTTCTTCTGAAACCATTTTGCATGAGTAGCTTTCTAGCCTAGAAGATCAAGGTAATTAAGATAAAATATCCGATACATAAGCAATTTGAGGTAGACTTTGGTGTGGAAGACTAAAAAGTAAACAAAATTTATGCAACTGTTTATAAAGTTAGTTCATAAAGATAGGCTAAGAACGAGAAATAAATATTAAATCATAAACTGCATACACGTCCGGTTACTAGCGTCAGTTTAAGACCAATGGGAAGTCAGAGGCAACTGATTGAGAAAACAAACTAGATAATGAGTTGAGTTTGTAACCCAACAGGTAGTAATTTAACCAGTAAACACATAGTTACAGCTTTAGTATGAAAATAAAAACCCAATTAAAAATGTTTTATTTCTTGAATCTCCCTGAAACAGTAATCTCAACTACTTCACTGAACCTCCAGAAGTTTCGGTTAGGCAGGTTTATTGCCAAGGTCCAGATCTACAGATCGGAAGAACCTGAACCCACCTATCGAAGTAACAAGGTTACAGAAAGCGATGGTTGTTTATTCGTGATTTCAGTTTTTTTAGTCAGGATAAAACATGGATTATTGACAAACCGGATTCCCATACAATTACCACTCATAAACAAAGTGTATTTATTAGCAATGATGAAATAGTATACGCGACGATAAGGCCAGTTTTTGTTGAGCGTATAAATAAACCTTGACATACACTTTTGGAAGGCTGAAGTAACACAAGGACGGTGATATCATATACCTTTAGAAGACCTAAAAATACGAAGCGGAACAAACATACAGACTGAAATCCGCGACATAGGAAAGCAAGTCATATGTAGAGACTGGGATAAGTGTGGATCAGTCTGAACCACTATCCTTGAAAAAAAGTTAACGAGATGGAAGTATCTCCACAAAAGCACCACCGGCAGTTAAATAAAGACAAATGTCAAAAAAATTCAGAAAAAGGATGAAGTGATTAGGGAGTGAAAAGTATAAAATATCCATTGAAAACGTGTGAATCTCAGGAAAAACGCAACAATAAAAAAATAAAGTTCAACCACTTCTGAATTTTCACCAAGACATACTCAGGCATGGTTTCGCCCTTAGAATTCTTTTAAAATTTCAATAGGATGGGGATTTCGTCTCATAAATTGTGGCTTATGGTGTAAAAATATGAATAAAATGTTATGAATCATCATCGGTGAGAGCAAAAACCTGGGATTCTTCAAGTTACTGAGGTCAGAATTTGGGTCGAATTAGCCTAAAAATGAGGTCAGTCGGAAAGAAAAGTATGAGCATTGAGGATCAACCGGTTGATTGGATACGAGAGCAACCGATTTTGGAAGTATATAGGAAATTTTACACATTACACACACCTGGCATCAATTTTGTATCTTTTACTACCGTTACTTAATTGAGAACTCAAACCCTCTAAGCCAACTTGATCCAACAGCTTCATCTCCCGACAATAAATTGAGCTCCACAGATCACAAAGTAACAGGTAAGTTCAGTATCCAATGTTCATATTTAAATGTTCAGTGGTTGCGACCAAATCTTGATATCAAAGTACGATCTCAAGTTTCATTCTGTTTTGTTTCATACAGGATGTAGAATATAGTTAAAAAAGCAGTTTTATTTGTTTTTTGTCAACGGATTCTCAATTAGTATTTTAGCGGTAATCAAATATGCAAAACAAATAGTCCTGTGAGTTTGCAGCATCTGAAGTATCAAGTACTGAATCCCTGCCCACCTAGATGACGTCGAAACATGACACGAAGTAGCAGAAATCCAAGCTGATTTCGAAATCTTATAGACGTGATTTAAGAAATGGTTGATTGTAATTGTTGGAACTGTGTCTGTACGAATATATAACATCTCTGTCATCATTCCTTACAAAATAGCTGAGGAGTTATATTAGGTAGTGGCTTGAAGACTACATTTTCATTCGATTAGATTTAAGGATTCCAGAGTGGTATATACTGTTGCCTAGAACTACACTCACCGCACTTTACTCTATCCTTGAGAAAAAAATGACAGAGATATGTTTGCGTGTCACACAGCTTTGTAAGAAGAATTCTCATCTTCTTAGAACAGTACAGAGTGTCGCTACACATGCACCTTTAGAGGCGCTTGGCTTGCCTTCAAAAAGCCGGTCTATAGAAACAGATTACTTGGCTTCGTCCCATCTTAGATTCAAAAGGCAACTTATTATGATGTTCAAGCGACTAAGAACTGGATTCAAGCACCATTTATTCAATTTATTTCCCCGGCCCAGATTGAAGTTATCGAGAGAATGAAGTAGGTAAGTACAATAGCAAAGAATAAGTCTAATCTCCAAGACTTATATGATGCTCCCTCCATGTAAGATACATTCAAAAGCGGTATCTAGTGTTTCGAAGGACCAATACACTTGTAGTGGTAAATAAATCTCAAGAATAAACAATTATGTAGGTCTTCGACATTGGTGCTGACCCCGTTAGGTTTATTGGTCACAACCTCGCTGAATGCATCAGGTCACACATCCTCATTAGATCATGAACAAGTACGCTGTACCACACATTCCTCACAACTACTAGTCAGCTTAGATCGAACACCTTGACGATGCAACGGATGTTCTAGTTTTACAACTAGCTACCAGTAGCACCTTCTATATTCGATCGTTCCCAGTCAGATAGAAATCAGAAGTCAGACGAGAAGAGGCAGGAAAGATATATTTGATTCGTTACCAATATATCGAGGACCTTTTCTATAAGCTGGCTAATGAAACGTAGGAGCTGTGTCCCACGCCGTATTGAAACGTGATCTGGTACGGATGCATGACAGAAAGCCTTCAGTTAAACAAGTCCACTTAAACAACATGGTCAGCATCCAATGTCGAACACTTAATGAGCTATTGATTTTGGGGAATTATTTACAGCTACAGATCACTCCCCCCCTAGTGAGGTAGTGATGCCCCTAAGACGTGACCAGCCAGAAGTTTAAACCCAACGAGTTTGTCGTTGGTAAACACTCTTCTGATAGCTTGCTTCGTTTAGCAGCGTCTGGTCGTCTTTCCTTAAACTATGGGACCAAAATGTACAACATAGCAATAAAGAAATATAGTACAATGAAAAATTCCGGTTCCTTGCGAAACTTCGTCGTTCTTTTCCAGCCGTCCTGGAAAAGAGGAAAAATAGAACGTGTGAGTGCATATCAAAAATACACTCGTACTTGCGTAGGGACACAAGATGAGCGGGAAAAAAAATGAATAAACTAATACACTTACAAAAAGCGTAAAAGCGATCGGAAAAAAAATGGTTTTCTTTTGGTTTTTTTTTATATATATATGAAAATATATATATACGCTCAAAAAAAATTAAAAAAAATGCTTTGTTTTTTTGGTTTTTTTTATATAAATAAAAAAAATGAGCATATTAAAAAAAAATTTTATAATAAACTATGCAAGGGTAATTCAAGATAAAGCGTATGTCCTACGTGCAATATTCGTTAAGATGTTCTGGAAATCTTACTCGTCTTCCAGAACGCGTTGTTTTAGGTTTATCTATCGACGTTGACGAAGTATCAAGTTGTGTGTCGGCTGTCGTGTAGGGTACTACGAGTGTAGTAGCTGTGTCGTTTGCTTGTACCGAAGGAAAATCGACGTAGCTAGGGTTTCCTTCTAGGTACGCAGCTTTGAGTCGATCGATACTGATGCTATCTTTCGTACCGTTCTTATCGACTACATAGTACTTAGGTTCGCGTTGAAGAACTTTGAAGGGTCCTTCGCATGCTGATTCGAGGGGTCGTCGATGTGAGTCTCGACGAACGAAGACGTGTGTACTATGTCGTAATTCGGGTTGAACGAAAACATCAGTTGATTGAGGTCGAGTGTGAGCAGGTTTAACTGAACGCATAGCGTTTGTAAGCCTACTCGTGTAAGAGTTTAGATCCATGTTCAATGAAGAAGCTGAAGGATCCACGAATTCTCCTGGGAGTCGGAGTGTCGTTCCGTAAGCGAGTTGAGATGCCGTGTATCCAATGTCAGCTTTCACTGCATTGCGGACACCTAGCAAGACGAGTGGAAGAGCGTCTGTCCACTGTGAAACGTTTGAAGCTGATAATGAGGCTTTCAGTTGTCGATGAAAACGTTCTACCAACCCGTTTGCTTGTGGGTGGTAGGCGGTCGTTCGGAAGCGCGTGATTCCTAAAAGTGAGGTTAGACAACGGAAAAGTCCAGATTCGAACTGGCGTCCTCGGTCTGTAGTGATTGTGGAAGGGCAGCCGAAACTTGCTACCCATCGTTCGACGAAATCGTGGGCCACGGTTTCAGCAGTAATGTCCTTAATCGGTACTGCTTCTGGCCATCGAGTAAAACGGTCCACGCATGTTAGGAGATATGAGTATCCGTTCGAGTCGGGTAAGGGTCCTACCAAATCTATATGGACGTGGTCGAAACGAGCGTCAGGGGTTTTGAAGGAGCCTAAGGGACATTTGTTGTGTCTTACGACCTTAGCTTTCTGACAGCTAACACAGGAGCGTGCCCACTCCCTCACGTCTTTATTCATGCCAGGCCAGCAAGACCGTTCGGCTATAAGTTTGACTGTTGCACGAGCACCTGGATGAGAAAGATTGTGCAACGTATTGAAGACGTTGCGGCGATAATGTTTTGGTACAATTGGACGATCCCTACCTGTAGATGTGTCACAGAGTAAGGTTTCCTTACCTGTTCCCATCTGCCTAACACTTAGTTTAAGAGTTGTCGAGGATAACTCATGCTGAAGATCAATGTCTTCTTTTTGAAGCTGAGCGAGTTTAAGAAGGTCGATTCCTTGGAAACTGTTCAAGGAGCTAATTCGAGACAAGGCGTCTGCGACTACATTGTTTGCTCCAGAAATATGTTGTATGTCTGAAGTAAACTGCGAAATGCAGTCGAGTTGTCGAGACTCTTGCGGTGAGTACTTGTCTGAAGATGAATTTAAAGAGAAGGTAAGAGGTTTGTGATCGGTAAAAAGCGTGAATTCTCTTCCTTCGATGGAATGTTGAAAATGCTGTACAGCACAATACATAGCTAGGAGTTCCCTACCGAACGTGCTGTACCTAGATTCCGCGTCTAACAACCGTCTCGAGAAAAATCCTAGAGGTTGCCACGAGTTGTTAACCCATTGTTGTAAGACTGCTCCGATTGCTGAGTCGGATGCGTCTACTGCGATACTAATGGGCGCTTGAGTGTCCTGATGAGCAAGCAGGGTTGCTTTAGCGATGTGTTCCTTAACTGTGGAGAATGCTTTACGGGCTATGTCGTCTAAACTAATTGATTTCGCACTTCCACGAAGCTGATCGGTTAACGGTTTCATAAGGGACGCGCATTTAGGTATGAACCGTCTATAGAAACTTACGAGTCCGTTAAAAGTTCGTAAGTGCTTGATCGTGGTCGGTTCTGGGTAATCCAGAATGGCCGCTACTTTGCTCCTAAGGGGTCGGATGCCTTGGGCATCAATAGTGTGTCCTAAGAAGTCTAAGGAGTTAGTCCCGATTTGGCATTTCTGAATGTTTACAGTAATGCCATGCCTTTGGAGTCGATCGAAAACAATGTCCAGATGTTTGAGATGCGATTCTCTGTCCGGACTTGCTATTAGACAGTCATCAACATACGCATGTACGAAGTTGAGACCTCGGAAGACATCGTCGATAAACCTTTGGAAGGTTTGAGCCGCATTTCTTAAACCAAAAGGCATTCGTAGAAATTCGTAAAGACCGAAAGGAGTGATGATGGCGGTTTTAGGAATGTCGTCAGGTGCCATCGGTATTTGGTTATAAGCTTTAACCAAGTCGATTTTCGAAAAGACAGTTGTACCTTTCAAGGTAGCTGTCAAATCGTGAATATGAGGCAGCGGGTAACGATCGGGAATGGTTTTAGCATTCAGACGCCGATAATCGCCAGTTGGCCGCCAATCATTGCTGTCCTTTTTAGGGACCATATGCAATGGGGATGCCCATGGACTATTCGATGGTCGAATTATCCCTAGGTCCATCATGTGGTCGAATTCGTTTTTAGCTAACCTAAGCTTCTCGGGAGCGAGTCTTCGGGCTTTCGAAAATACAGGTGGTCCTGTAGTCGAGATGTGATGTGTAACATTGCTGGTTATACAAGGTAATTTCGATTGCGATTGGTATATCCCGGGGTATTTGTCGAGTACTGATTGGTACAAGGGGTCTATGGCGTGCTTAATCGTGACTGGGGATAACCTGCAACCAGAACAAGGAGTTACGCAAACGGATAACTTAGTGTTTCCGTCTATTAACCTTCGTGAGCGTGTGTCGATGAGTAGATTGTGGTGTTGTAACAGGTCTATACCAATGATTGGCATAGAAACATCTGCAACAACGAAGATCCAGTGGATGGGTTTGCGTAAACCCACGTTAAGGTAGACGTACCTTTTACCGTAAGTAGCGATCGGCTTTCCGTTTGCCGCCTGTAAACTTAAAACAGACTCGCGAAGTCTGTCGTCGGGATTTGCTGGAAGAACGCTAACTTCTGCGCCAGTGTCGACGAGATAGCGAACTTTCGTAGTCACATCCGTGACATATAAGAGGCGGCTGTGTTCGCCGGCTACGGTTGCCGTTAACGCGTGCCGGCTGGGAAGTTTCCTGAACTGTTTTTCGTGTCACTCGATTTTGGGGTCGGATAATTGCAGGGCTTCCTGCAATTTCTAGAGGATTTACCGTACTGGTTGTGATACCAGCACCAGTCGGGGTTGTCTGTCTCTCGACCACGAGAGACAGATCTCTTACGTGAAACGCTCCTACGTGAGGATTTTGACCGACTACGGTCATTACGAACTCTAAGATATCGTGTAAGCGTGTGACATAGTTCGGCCATGTCAGTCGAGGTCGATTGGGGTTTTTCTTTGACGGAAAAAACCTCGGCCTTAGAAAATTTGGTGATTTCCAAGATTCGATCGGCAGATGCAGCTAGTTCATCTATGGCATTGTTTTGAAATGAAACAAGCACTGCCTGCACCTGTTGAGGGAGTTTAGACAAGAAAAGTTGTCTAACTAGGCCATCATCGAAAGTTCGTTGGCCAATGACTTCTCTCATTCTAAGCAACATGTCCGTCGCAGAACCATGTTGTAAGTCGATATTGTTAAGGAGTTGGTCTAACCGTTGTCGATCAGTTAGGTCTCCGCGTTTTAAAATCGATAGTTTAAGCGTTTCGTAAGGTTCGGGAACATCACTAGTAAACATACTAGGTGTTACGTACCTGTTAAACTCGCGCGGTAACGCCTTAACTACCGCGAGGAAACGTGTGCGCGAGTCCGTGATTCCGTGCATGCAAAAATCGGCTTCTGCATAGCAGAACCAGGACTCGATATTGTCGGGCCAAAATGGCGTTAACTGAATCGAAATAGGGGGAATAGACTTTAACTTAAAAACCTTGGGTGAGTGTTCCGTCATAGTAATATAGATAACGAAAAATGTCTAATTAAAATATATCCGGAAAAAAAAATTCGCGAAAAAAAGTATATCACAATATATAAAATTCAAATAAAGAATAACAATAATAATATTCCAAAATGGAACAGACTCACAGTATATTGACTTGGTGTACCAGATCACGTCGGTCTCACCAATGACGATGCAACGGATGTTCTAGTTTTACAACTAGCTACCAGTAGCACCTTCTATATTCGATCGTTCCCAGTCAGATAGAAATCAGAAGTCAGACGAGAAGAGGCAGGAAAGATATATTTGATTCGTTACCAATATATCGAGGACCTTTTCTATAAGCTGGCTAATGAAACGTAGGAGCTGTGTCCCACGCCGTATTGAAACGTGATCTGGTACGGATGCATGACAGAAAGCCTTCAGTTAAACAAGTCCACTTAAACAACATGGTCAGCATCCAATGTCGAACACTTAATGAGCTATTGATTTTGGGGAATTATTTACAGCTACAACCTCTTTACATATAGAATACTTAACAAATATATCTTCAAACTCATTCATCCTTGACTTCTAAACTGACTGGGTTTGAGGTTATTCAAATGTAAATTTGTTACGAACGAAAGCGCTTTTGAACCCTGAATATCCTAAGCATCTTTAACAAACTGGTCGGCGAAAATTTCTTACTTATGAAGTTTTTTAATGTCTGCGAAGAATGACAAAATTGTTGAAGACAACCAAAAAGTTATGTATTTCTGTCCAGGATTACCTTGTTGTTATGAATCGTTGAAAATAGGCCTCGATAACTATGCTTCGAGATAAGAAATTCTTGCTTTCCGAGGTGTGGTCTGGAAGAGGTTACATACGGTGAGTCTGTCCCATTAGACTCAAACCTAAAGGTCTTTTTGTCTATATAGGCCACAATAAGGGATCTTTAACTAATAATGAGAGGTATTTGTGGCTGTTTTCGATGGGAAAATAGGTTGATAGGTGAATAAGGATGATTCGGACTCAGGCATTGATGCACAAAATTTAGTCTATCACTTCTGTTCTACAAAATTAAAGGATAGATAAACCACAATTGTAAAAAAGTTCATTTCACGGCCAAAACGATAATTATTTAGAGGTTTTTGTTGTTTTCAACATTAACTCCGAGCTCATCACCTATTGATATTCGTTTATTATATAAAAGACCATAAGAAATATGAGGGTTTTAGTTTTCATTTCCTACGAAACAAGGATTGGACGTTACCATTGATTGCCCGCGCGTTATAGAGGTGGTGTTATGTGTCTGTCAGATGTTTTACGGAAACATGTTTTGTCAAACATGGAGTTGGTTAGTATTTATAATATGATTTCAGCTGATTCTTACTTATATTGAGTGTTTATAAGTGATCATATAGTATTATTTGTAAGTCAACTTGTTGAGAAATCAATTTTAATCCGCGAATAATTAGTGATGAAAAACTGTTGGCTTCTGGTATAAGCTCAATAATTTCATTGACTACTTCAGTGGTCCATAAATGTCGACCTACTCATCCGAAATCAAAGATACTTACGTCCAAATGTTTTCAGAGGTGGGTACACGGGGAAATGTCTTATTAGTCCTATGAGTTCTCAGCTCTGTAGATATTACGTTCTGGCATAAAGTCATAACTCAATAGTTTCGATGTTGCTTGCTGTTGAGGAGAAATACATTGGAGCAGGTCTTGGCAATGAAAACCTGTGCAGACGTAAACTATTTAACTTTTATTTTTGAACTGTCGGAAGTTTTTCAAAAATGGTCGTTCGTACAGTTAGACATATAAGAAATGTGGACAAAAAGCCATTCTGTATTCAGAAAGTTAATATGAGATCACTCCGATTTACAATCGAATAGTGGATAGAGGTTTGTATCTTCCAGTTTTCCCTTCACAGTTCCTATTCCTTAACTTTTTAGCGAAGGGTTTTTCATTGTTATCCACTAAAATAGAGTTCAAAGTCAGTAAAAACACTGAAGACTTAGTATTGGGAAACTTAGGCGACTGTAGTTAGTGATCATAACTGGTCAGAGAAGAGGGAAATTGAAAATGAATACAGTGGTCTTGTGTGTTGTTAGAAGTATGAGGGCGTTTATCAATTCCCGGTTGTTTACACCGTGGATGGGTGGTTCTAGAGTTACCTGAAAAGGAAATTAGGTTGTCCAGTGTTTCTTTAGCTTCAGTCTCATCTTGGCCACAACCAGGTGGTGATCTGAAGCTATGTCAGCTCCTCTCCGGGTTCTCATATTTTCCATTGACCTTCGGAATTTTTTGTTGATACAGATGTGGTCTATCTAGTTCTCTGTGGTGTAGTCCGGTGAGATCCATATAGCTTTGTGTATGCACTTGTGTGGGAATATAGTGTTACCTATGACCAGTTTATTGAAGGCACATAGGTTTGCAAATCTTTCACCATTTTCGTTCCTTTCTCCCAGTCCATGTCGTCCCATTACGTCTTCGTATCCAGTGTTGTCCATTCCAACCTTGGCATTGAGATCTCCCATCAGAATGGTCAGGTCCTTGGTTTGGCATTTCTCGAAGATCTATTGCAGCCTATCGTAGAATTGGTCTTTAGCGTCTTCATCGTAGTCGTTGGTAGGCGCATAGCATTGGATGACGTTCATTGTAATGCCCTCTCTCTTTGTTTTGAAGGAGGCTTTGATGATCCTTGGTCCATGAGATTCCCATCCTACAAGTGCATTTTGTGCTTTTCTGGACAGCATCAATGCAACTCCTTGTGTATGTGGGGCATTTTCTTCTTCATGACCGGAGTATAACAGAAGTTACCCTGAAGATAGTCGTTGTTGTCCAACCTGCGTCCAATGTGTTTCACTGATTCCAAGCACCTCCAGGTTGTATTTTCTCATTTCTGCAGCAATTTGGAAGACTCTTCCGGTCTCCCACATTGTCCGGACATTCCATGTACCTATAAAAATTGTCGCTCTGCTTGTTGGAAGGTGCATCGGCCTCATGACTTCCGAAGGAACTCGGCTTTCATCATGAGACGTCATAATTATTCCTTCTACTCCCAGGGCAGAGTTTAAATGGTTTGAATAATTTTTTCTGGTTAGTGTTTTTTTAGCGAGTTGGTTTTCTACGGGATGGGGTCGCTAACCCCATGCCCAACTCTCCTCCTTTACCCGGGCTTGGGACCGGCAGTAGCCCCCGGAGGAGCTACAAGCGGAGTTACTTTTTCACTCAGTAGGTTTTTAAAGTAGCAATTTTGCGTGACCAGTGAACGCAATATTAATATGGTTAGTTTGAAATGTCTTATAAAATCTTCAGTTAATAGTTTTTTTTTCGTTGTACCTAATCTTCTGAAGCTTTTTTCACAAATAACAGTGTACGATTTGGTAATTCAAAATAAATTGATCATGGGATGGATTGTTTATTACGATAAAACGACATATTTGTAATATCCCGACAAACGGAAAAATGAATTGGTGACGCTTCACAACTTACAATAGGTCTGAAAACGTTAGAAATAGACTACTTAACTAAACATAATATGCAAAAGGTACAAGTTGATAGTAAGGTGACAAGTATACTAGTAGTGATAAAAATACCAACTCAGATCAATGTGTAAACATAGGTAGGTCAAAGCTCAGAAAAATAAACGTTAAAATCACCTGATGCGAAGGGTGTAGACAATGAAATAGTAATGGATCTTACGACGGGAGCTAAAAGGAAACAAATGAACGAAGGATAATCTATTCCGTGGTTATTGTTTACTCATTATACACCTTGATTGGTCTAGTATTTTCAAAATATACACTTAAACGTTACGGCATATTAGAGTAAAGCTTGAGAATCTAGTTGAAAACAATGTTGTTTGCCTGTATGTATTACAACTGTCATTTTATTATTATAGATTAGTTTATAATGACTACCATAATCATATTCCTGAGTGATTTTTTCTGTTTAATGATAAATTTTACAGCAGCAGTACTTAACAGCATGTTATTGGGCCGACAAACTTGTTTGTTTAGAAAAATGTATGGAATAATCTCAAATTCATCCAATAAACTAATTTAGATCGTTCAGAAGATGTATTACTTTATGCCAAAGCTCTGTATTATAGTCGACAGTATCATCGTGCAATAGCTTTAATTCAAAATTGTAAGGAGTTAAAAGTACGTTAACTGGAACATTTAAAAAACAATCTAGCAATCACTTGTTTGTCGTTATTTCATTGCCCAGTGTTATTACGCTTGCTCAGAATACAAAAAGTCTCTTGAATTTCTCGAACAGTCTGATTGTAATTCTACCGATTTCAATTCCAACGTAACGTCACTGGTTGCTGGTTCTTTATCTAAACAACTATGTATATCAACAGACTGTCCGAATGCTGTAAATGATGATTCCACGAAGCAATCGAATACTGTGTCAGACAGTTTGATAAGCGGTTTTAGTACAGAACAAGTAGTTTACTATTCGTTGAATATCCTATCTTGATATTTCTTAGCTTCATAGTAGTATTGCATTATTGAAGGGAAAGTTATATGAATTAATGGAAAATCGATCTTTGGCAATGCAATTTTATAAAGAAGCTTTACTTCTTGACGTAACATGTTATGAAGCTTTTGAAAAACTTGTACAGTTTCAATCAATTAGCTCAGAAGAAGGTGAGTAATGATAGTAATAATTACGGTTCTATTCATCTCGTAACAGAATCTGCTTTGCTAGCTGAATTGAACTTCACTGATCATCTCAATCCGTTGATGAGCAAATTGACTGAATTTCTTTATAAAGATAAACTAAACAAGGTAATTGTTTGCATAGTTTTTGAAAATATTTTTGTCTAAAAGAATTCAGTATCAGAAACTAAGGTACCTGGCGAGTTTGACACATTGACCAACAATGTCGACGTTATTGTTAATAAAGCTGGACGTATGTTAGATGTTTGTCGATTTCAGGAATGTTACGATATTACATCCAGGTATAAAACAAATAAGGACGGTAATATATCATCAATATTTTTTCTTTAGATTAATGCAATCAGATCCATATAATCTTGCATGTTTACCAATTCATATTTCTGTTCTAAAAGAATTAGAAAAAGCAAATGGTATATACATGATTTTTCATAGACCTTTATAGTTTTACTTCTGAAGAGTTATTCAAAGTATCTCATAAACTTATGGATGTGTATCCGTCGAGTGCAGTAAGTTAGCTTTGATATTCGACATAGATTTCTTTTTTATAGCTTGCCTGGTTTTCGGTGGGCTGTTACTATCTGTGCATTAAAAAGAACGAACTTGCAAGACGACATCTTGTGTAAGTAACTGCTCATACATCGAATTATTGTACTATGTGTTGTGATTAATCGTTACTTATGAATGACTGTTTTGGTTTGTCATTTAATTTTTAGAAAAGCTTCACAGCTAGACAGAAGATATGGTCCTATATGGCTTACACTTGGGCATGCATTTGCTGCTGATGGTGAACATGATCAAGCTATTGCTTCCTATTGTACAGCTGCTCAAGTTATTCGAGGGTAGGTTTAAATTAAGAATACGTTAAAAGTTTTTCATTTCTTTACAACAATAAGTCAGATCTAAGTGGGAAGAACATAATTCGACTTCGTAAAGTATCGTTTACTGTAATGTTAGGACTTATTTTCTTAGGTCCCGCTAATATCCACCTCGGGAACGGTACATTTAGTAGGGATTAATGCAGATCATACGTTTATTACAATTATATCGTAAACTTTTTAAAGCTGTTGTACGTGGGCTATGCTCATTTTTTACATGGTGATCACTAATTGTAAATTTGATCATTTTTAATCTCTCATTCTTCGTCTGAACCTACCCAAAGGCCTGTCCACAGAGTTTTAAAGCAATGACCTAATCAGCATACGTACGCCCATCATTTTTACAATGATACCTGTGAAAAATTTCCTCAGTAGTGCAAAACTATGCGGAATCTAAATAAGTCATCCAATCCAACAAATTTTTTACCACTCCGATAGCCGTGATCTTTTACTGATACATAACTTTCCGGGAGGCCAGATTCTTGTTTGGTTTATAAACTCTGTCTCAGAAGCATGGCGTATCACAATATGATGACCATTAGAGTAACTTGAAATTATATATGAATGGAAAAGCCATCTTTTCTTTTGGTTCTCCAATTTAACAAATTATTACATATGGAAATTGTCGTTTATCTTAGACTTGAATTCGATTCCTTTGCTTTTCTTTGACAAACCAGTGACCCTTTTTGGTGATATTGCAAAATATGCCTGTCAGATTGTAGCCGTTAATATTCGCTTGTTTCTGGGCAAGATTTCGATAGATAGAATGGTCTGATTTTGGTGATTTCTTGTTAATTTTTGTCATGTTATTTTTCATGTCATAACGCACAGCATATGGAATATGTTACAAAACATTATGATATAAAACGATTTAATTACGACTGAATAAGTTAACCACTTTAATAAACTCAGTAGTTGAACGTATGTGTAAACTTATGAATAAAGTTCGAGAGCTTACAGTTAAATCCTGGTAGAAAATATACAGCTATGAAATTCCAGCAAGTTTTTAGTGTTATTGGAACTCAGGCTTTCTTTGCATCTTCACGTTTTAGACGATTAAGCACAGCTCTGTCAAACCTCTGTTAGCGAAAGTTGTTCTGAAGCCTTATAACTCCTTAGTTAAATGTGAATTTTTTAACCGTAATTGTGAGAAAAAAAATTGAATGATTTCACTACCCGCTGTCAGTGTGTTTGTAATTAAAGTTGCTTCTGTACAAATTAAAAGTCTCAACCTATATGAGTTATTCGTAATAATAATTACTGTTGTTCGTTCGTTTTCTTCCACCTTGACACTGTATAGTTCGCATATTCCTATAATGTATATTGGTATTGAATACAGTGCTAGCAATAATCGCAATCTAGCTGAACGATTTCTTAATCAAGCCTATTTAATTAGTCCAAGTGATCCTTTTGTTTTACATGAATTAGGCACATTGGCCTTTGAATCACAAAAGTAAGCAAACTTTGTGCGTAAATTATGGTTTTTTGTATTACTCCTATCGTTAACGTTTTTGATATAATTTCTATTAAATCAATGACTATGTATGTCACATGGATTTCTTCTTTCTCAACCAAACGTCATAGAATTTCTGGGCCAGCTTGTTGGTAATCATGATAACAATCCACTTATTCATCCAGTTTTGTTCATAGTTTGTAGAAACTGTATCATATTTTTCATCCGTTGGGTATCACATAAAGCGGATAGATCTAGGAAAGTATCTAGCATTTGGATTTAGCATATTCAATCGCTTTCTTATCATCAAACTCTTTACGTACCTCTTACTCATTTCGAAAAATATTTGATAACACTTTGTTCACTTAGTTTATGCTTTATGTACAAGTAGAATGATTCTAACATAATTCATTCTCTGGTAGATAGATCACTAAACCTGTCAAGCTTCGAACGGGTCGTTTTGGGATTTGTAATCTTTCTATGCTAACTCCATGTAAAATATGTACCTATGCATAAAGTGTGCAATTATGATTTTGAATTGTAGTGACTGTCTTAGGCCCTGGAGATGATTTATATTGAACTGTTTGTCATATCTGTTGTTGTTGAATATGTCTCTTCATCCTTGTTCAACTGTCGTGTAATCCATTGTTTGTTGCCCTTTAAAATCTAAGGTTGCAAGTCTTGAGTCTAGAATCATTTCTCTTTTGCAGTTGTTCCAATAGTTTTAAATGACTTCATATTCCTAATGTATATAAGTAAGCAGTTGTAAGTCAATAGGATATCATTATACTCTGACAACATAAACATATTTGAAAAATAGTGGGTGAGTATGGTCTCAACTGTTCGACATCGTTAACTCTTCGTTTCAGCTTTTTGCATAGAATATTCATTTAGTATTTAAACTGTCATCATAAATGGATTTAATTAATTTTGTTTATCAGAAAGGGGGTTTGTGGAGATTGTAGTAATTCAGTAGTTGAGTTCATGAGTCGATTTAAGCTAGACCACCATCGAAAACCTGGAAGCACTGAACAGCCATTTCATTCTAGTTTAGTTAAAGTCCTAATAAAATCTTAGTAATAAAGGTAAAAACAAAATATATTCAGTATTTAGGTGATATATCACAAGTGGTAGTGAGTTATTGAGTCAATAATCTAAAGGTGGGTAGTTTAACTTTTTTCACTGTGCATGTTTATCGAATCGAACAAATCGGTGTGTTGAAAAAGTGTTTAACCTAAATAATTAGCCTCTTTCCAAAGTCAATGCTAATATTGTTGTTTGTACTTAAGCCGTTCAGCTTAAAAGTCATAATTGTATCTAAAGGGATTTAGCTCAATTTTGTATATTCCCTTAAATGTCTTGAGTTTTCTTAATTCACTTGCTAGTAGGAAAGTCAACATATCAGTTTGTGGTGTATCTTCACTTAACCTTTTGATGAAAAATAAATATTTACATAATTCAGAAAAATTGTTTAGTGTAACTCGTCAATTACTAGTTTATATTCTCTACTGTTAGCCACGTTTATTGGAAAAGCAGGGCTACTGATTATTATTTAGGTGTCTAAACCTAAACAATTGGACAGGGGAGTTTAGTCAGTCAGTCATCCAAAATGTAGGACCAGGCACACATATGCATCGGTCCAAGTTGCCACACCTCATTAGCACAACAAGATGAACACCGGATTCATAGAAATAGTTAATTTAGTGGTGGTAATATATAAAAGATAGGTTGTCTATGAGGATATAATACAGGAAGAAATAATTAGTTCATAGAAAGAATGGTATAAAGCGATTTTAATCTCACGGTTTAAGGGAAGATAAAGAGTATATACACCGACGCCATTGTCCTCGGTTCTGAGCTATGTCACCCAGAGTCTCCAATTATTGGTTACGATAGTCTCATGGACCCCAACCAAGTGGTCTACATCTGTCAACATGGCTCAGACCAGAAGTTAGTGACTTCAGTGACTTATGTCATGTTTTGGTTTGACCACCCCTAACTCTTTTCCAACCATCCCCTACACTAGTCAGCATAGCGCGTCGTGGTAATCAGTGTTCAGGCATACGTAACATGTGGCCTAACCATCTCAGTCGGTGAAGATTTACAGCCCCATCAACTGATTTACCATCATTCCCTAATACCCTGTGTCTAACTTCACTATTACTTACCCGGTGATCCCAGCAGATGCGAGCAATATTTTTAAGATCTCTGCGATTAAATACTATTAACTTATATCTTCTCTTAATGGCCACGTTTTGCAGCCGTTAAGTGGAACAGAACGAGCTGCTGCGCAGTATACTCGCCACTTAATTGATAGACGGATATCTCGTCTTCGCCATAAGTGACGTAAGTTGGCGAGAGCCAAACGAGCTTTCTGAATCCGTGCACAGATTTCGTCAGACACCAACCCTTTAGGGCTGATCAGACCTCCAAGATAAGTGAAGTTGTCGACTCGTTCGACTACTTCGCTCCCTATCCTTAGTTCAGGTGTTGACGCAGGCCAGTTGTGGAGTAACAATTTACATTTAGAAGAGGAGAAACGCATTCTAAACATCCTTGCATTGTTACTCAGTGCTACCAAAAGACTGCATTTTATTAGCGTCTTCACCAAACAGGACTATGTCATCTGCGTATTGTAAGTCGATAAGTGGACCTCCTGGAAGATCAATTTCTAAAAATTCAGATGACGAAAACGTTAATTCCAGAAGTAAGTCTACGATGAAGTTAAACAAAAATGAGGAGTGGACAGCCTTGTCGGATACCACTTGAGGTTGTAAAATCAGATGATATTTCTCCATAAGCTCTGACTCGACTGGTAGTGTTCGAGTAAAGAACCTTCACAAGGTTTATGTACTTCTGAGGTACACCTTTCGATGATAGACACTACCACATATCTTCTCGGTCTACAGAGTCAAATGCTGCTTTTAAGTCAAGAAAAACTACGGTTGTCGGACACCGATAAGCATGCCTGTGTTCTAAAACCTGACAAATAGTGAACATGTGGTCGATGCAGCCACAATCAGGTCTGAAGCCAGCCCGATTTTCTCTTGTTTGCAGTTCATGAGTCTTTGTTAGGCGCCCGATAATTATTGAGGCTAGTATTTTAGATATTATATTAGTCAAACTAATCCCTCTATGGTTATCACAGGATGATTATGATCCTTTCTAATATATTGGGACAATCAGTGATTGAGACCACTCAGATGAAATCACGTCCAACTCCCAAATTTTAGCTAAAATAGTTAGTCAACCTAATTGCTAAAATTGGTCCACCATCCTTAAGGACCTCTGAAGCTAATCAATCTGAACCAACTGCTCTTTCTCGTTTCAGATTAGCTATAGCTTTTTGAACTTCAAATAGAGTTGGGGGACCTACTTCAATGTTCCATTCACACTGTCTGGGAATGGTGGGTAACTCTAGAGTAGCTGAAGGCCAGCTAAACTGTTCTCTAAAGTGTTCCGCTCATCGTTCTAAACGTCTGGGCTGAGAGCAGATAAGGGTTTCGTCTTTTTCCGAGATCGTTTCGCTTACACTTGACTTCTTAATTCCGGTTTTTTTTTATCAGTCTGAAGAGTTGTCTGGTGGTGCCTACAGCCACTGCCTTTACCATCCCTTTTGCTTTCGTTGCCCACCACTGCTCACGATCGTTCCGTAGACTTTTGGTTAGTCTTGATCTGATTTGCTTTCGCTCTTCGTTGTGTTCGGAGCCAAATGGGATGAGTTTATGAGAATCTATCAGTGCAATAAACTTAGTAGAAATCCACTGATTTTTCGTGACCTTTTGGTTCAAATCACTAATAGATGTCGCTGCTGTTTCCACAGCTGTTCGTATATCTTTCCAAGCAACATATGGGCCAGCCTCGTTTACAGAACTGCGTAAATGTGAACTCAGTTGCTCCTGGAACCTACTTTTAGCTTTCTCGTCCTTCAGTTCAATTCTAATGGGTCTTCTTAGTGTAGTTTTCCTGCGTCCAGTGAGGCGCAAGCAAATGCGTGCTCTTATTAGAGTATGATCAGAGTATAAACATGTTTTCCAGAATGAGCAGTAGTCTTCTATCGAGCCTCTCCAACGATGACTGGTGACAGTATGGTCTATTTGAGTCCATCGTTAGCTTAGTGCAGGTGGTCACCTTGTTAGGCGATGTCTCTCCTTATGTTTAAAGTTAGTGTTCGCTAAAAATAAACGATTGTCTGAGCATAGTTGCAACAGATGATCACCATTATCTAATCGCTGAGTCGGAATACTGAAATACTCACCTAAATGTCTTTCTGTTTGGCTTAAGCTATCTACTTGGGCATTAAAGTCACTTGCTACGAGTACTATGTCTGAGCGCTTAGTTTTTTGAAGAAGTTCAGATAGCTTTCTGTACAAGTCATCTTTCACTTCATCATGGCTGCAGTCAGTGGGAGCGTAGGCAGAAACGACGAAAAGGCAACGACATGTGTCTCTATCCTCCCGAGTTCTTACGGAGCCACTTTATCGAACAACACATGAGCGACTGTTAACGGGGACTCACTCTAATAGTGCTTGTTCTGCTCTCGTACTAAGTGCTATGTTTAAGCCTGCAAGTCCACGAGAACTAGCCACCTAGTGGCCGGATACACGGAGAGTGTATCTCGTCGGCTCTCCGTTTTGGCAAGGTGAGGTCAAGTGAATGACCACACGGATCCTGTATGCGTGTTTCGGAGACACAGCATACATCAATGGTACGAGATTCTAGGGTTTTAGCCAAGGAGATCTGTTGGCCGATTCGACACAGGGTACGTACTTTGAAGGCTCCAATGTGTAGTTTGGAGCGAGGTTTTAGTAGACTTGGGACAGTGTTTCGCGCACTAGAATCGTTGGCCATGTTAACACTTGAGGAAACCGAAAGAGGAAGTTTAGTGTTGAAAGTTGAGGTAGAAGGATTAGTGGGAAGTGAAGAAGGAGATTGATTATGAATACAGTGGTCGTGAGTGCTGTTAGAGGTATGAGGGCAGTTATCACTTCCCGGTTGCCCACACCGTGGAAGGGTTCTTCTAGAGGTACCTGAAAAGGAAATCGGGTTAGAAGTGGTTTTAATGACCCGAGAGCGTGGCCACAGTGCCAAATGAACAACTGCTTGAGGTCGATCACACACGACCTTTTTGTGTTAGCTCCGTTCTTTAAAGGACCTTACCGCCGGAGACGGATATCCGTGGGATAATGCGATTTGTGCATTTTTAGGGTCGACCTTTTCTAACCCCACCCCTCCTTGTGGGAAGGCAGCATCGTTGTCATGCTGGTTGTCTGAAGGAAACACCTTGCTGCTTTCACACCTCAGTACAGTCAGCAGCGCGACTTCGGCCCTTGGGTTAGCTGCTTTTAGTCTTACCGATCTTCAACCGACCTGTCTGGCATGGTAGGAGCTTGAGGAACGATTGTTCCAGCCAGTATAGCTCGATTGGTTCATCACGATAGGCAAGCCCGACCACCGCGTCAAGGTAGCAGCAACGGTCGGGTTTCGTACTCTATATCACCACAGCAAGAGTATTAATAATAGTATTCATAGTAGCAGTGAACTTAACATATAAAATGTGCCTTCACTTATTGTTTTATGGAGAGATTAGTTCAGTAATATTTTCCGTCGCAAACTGATGTCAGCTAATAGCCAGATTACATTCCCAAATTGTATTTAAATTTACGTGCAAACCACCACTATTCACCCAGATATGTCCGATTCAATGATCATTTAAGTGCTGTAATAGCTTGCATATATGTACCGTTACAAGATCTATACAGTTGGGAGATTGCTTAGTTCGAAAATTGGATTACAAAACTAGACCAATGACTATTAATGTATGATACCTTCGGTTTCTATTCCCTGTCTTGTAGGTATAGTGGCAAATTCAACCGCTCACTCATAACCGCAAAAAAATTTAGAAGCTTGTTTCTTGGACGTTTTACACAGATCAAACTATTACTGTTAACGAAATGGGGAAGAACGTTATGCACCGCATGCTTCGTTTGTATTTGAATTGATGTTGTCTGTAACAAGAATGAAGTAAAAGCCTCAGTTCTCTATTTCATGAAATTACTGACTTGTAAGAGAGAAACCCATGAGTGGTTCAAACGAAGCTACAATATAAGATGTAGAGCATATCAGTTTTTGCACATCTGTCTTCGAGAAAATACTTTATTCATCTCTTCCCAACTAACTATTTTAATACTATTCTGTTTCTCATTATCTGAGTACTGTGATATTTTGCGGTACAATAGTGTAGGTCAAAGTGTAGTGAGTAGCGGTATTCCTTAGTACGAACCTTATTTTATACAATGTTGTATCTAAAACTATTAAAGATGTCCAATCCTTAAATACAGCTTACGAAAAAGGAAATTAATATTAATTCAGATATATTCCCGTTACATTAAGTGACTTAGCATGGATTGTACTCATAGGCTTCCCGCACATTTTTAATATTATTTTGGCTTAGTGACAAATAATCAGTCCATAAATCCTGATGATTGTAACCGATATATAATCCATTAACTTGAATGTATTTTCAGTTGATATACTGAGGTCATTGTCAAAACTCTTCAACTACTAAACTGATCTTTTTACTCTAGTTATAGGGGCCAGTAAAGAATAGGATAGTAGTCTCGTTTATTGTACTGAAGTCGGGGTTCCGAAATATTAGCATAGTATTACAAACGTATTACAAACTACTAGTAGTTTCCATCAGCTACATTGATCTAAACAGCTACTCGTATTGTTATACATTCACAATTGTATTGATATAAAATGACGTGAACAGTTCAACTCAATGACTAGAGAACTAATAATGTTACAGCTACTATAAGCTTTTTCATACTTGCTGCTTACTTAATGTATTTTAACATACATAAAATTTAGCTTAATTAAACCAAACAATAAATAATAGATTGTACTATCGAGTGACAAAACTATTTATCGATAATTCTTTATGAACGAATAAGTAAATCGTTGACTTCCAAAGTGAAAATAAACATATTTCTTTTAGCAACAGGTCAGAATCGGAACCTATGCTTTTTGAAATTGATCATCATTTATTTTGTTTAAACACAAACACTGGTATAAGGGGGTACCAAATGTATATACGCCACACTTCATTCGATTTGTGTGAGGGCTGAGATACTATCAGGGCGCCCAAACTGGAATCAATCACTATCAGATTGCTATTGACAACCTGAAAGTTATGAACTTTGTTTCTTCATGCATTTGAAGTGTATAATCATACAGCAGCATAACTTCGTTCTCCGGTTAAAAACCAACTCGCGATTATTTATGTTATAGTATCAATTGCTTTAAGAAATAATATACGTAAAGATGACCACTATATCAGAGTAGCAGCTATGACTGAATTATAGGGAGAAAACGAATCTACGTGAATACAATTGTAAAGACTAGTAGGGTAGATGTTATACTTGGAAAAAGTTGAATCCCTGAGAACTAATGATGGAAAGATAAAAAACATGTGTAAAGCTTAGTCTTATTTCACATCTAGTTACAAAAGAATATGCGGTTATTATGTAGACAATAGCAATCAGTTATATAAAACCAAGTAGTTAACCAAGATCCATGGACACATCTTCATCGCTTGTATGCAGCGATATGTCAGGAGCGTTAGCAGATTTTTCTCTATAATTAACGTCCAACTGAAGCACCGATTTGTTAGGCTTTACAGTTTCACTTGGCACCATTTTAAAACGAATTCGGTTGGATCCTGGGAGACTTCCTGGTCCAGCAGAAGTCATAAGATTTTCAGGAAGAGTATCTGGAATATCTAAAACAATAGCAAGGGAGGTAAGTAGAATTCTTCGGGTTTTCTAAATTCAACAACTGGATTTTAGGAAAATTGTGGCAAACATATAAAGGTTTATTATTTACCTTCATATCTAATATACAGTAATCCTAAACCCATGGCTGAATCTTTGTTTTGATTAGATCATTCGGATACATAAAATGATTTATACCCTATTTTTGAGCAAAAGCTACAGATTCGATGTGCGACCGGGAAAATAAAATAACCTAATGCCTTTAATAGAATTCTAACCAAGTAGTTTAGTAATAGTATTTATATATACTGATAGCTATTCGGAAATGTGTACACTGGCAAATAGGGTATAAACACCGTGACCTTTTAAACATTGTTTTCTATCAGTTGAATTCTGAATATAGCATCACATTTAACTAAAATATTTCAGTAGTCTATAAAGCCTTTAAAATGTCCTAAAAGGCAATGGCATTTTACCAACGATCCTGGCACTATGAATTAAATAGAAGCGATGGTGACAACTATGACGTTCTATACTTGCGTATCACAACATCCATAGGGTTTTCATATAACACTAGAGTGCCATAACTCATATCGGGAGAAGAAATGAAATCTCCGATGACAAAATTTGAACAGTCAAATAGAATTTCAAGTGTAAGTAAGGTATCGCACCAAATATTATGTGGTAAGCCATTACAAACTATGAGATTAGAAAGGGATCCCGACTGGTATATTAGTGTTTTTCAAAAGATCTTGTCCTGTCAAGCTTTCCATTACGAACGCGCAACTTCTCGTATGCGAGAGGCGCATTCTTCTGCATGTTAAAAATACTGCAACACCTCTCCAAAAGCTAATCTTTTCTGCTCAGCTTCTACCCAATGTGTTTCACGTATTTTAGGTACCGCCAGATTGTATTTTATTTCCACAGCTACTTGAATGGTCCTCTCCGTCTCATATACTGTGCAGACACTACATATATTTATATTGATTGTTACTCTGGTTGTCAGAAGGGAATTCAGTACCGTGATTTCCGAGGAATCTCGGCTCTCACCATGAGGCGTCATTACTCTATTAAATGAAGATCCTTTAACTCCCAAGGCAGAGCCCAAACGGTCAGATCACTTTTTCTAGCTATCATTTCTTAAGCAAGATTCTTTTCTACGGGATAGGGTCGCCAATCCCATCCCCAACCCTTTTTTACTCAGGCCCCATAAGGACTCCATACCCCGATTATTTGCTGACGCTAGGTGAAAAAACAGGAGCAGTCAATTTGTGGGACAGCGGCGCGTACGGTTAGCAGATGTTTGTTCATCATGGCTTTAAGAGTGAACTCATGAAGATCATGCAACTCACTGGCATGAGATGTTAGTGAACATAGTTTAGAATAGAAACTGATAGTCGTGAAGGTGTAGTTTTCCTCTGCATTCATCATTAAAGACGAATCTTTTCAGCGAAACAAATTCTTCGCATTCCTTAATTGCGCTGTATATTTTAATATATACTATTCCTTTCTGTTTATTAATTGGTTAGTTATACTGACAGTCGATCTTTTGTGAATAGAAATCTGTGTGCATACATCGTAATAGCGTATATCGATTTTCCTGTATTCATTTAATATAGAAGATAAAAAGGCTGATCGGGTCAGTTCACCCTTACCTTTTCCAACTTTGCGATTCGAAGCATAAATTCCTTTGCCCGTTAGCGCTTCAATACATACATTCAGCATCGTAGAAGCCACATTGCTAGAAGTAGACCCACAGCTTGATGGTTGGACCCCAACGGACCGGTGAAGATAGTCTACTGCAACTTCAAGGTTACCATTGATTGCATGCAACATTGCCAAACATGCAAATGTTGTTGGAGACTCAGGCACTAAGCGAAGTGCAAGTTCATGCATAGCTATTGCCTGACTGTAAAGTCTATAACTCAGTTCAAACAAAAGGGTTTTATCATATTTATGTAAAAATACGGAGAATTAAGAAGTTACCCCAAATAGTCAATCACATACTAAATACAACAATACACTCAACAATCATATGTATTACTTTTTGTCCTAATTATCTAAAAATAATCATAATGACCGAAAATTGAAATGCCACGATGAAAAACATAAACAGACTGGTTAGTTGATTCAAGATAGGTTTAGGCTTTTTTGATAAAGAATGATAGTTATATTCCTTATTACAAGCAAGTGTGAGTTCTTTAAAACTATTGGTATTAAGAAAATATTTCGTGAAATTTGATTAAGGGTATTATTTCTCAAGCGACTGTGATGCGAAGTTTCCTCATAAAAAATTTTCAACTAAATAAGACTACGGATGTCCTTATTGACACTTTTTAACAGACTATCTTTTGTATTTGTGTCCACGTGATTACTTAACAAAATATTTTACTACCAAAAATAACTGTTATTCTGCTTTACGCATGTTATTAGTTAGGCAAGTAGTGTTTTTCACATATAACTAAATAACACTAAACTTACAATATATTCTCAAGTACAGTTAAATCTAATTTAACAACAGTTAAACAGCTTAAACAAATATAACTGAATTTGGTCTGCTTATATCTACTAAATTGTGGGAGTTTCCAACTGACAAGAAACCTGTTAGAACAACAAAACGCTAATATTTAAAACATTATAGACATAAAATTTCATTTACCCCATTTTCCTATAAGAATGTGCTAAATTATTAACAAGGGGCTCCCAGAAAGGCGAAGGAACTTGTCCACTTAATTCACAAGCCCTTTCATAAGCACGAACCAAGAACCTTGTAGCGTCTACATATCTAAAAAGGAGTGGGAAAAAGTTACCAATAAATTGTGATGAGGTATCTGTTTTGATTAGTTCCAGATTTTAAAGCTATGACTTAATCGGTTACAGTCTTTGACTTTCAACCACTTGACGAAAGGTTAAAATCCCCTGTAGCAGTGTCTATCATCGAAAGGTGTACCTCAGAAGTACATAAACCTTGTGAAGGTTCTTTACTCGAACACTACCAGTCGAGTCAGAGCTTATGGAGAAATATCATCTGATTTTACAACCTCAAGTGGTATCCGACAAGGCTGTCCACTCCTCATTTTTGTTTAACTTCATCGTAGACTTACTTCTGGAATTAACGTTTTCGTCATCTGAATTTTTAGAAATTGATCTTCCAGGAGGTCCACTTATCGACTTACAATACGCAGATGACATAGTCCTGTTTGGTGAAGACGCTAATAAAATGCAGTCTTTTGGTAGCACTGAGTAACAATGCAAGGATGTTTAGAATGCGTTTCTCCTCTTCTAAATGTAAATTGTTACTCCACAACTGGCCTGCGTCAACACCTGAACTAAGGATAGGGAGCGAAGTAGTCGAACGAGTCGACAACTTCACTTATCTTGGAGGTCTGATCAGCCCTAAAGGGTTGGTGTCTGACGAAATCTGTGCACGGATTCAGAAAGCTCGTTTGGCTCTCGCCAACTTACGTCACTTATGGCGAAGACGAGATATCCGTCTATCAATTAAGTGGCGAGTATACTGCGCAGCAGCTCGTTCTGTTCCACTTAACGGCTGCAAAACGTGGCCATTAAGAGAAGATATAAGTTAATAGTATTTAATCGCAGAGATCTTAAAAATATTGCTCGCATCTGCTGGGATCACCGGGTAAGTAATAGTGAAGTTAGACACAGGGTATTAGGGAATGATGGTAAATCAGTTGATGGGGCTGTAAATCTTCACCGACTGAGATGGTTAGGCCACATGTTACGTATGCCTGAACACTGATTACCACGACGCGCTATGCTGACTAGTGTAGGGGATGGTTGGAAAAGAGTTAGGGGTGGTCAAACCAAAACATGACATAAGTCACTGAAGTCACTAACTTCTGGTCTGAGCCATGTTGACAGATGTAGACCACTTGGTTGGGGTCCATGAGACTATCGTAACCAATAATTGGAGACTCTGGGTGACATAGCTCAGAACCGAGGACAATGGCGTCGGTGTATATACTCTTTATCTTCCCTTAAACCGTGAGATTAAAATCGCTTTATACCATTCTTTCTATGAACTAATTATTTCTTCCTGTATTATATCCTCATAGACAACCTATCTTTTATATATTACCACCACTAAATTAACTATTTCTATGAATCCGGTGTTCATCTTGTTGTGCTAATGAGGTGTGGCAACTTGGACCGATGCATATGTGTGCCTGGTCCTACGTTGTAGCTGACTGACTGAGAGTACGAAAACTTGGCATGGGTCTACAACATTTGCGACTGGTTTTCATCTTCATAGAAAGGAATTCCGGGAAATCTCAAGATACTTAGTAAATGTAGATTCCTTGGGACCTTACACAAGTGTTGATTAGAACATGCAAATCGATAAAAATGTATTCAATTCTATATACATGGCTACGTAACATTTTTAGTGACTAGTTTATATACAAAGTTCTTAATCCGTTCAAGTATCACTGGATAAACGCTCCAAATAAATCAAATGAAATGAAGTTACTTGAATGTAGGAAGAAACGAAGAATTATAGTACTGTAATGACTGTGAGGGACTTGGAACAGATGAATCAAGATTGAGATGACCAGGCCAAAAAGAACTATTGGTATGTGGGTTTGTGAGTGTATATGAATTAGGAGCAGCATATGGGGGTAATGATCTGGGGAAGTTCATTAGATTGAGTGGAATTGAAGGGATTTTATGGTTAGTAGACTGATTAGCATACACGGGGGGGCATACAGGTTGAGAAAAAGATGTATGATTATTGAGAGTTAAAGGATGTTGAAAGGTATTTGAGGAATACGAATGGTAAGGTAAATTGCTGGCCGGATGCGATTCTAAGTTATTTGAAGTATGAACTCGTTTCCTTTCGGTAGGTGGTTCATTAACACCTAGAAAATCAGCAATAGCAGATAGTCGTCTTCCAGTTGAGTTGTGGAAATGGGAGTTCGTGGCTGAACCCTGGTTAACTTCACCTCTCATTCCACGCCTGAAATATCTCGGGGTTTTTATCCAGCTCTGCTTTTGAGCTTTTTTAAGTTCACAGCGTTTTGAAAATATGGTGTACGCGTCGAATATTTTTTCATCATTGGTAAGGTTATCTGATGCTGGTTGATGCATTATATTCTGTGGTTCATATGGGTTAATAAGTGACTTTAAAGGAGGATTGTTTTGCGCATGCCGATTAAATGACGTTGAAACGACTTGATTTTTATGAAACTCAACACCTCTTTGAGGTGAATTCGGGATTTTATTCAGTCCTTCTCTGTTTATGGGTACGGGAGCATAAACAGGCCTTGAGACGTCCAGGTGAGGGGGGTTAACATGCTCCGAATTCGTAGTCAAAGGTGCATTGTTTGCAGTTGAATCTACGGAAGTGCCTGACAAAACGAAAAATTGATATAAGCTATAAATAAGAAACTAATATGATTTAAAACATATACATCTTAGATAGCCCCTAAACAGTAGACATGATAAGGTCAAGATATTTGTAAGAAACTTAGTGGTAATACTATTTAATACCTTATGACTAATAAAATACTATTACTGAGACAATTAGATCTTTCTTGCTGAAAATAAAGGTCACATTTATAAAAATGTCACTCGTGTAGTTAACAGTTTGGTTATTATAATATAAACTCATTAGACGAGTTTATTTTACTGGTTGTATCAAATGATTAAATAGTTGTAGAAACATTGTATGACTTTGTAGGAAAGTATTGGCTCTTAATGGTATATCCATCTTATGAATAGAAGCAACGTATAGGGATGCTTAGCTGTTAAAAGGTAAAAAAAACTCTAGGACTTCAATAACTGGGAATTCGCCTGAGGCAGTGACTTATTAATTGAAACACATGGCTTTCCGCAAGTAAGTCCCAAGTTCAAACCTCGTATCACTAGCCTTACTGCAAACAGTATGAATTAAAGTATATCATTTTCTATTTGACAAATCAGTCACATCAAACTTAACATTTTACCAAACGACAGAATAAGTGTTGACTTACAGTGTACTGGATCTTCAAGTCCTGATATTTGATTATAACTAGGAGATATATATTGCTGATTATCTCTGTTGACAATCTGCTGACTGGGATTTTTAATCTGAATTACGTTGATATTCTTTTCTTTTAACGTTGGATTCAGACCCCTAGGCAACTGTCCGGAAGATTTGAGGGCATCGATAGCTGATAATATTACGTTAAATGCACTGCTAGATAAAGCTATTCGAGTGCTACTCTCTCCTGGATTAGCATTACGTTCATCTAAGCTTCCAGTGTTTGGAGGAATCGGATAGTTGTAATTCTTGTATATAGGAACTGAAGGGCCTACTGGAGTTCCGAGTGGTGGGAGAATTAATCCTTTGTCAAATCTTTTAAGGCAATGGATTATTAAATTAAACAGAAAAGATATAGTTTTAATGATAATTTGAAGACAAAAAGTGTCAATACAAAGTAAATAATTGGATAATTAAAAGCATTAGTTTTGTGCAATCAATATCGATCCAAACAGATAGTCAAAGCAACTACGAGGTATTTATTGACTTGAACACATACGCAAAAATAATAGGTTGTCTGGGATTTTATTCATAAGTATTTCATTCTAGCTATATAAATTATGAGGAAAAACAGTTTTTTGGGGGGAATAGGCGATTTTTATGACTGAGGAGTCAGCAATTATTAGGACTTTCGTTGGAATAATTCTACCGACTGAAACACGTTTGGTTAAGTCTGTTAACTTTGTATATTGTACACTTTAATAATCTAGACAAAAAGGTGATAAAAAAACTCTACAATTCAGATTACTTTGTTAGTAAAAAGGTAGAGAATCTCTGAATGATAAAGCCGGGTAGTTGTAGTCATTGATGCTAATCAAATGATCGTTAGAAAGTACTAAAACAGTGAGTTGGGTGAGCAACAATTCGCAATATATTGCTTTTTATTTCTTCAATGAGTGTATGAAACATGGAAGTTACAGGGACTTGATACTAGATATCTTCCTACAAATTACTAGCTATGTCATTATGTAAAAATGGTGAATTAGTGAGTTTGTAAACTTTAATTGATTGAGACGTCTAAGAAATGGTTTACATATGCCTACCTCAGTAGTACTCTAGTC
The DNA here is from genome assembly GCF_000237925.1 of Schistosoma mansoni. Classification (NCBI taxonomy): domain Eukaryota; kingdom Metazoa; phylum Platyhelminthes; class Trematoda; order Strigeidida; family Schistosomatidae; genus Schistosoma; species Schistosoma mansoni. Next base: position 10,239,342 of record NC_031497.1, read on the forward strand.
CGAACAAGGGCGAGTAGTTAGAAAATCTAAAGAAGTCTAAATTACAAACGTACTGTAGTATCAGTTTATGGAGTTTTTAAATGCTGGGTCTGAAACTTCTCCATTTGGACCAGTAAGATATTCGAGACCCAAGGTTCAGGGCTTTAAGTTATCAGGCTCATAAAAAGATGTTGAAGTAAAGCTGATGTATTCTGAACACTTTTCAATTCAAATTGTTGAGTACCTTTGTTTTAGTTACTTAGCACTTTTTTATGTCCATTTTACGCTGTATTCATAAAAAAGTGGGGAGTTAGACAGATTATAGTGGTGTAAATGTTTCCGACTCAGCCCTTTATTTGGGACATGTCAGACCTAAGTTTTAAGTTGCTCGCGTTTATTTGTTTAATATTCACCATAGTCGTTAAATATAAATAGATTTTCAATGATAAGACATCAAAATATTTCCAGGTAAACAAAGGTTACAACATAGGAAAATCCTATAATCATAATAATAAAATTCTGCCTATGAATAAATTCACTCAGGCAAAAATATAACTACATTTAAATAACGTGGGAAAATTGCAGCATATAATAATACTGGCGACAACAAATAAACCATGATGTGTTCATATGCCTGTTGTGTAAACCGTGATCATGATAAATAATATTACAGTTTTAGCGTTACAACGAGATGTATTTTTCTTAATTCGTTAAAGCAATATACTCTATAAAACTAACAAGGTTATATAAAATGATGTACAAATGTTGACCGAAAAAGATGCCCCATTCCTAAAACTAGTCAATTTCTATAATCACTATGAAATGATTATCAATGTTTATACTTGACTTTATTGAACGATTGATCGACATGTTTGTTACTGATGTCCCGTCAAAGTACAAAGATTAGATGTTACTGAGGTAACTCGTTCCTAATGATATCTTTTTAAATGAACTCAGCTTGTTAACTCACTAGTTAAATAACCTGAGCGGTGGCTTATTGATTAAAACATTAGACTTTCAGCCACTAAGTCCCAGGACCGAACTCCGCTCCACTTACTTTGGCCTGGGTAACTGGATAGTATAAATAGCCTTTACACCTAGAGTGTAGCTCATACCTACGTACTTGGTGAGTGAGTGGATTATTTGTGATTATTTAATTAGATAATCAAAACATTGAACGACGAATATATATATTTTGCAAACCCAGTAAGAACATTGGTTTAAATGATCTAGCTAGAAGTGTTTTATTTTATTTACTAATCTTGATTCTAAAATTTTCCGTGGGAAATGAGCGATGGGATTCAGTCAACACACTTATATAACTACAATTTTCCCAATTATAATCAAGTTAGTAAATTTACACTGCCAAGCATTACAAGAAAGAATTGAAGAAAATATGTATTTCCATTACTTACCGTGACTTGTAATAATGATTGTAAGAAAAATCATGTATAAAAGAGCAATGTTGAACCGGAGAATTCTCAGTATTTGATAATTTATTAGCCTGAATTCTCGCTGTAGCAGACACATCTGCTGCTGTTTGTCGAAGGTTTTCTTCATGTCTACTCTTCAAAGTTTTTAACTTTTCTAAAACCCAGTCGGCTTCCTTTGTGAATTGATCCGTATAAGAGGAGTCTCGTCGTAATTTACCGCTTGAATTAGATGCTTTTAATTGTAATAAGCCTTCATGTTCCAGCTCTTGACTAATGAAATAGAACAAAGTTTTTATAAACACAAAAACAAATTATTTATCAAAAGTAAACACCCGGAAAATTATTACCTGTGTTCTCTTTTTAGTATTTTATCATTTGAGTATCTCCAGATAATTATCTGTAATTACCCAACTACAAGACCAAAGTGAGACTACGTAAAACGTAAACCATGTAAATTCATTATTATCAAACATTTCATCTGCTTTTGCTTTTGCCAGGTTATCTTAAAATTTTAAAACACCAAAAAAATTTTTTAAAGTGCACTGTGAAGAAAGAATGCATTAGAAGTTTGTTTTAGACAGGCTTTAAAACAAAAGAATGGAAACATTCCTATAGTTAATGGGTTTCATGAGTACTAGGGAAGACAAAACAGTTTTCCACAGCTTTCTGGTCAGAGATGATTTACTGACTGATGTCAGTTTGTAATAAAAACAAACGTCAAATCGGAAATCAGTTTATTTTAATAGTATTTTTGATTATGCAGTTCGCATAGTCAGTGACGCTAAGAGAAGACAATATAATCGAGAGCTGATCTTAGAAGGAGAATTACTTTAAACTGTTTTCCATAATGATATGGCTATCGATGTTTGAAATTTTATTGCTTTCTAAGAGGAATCCTCCTAAATTATTCGTTTTATGATATTACAGTTAAATAGTTTGAAGTTTCTGCAATTTTTAAAGAGATTAATAATTACAAAAATATTAATTGGAATGTGGTGTAAAGGGTCAAGAGAAGTGAGGGATTATTTCGAGTGCTAACAGATTAAAAAAAAGATTACTTCCGAACATTTGCACACCGTGATAATACCGTTACTTATGCAAACTATTTTAATTAGGAGGTTGGAAAGAAACACATCGAAGTCACATCCCGGAAAAATACAGCAAAGTAAAAGATTATACTGTAATTTCCAAGCTCATTAACCTAAGAATATACAACTATAAGTAGCGTCATATTATCAGATAGTATGTAACAGCTTGCTGTATGAATATAACTAGCAATCTCTTGATTCGTATAATTAATATATTTTGAAGCTTAAAGTACTTGACTTTTCAAAAACTAGGATATGCAAAAACCAAGTTAACTGAATGTTAACGTACATATACTTTTCACAGTCTTCATCTGTGATTGTAACATCCTCTACAAATTCTCCGTTAAGTTGTATATCCTTGTTTTCTGATGTAATGGTGTCCATAAGAAATTGAGACTTTCTGTTTGGTTTGCTTGTGTCACCATCGGTAACACTGTTTCTTTTTTTATCGATCGATTTCATGATAACATTATAACGTGCATAAAAACTTGATTCAGAATCTGGAGTGCTCACTAGATGTACATAAAGTTATTGGACATAAAACAGAAGGTAAAATACCTTCTTCAGTATTTGGTTCTTCATCAGAAGAATCTTCTCTTATTTCTCCTTCTTCAAGGTCTCCCGAAACGGGAGTATTAGAAGCGGAGTGCTCACAAGTACGCGGAGGCTGTATAGAAAGGTAATTATAAGAAGTTAATAAAGATTTGTATTCTCACCGATTTTCGACACTTCTCTTTTAAAAGACGTGCCTCATTGTGTTCTTGGATAAGACGTATAATTTCGCTCTGAAGATCAAAATCTAGTGAAATTAATTCCATATGAAATCAAGGCTTACCTGCTACAGAATGTTCTTTGATAATAAGACGTTTCCTTCCTTCGAAATCTTCTATCTTACGAGCATATACCTCCAATCGACAAGCTTGAAGCGATTTATCACTATAATCCCGGTCAATAATTCTGAACAGAGGTAAGTAATATGTGTTCTGGAAAACCTTTAGTATATTGTTTTGATTAACTTACAAGATATGTTTTTCTATGGACAATACTACACAGGTGATTTATCACTGACTTTTTTGGTAACCACTGATTACAGAGACTACAAATATACAGACATTCATCCAGTTCCTGTAACTGATACTCGATCATATAATTGAGTCCTATTAGAGGTTGAGTACACACATCAAGAAACGGTTGTATTTTGGCAGTAACTTTTACTTGAGCCTGACGTTTACCCTTCAACAAAGAACGATCTCCTACAATTATATGACATAAAAAACGGTCACATCTAAACGATCAGAAAAATATGAGTCTTATTTCTAAATGACAATTTCTATTGGTAACGTTAGTCACTCTCAAAGCAAAATGTTGCTAAGGTTCCTAGATAGGCATTAAATATTATTAATACCACTCAATTTGTCCATACTTTTCCGACGTTACCTCTACATGCCTTACCATATGAACAATTTGCAGTGGCCACAAACATGCTCCCCATACAACTGATGCTGTTTAGTTTTTAAATACATGCAAGAAAATATAATACAGATTATAATGTATAGGGAATCCAAACAAAATGCTACACTTCTTTTTCTTTCCAGGAAAAGCTAAGACACCGCTGTTTTGCTACTATACAGCCCAATCAGATAAGTTCATGTTTAGATGTATAAGGGGTACTATCTTACTATAAAAATAAGTATCATAGGCAATTTTGTAACACAATGAATACGAGATTCACATTTATCTAATAGATGATGGAAATTTTACTACAAACCATACTTTAGTGATAAAAGAAACCTAATTTTAATCATACCTATGTGAAACTAACTCCTTTTGGAATATTATTTTACAGACTAGTAACTAACAGGATCAGAACGATAGTTTATTTGATACAAAATCATTGTAAGAATGGGTAGGAAACCAAGTAAACACTATACTACCACTACTACATTCTCTATGAGCAAGAGCCTCCATTTACTGTTAGTATTAATGGTGCGAAAATGTTTTCCTAAAGTCAGTTAATTAGTCAACGTGATTTGAATCCATTAGGCTGGAAACTAACTCAAAGAATTTGTCCTGAATATTAATCCTGATAGAAACAGATAGAGGTTGGAAGACAATGAAGTTGTAAATAGTTGTTGCTTCTTTACTATCTGACTGACTGAAAGGCACGGTTACAGACATAAAAAAGTCAGTATAAAGATTTAAAGTTCCCACATGTGTTGCAATTGAATCGCACACAAAACGATTCTAATATAAATTTTATCGACTCCATATATAGGTACTTTTCTTGTTAGTTGCATATAACGACAAAATAATTGAGATTATTCGTAATACTAAGCTCTTTGAAAACTATTACTTTGTTAGTCACCGATAGTTAATTGGAAGTGAGATAAAACCAAACCAGAACTAAGGAGTCGACAAGCGATCTAAGCAACCAGTAACTATTAAATAAAATAAAACAACTATGTTGTAGGAAGATAAGTTAAAAGCAAACAATAAATGATTGTAAAAATTTATCTGAGTTCAGTTTTTATTCTTGCCTTACCAGTTGACTCAAAAATAAAAACATTTTCTCGATGTCGACGTCCATTAAGATGTGAACCAAGAGCTTTGTGAGATGGGAATTCTACTTCACATAACTAAAGAAATATAAAAGGGATTATTTAAGATGTAACATAGAAGACTGAAGGAAATTTGGTTGGTTAGTATGCAGCTTAAAAAATAGTTTTGGTGTATGGATTGACTAACGGTTGGAAAAACTTGCAATATCTGGGATATGTAGCGCTACTTTATTATCGATGTTGAAACTACTAGTTTAACACTCAACATAGTAAGGAAGTAGTAACCGAATAGTTATAATAACACAGAATTTTATGTATGGGGAATTATACTACCTAAGTTTACTCGTTAATGTGCTCCACTAAACCAATAATTGAACGGGTCAAATACACCCCTACTTGTCAAGATTTAAAAAGCCAAATATCATTACAGCTCAAAAAGTATAACTCGGAATGTAGCATACAAACTTATCTGTAACTACAGAGATACATTGTCACCTGCATGCTGTTCTGCAAACCCCACCTGTAGCTCTTCTGGAGCTATTGTCGGTCTCAATACCACACAAAGAAGGGGGGTTGGTGTGGGGTCGGCAACCTCATCTCGTAGAAAAAAATCTTACTAAAAAACGCCAACCACATTAAGCAAATCAAACCATTCAAACTTTGCCCTGGGAGTTGAAGGAAGAATTATGACGATTCAGGATGAAGGCCGGGGTTCTTCGGAAGTCACGAGGCCAATTCCCCTTCTAACAACGAGAACGAGGTACACGGAAACGTCTGGACAATGTGGGAGACCAGGAGGGCCAGTCAAATAGCAACGAAAATGAGATACAACCTGGCAGTACTCAGAATCAGAGAAACCCATTGTACCCAAGCTGGAAAGGAAAGGGTATATACGGGAGAGATGCTGCTGTACTCCGGTCACAAAGAGGAAAATGCTCCACATACTCAGAGAGTTGCTTTGATGCTGTCCAAAGAAGTACCAAATGCACTTATGGGATGGGAATCTCATGGATCCAGGATCGTCAAATCATCCTTCAGAACAAAGGAGGGAATTGCAATGAGTGTTATCCAATATTATGCACCCACCAACGATAGCGATGACAAGGATAAAGATTAGTTTTACAAGAGGCTGCAATCGATCATACCGAAGTGCCCAAAAAAAAGAACCTGACCATCCTGATGGGAGATCTTAACGCCAAAGTCGAAATGAAAAACGGTTATGAAGATATTATGGGACGACATGGACTGACTGGGAGAGAGAAACGAAAGTGGGGAGAGATTTGCAAATTTATGTGCATTCAACAAATTACTTACAGGCGGCATAATATACTCCCACACAAACGCATGCACTAAGCACATGGGTCTCACCGAATCAAACCTCAGAGAACCAGATAGATCATATTTGCATCAGCAAAAAATTTACAAGGTCAATGGAAGACGTGAGAACCAGGAGAAAAGCTGACAAAACTTCAGATCACCACCTGGTGTTTGCAATGATGAAATTGAAGCCAAAGAAACACTGGAAAACTAGGGAAACAATAGTACAAAGATTCAATACAACGTTCCTCCAAGATACTGACAAACTCAACCAATTCAGGATAACTCAACGACAGGTTCCAAGCCTGACACAATCTACTGAAAGAAACTACTACGAAGGACAACTGGAAAGGGATCAAAGAAGCATTAATTTCAACGTGTCAGGAGGTTCTGCACCGCAACATACGTCATCGTAAGGGATGGATCTCTATCGAAACCCTGGGTGAGATTCAAGAAAGGAAGACAGAGATCAACAACAACCAAACGAGAGCAGAGAAAGTCAAGGCACAAGCTGAACACAGAAGCAAACATGCAAGTGAAGAGGAACACTAGGGCCGACAAGCAGAAATATTTGGAAAACCTAGCAACGACAGTGGAAAAGGCTGCAAGACAAGGAAATATGAGACAGCCACAAATTTTATTTGTACGTGTTATCAAAGCACAGCTTTTGTATCAAGGGGAGACTGGGTGACCAGTGTTGAGGTTAAGCAAATACGGCAAGTCAGTTGATGAGTGTGAAATGGGAAGTAAATGAAGTGTTACGTATACTAAATCACCGCCTACCTAAACGCTCAATGTTAGTTGGAGTAAGAATAAATTGAAGAAAAGATGAGTTGCCAAACCAAGATGTAACATCATTCCATCGAACTGCTGACTTGAACCGAAATGTGTTGGTAGACACGAATTACCTACTTAAGGTCCACGAGATCAGTTGTAGATTTCGGGTGATATTACTCAAAATCTATCACAGTGCCATAGATGTATTCATACTTTACCTTTTGAGTCTGAGTATTCCTTTGCACAAACCTTTTTATTCCATCTTTTAGGACTATTTTCAATGTTTATCTTTCTTCACTATCAGGCCTGTTACAAGTATTTTGAACCCTATGTTATTTATCTTGTTAGTTTCCTCTTGTAGTGTCCATTTTGCCATGGATGATTGGGTAAACACACATTTATGTGAGGATCTATGTTGATTATGACTGACTCATGAGTAAAAATGATACGAAAATGTCATAGAATAGACTAGTTAACACACAATCATCACGATTCTGATGAGTTGTGGAAAAAGTGTTTCGTGGGCTGTAAAGTATGTCCAAAATGCAAACTGAGGACGAATAAATCTACGCACCCAATAGTTCTGCTTTAAATGACTCAGGGGTTGTTATTACATTTTTCTTCACAATAGAAAGATAATATATATTAACACATTCTAACAAGTTCTGCAATTTATGAGCATAAGTTTATCTGTTAATCAAACATAATATTTAATTAAAGTTGGGAATTTTCTATAAAACTCGAAACTTAAAGTAACTAAAACGCATCACAGTTATGTACGTAAACACCTCACCTCACAGTAAAATGATCCAGATAATCCCACAATAGAGTTAAGTCCATTTAAATACTGCGATTTCAACCATTCGTGATGTTTTACCTCCCAGTTCTCCTATAAAAGACAGATAGTTATACAATCCATGTGAAATAAACACAAAGGAACACTAATCGGCAAAAAGCAGTTATTTTTACCTCTAAGACAGTGGAGTCAAATGAATTTATTCCACTAGACTGAAGAGTTCTTTGAGTGTGTGTCACACCACGTATGTGTAACATGAACGCACGCTCGGTACCAAAGTCTTGTTTGCAAGTTACACAATAGTGCTGCGAGCCTTCACTGTCATCATAATCATCATTTTCAACATTTTGTTTACAAACAGTCGGTATGTCAGTGGACCCCAATCCCAGGTAGTTTGCAAAAGAAAAGTTCTGGTCACATGAATCTAAAATGAATTAAAAATGAAAACTCACTTAAAATTTCTGAAACAAAATGCTAAAATAAAAGCCTTGAGTTGAGTTATAAGGAACTTGAGCAATAATTTAGGTAGCTTTGTGACAACTGATATCATGGTTATAATAAACAAACAAAAGTAACTGATGTATTTAAACTAGACGTTGGATGATTCAGCGTTTTTCATCACTGATCGATATGTCATCCCAAAGTTCGATACCGGCTGAAGGTTAACACCGATTCAACAAAGAGTATAATGTTAAGAAGCCCATTTGGATATTTACTACGAACTCGTTAAATGAGAAATTCAGGCAACTTATAGTAACTTATTACACGGTCAGGTGCAAGAATGACACGAAAAGTCGTGGGGCGATCTGGATTTTTAATGATTAAACCACACAAATAAGGAAACGCAGTACTTTTCAAATTCTACTCCTGAGCTACAAAGTTCTATCATTCCATAAGCTTCAAGTCACATATGAAACACAAGAACGGTTAATGTAAATTCTAAATTAAGGGTTTACGGATATGCGAAATATACTTGTTAATCCATAAAAAACAGCTCAAATGATAAGATACAGAACATCAATGTTTGAAAACTAGTAAAAACAAGTATTGATAATTTATTATTTTATTTAAAATGGCATTACAAATAGGCAAAATGTTTACGTAAAGAACACTTAAGTATGAGAAGCAAGTTGGTCTTATAAGATACTTGTAGAAACTGTCAGTAGGAAACCTGAGATAACAGATGTTTAGTAGAATAACTTAGTCTATTATAGGGTCAGCATTAGATCGGTAATATCTAGATGGATTTTACATGGTGCAAGGAAATCGCTATAAACTGTGTTCGATTTGAATGAACTTATTTTGGTAGGGGAACATCAGTCTTTAGTAAATAAACAGAACCAATTCAAGACAACACTGACTTTATTGAACAAACTAATAAGGTAAACATTTTATAAAGGAGCTCAAACATTTGAGTATGGTAATTCAACCAAAGACCTGGAACTCAGGCATTTTGGACACTGAATATTTACTTTTAGAAAACCCAGCTCAACAACAGCAGAAAATATTGACTACTGATCATTTGCAGCTGATTCTAATGACATTTGGATACCTTCATAAGGGAGAAGCATACATAACGTGTATTTCGTATGCTAAAACCTGTTTCTTGAAACAGTATCCTGTGGTAATCGTCAAGCAGCACAAAGAAAAGTATGTTGGCGAATTTCCATATTATTTGAACTGCATCCTCAGGTTGCCCACATAAAATGTACCTTCGAGGTCAATATAACAATTCGAGTACTCAAACTACATCTAGATGATAGTCACTCCCTTAAAGATAGAAACCATAAGTACAATAATTTTAACTCACAATAAGACATAGGTGGGTTTTTATTGCAGCTGGAATCCCCTGACACCGAGCTGACCCACTTTTTATACATGTCATCCCAATCTATGCCGAGTCCTCGGCTTAAATTCACAAATATTTCATACCACTGAGGATTGGTGCGGGCGATCCAACTCAGGTAATTATTCCAGGATGCCCAATCCCAATCTCCGGCTTTAACATAACGATCAAAATATTCCTTCATTACGGCATTCGGGTCGGAACAAGGATCCAGTATCTCTGAGTTTTCCGAGCTGACCTTTTCTATTGAAACTGCGTTATCTTGACTATTATCGTGATCCACAGTCCCACCTGGTTTTATCTACAGAACTGAGAGGGAAATACAAACATACTTTCTCTTTATCTCGATTCTCCTCATCGGAGCTCTCGTTGCACTCAGGATCGTTTTGCTGAACAGACTCCAAAAGTTTGCCAAAATAACTGATCATATTCTGATAGTAACGAGTGTAATCCGCAGCAGCGGATGCCGAATATGTTGTATTTGAGTTGGGAATACTATCAACAGTTTGACGTTGGACAAAACTTGGAGTGTTTTGAAGGTTGTTAGCTTCAACTGAAACTTAAAAATGCCATTCTATAAAAAAGTATCAAACCTTGATGAGAGATGTCACATCCCATTGTTGTCATGCTTCTTAGTCGTTGAATATATTTAAGGTACCTGTAATACTCTTCCGTAAGCTTGTCATACTGGGCCTTGTAATCTTCGGACTTGTCGCCACCATTTGCGTACCACTCGCGAAGTTTCGCTGAGTAGTGGGAAAAGTAGTCAAACATTTGCTCCTCATAGTTTTTGATCTCTGCCAATTTGTCTGCGGTCAAAAGATGCGCCATACTAGAAGGATATTTATCACGTTCTGAAAGTAGTGTGCCTTGAGGATGTGCATTTAATCAAGGATTATTCAGTCAAACATTTGTTAGGTTGGGTGAGAAAGGTGAGGAAATACAAAACAGTCACAAACCAGTCGAAAAGTGCGCAATCACGGGACACTTTTAAATCTCCCAATGTATTTGGCCTTTAGAGCTCAAACTTCAAGTGTTGTCGTGTTCAAATAGCAACGTGATGGTTCCTTGGCGTCAGCATACTAATTATAGAAGTCACTAACTAAATTAAGAACGATATAAGACTTCAATAACTTAAGGCAACGACATCATTATATACCGTGTGTGACTGAGAGAAGAGACAACATGAATATATCACTGGTACCATAAATCCTTTGTGTGGGAATCGACTGAAACTGCTATCACCGTTTTAATTGAGAGTTGACTCTAATGTTCGCATATCCATATCATGAAAAATCTCACATTATTTCACGACTCTTGTGTATACTTAGGTTAAAAAGTAATACGAGTTTATCATAAGGCTGTTATGAAAAAAGGGAAAACACTAGAAATATTTAATTTCTAAATACGAAAACTGACTGTGATGTGTGAATATTTAAGTCACTGTTAAAAGATCATATGTATGTCGTTTGGTGATTTGTTTGATATATTTTGCAGACATTATTTGGACAAAGTATGTCGTTCCAGAATACAGTGCGCATTAAAGCAAGGGAAGATTTCTGTAGCTGACTTTCTGATTTATAATGATTCGAATTACCGAAAAAGATTTACCGCCCATTAGTGAGATCAGGTACTTTGAACTATGTTTCAGCCATTTGTGTATTTAGCTACTCATATGTTAAGCAGAAAATGTTCTTTCTACTCAATAAACCAAGTCGGAAGACTTTTGGAGTATCTTTAACTGGTCATAACCGTAAAACAAACAAGACTCCTGAGGCTTTTAATTATTGTGTGTGAAGTTCTCGAATAATTCCTGTCTTAAACATTCTTCTAGAATTTTTTGTGTTTCGTCTTCTACACACCATAATCTCACTCACTATAATGTATGTACACCACTTGCCTTTGAGTGTTGTTGCAAGTTTAAGTTACTTCTAAACTTTATATCTTTAAATTGTGGTAATCAATACCAAGTTAATAGGCCCCTCGTGAACGAATGTAACCAAGCATGCAGGTTTTCATTAATGTTAATCAGGACTCAACATTGATGTGTAATTAAGGCCCTCGTTTAAAATCATATAGACTATAAATTTAGTTGTTTTGGTTTCACTAGGGAACACCTATTATTATTTAAGCTACCAATTACCTTCAAAAACTGGGGATATATGTGTAAACTCCAAAGTTCCTAGAATTCAAGCAGTCACCTACCATAGGATTAACAGATATTTTAGCATCATGATGTGAAAAAGCAAACAAAATGGCGGTGACGGTACTTACAGAACAAAGGTAAATACGAGATAAACAGTGCAACTAGTTATTTATAGTGGTTTCTCAACATCGTCATTACGTTTTGTTGCGACTTAAAAACCACAAGAATTGATATTTTAAGAAACTCAATAAAATAATATCTGTCAACAAACTGACCGATTATTATAATCAGTGTTGTTTTCTTGTAGTCATCTTTATCTAGCGGAATATTTCAGCAGTTTTCTTTAAGTGATACTTGAAAGGCTATTGATATCTCGAGAAATATTTTATGTAAGCTGGCTAACGGTTGTAGGAGATGTGTGACACGCCTTACCCACCTGTGATCTGTTGATGATGCGTGACTAAGAGCCTTTACTTAGATATGTCTGCAGATAAAATGAATCTGAAAAGCTAATTTATTTAAGCGTTGAAGACGCCACAGGTATTCGGAGTTCAACAACGCTTTAACCAGTAACACCTTCTATTATGAATCGTATCCACCGAGTGAAATCAAAAGACAGAAGCGAGGAGGTTCGAAGATATATTTGATAGGTTATCAATATATCGTGCATCGAGTGATCTAATCTGGCTAGCGATTGCAGGAGTTGTTGCACAAGCCTTTCCCACTAGTGATCTGGTGCAGATGCATGACCGAGCGCCCTCAGCTAGGTGAGTCCATTAAAACTAATGTGGTCAGCATCCAATGTCGAAGACTTACAGAGCTATTCACTTTTAAGATTTATTTACAGTTATGGATCACTCCCCCTATTGTGAGGTAGTGGTAACCCTAAGACGTGACCAGCCAGAAGTTTGAACCCAGCGATTTTTTCGTAGCCTGCTATGTCTAGCAGCGTCTGGTCGTCTTTGTTTACTATAAGGGATCATGAATTACAACATAGTAAAAAGGAAACATAGTGCAATGAAAATTTCGGTTCCTCGTAACCTTCATCGCTCTTATTGCTGTCTTTTCCAGACGTCCTGTTAAAGAAAAAAAGAATACGTAAGTGCATGTCGACGTACACTTGTACGCGCGTTAACACATAAAGCGGGGGAAGAAAGATAAATAAACCCTTACACATGCGATAGCGTAAAGAAGATTTTTAAAGAATTTTTTCTAGGGTTTTTTTCTAGAAAACAAAATTAAACATACACATATTAGCAGAAATTTTTTCGGAATAAATGTATAAGTATAAGCATAGTAAACTTTCTGTTATATATAATACAAAGGAAAATCGAGATAGAGCAAAATATTAACTGGTGTCTTACGTCCAATAATCGTTTACACGTTCTCGAAATCTTACTCTTCTTCCAAAAAGCGTTGTTTTAACATTATTTTCAAATACTGCCGAAGTATCAACGTGCGTGATGACTGTCGGATGGAGTATTATAAGTGTAGGAGCCGTGTTGTTCGCTTTCACCGAAGGAAAATCGACGTGAATAGGGTTTCCTTCTAAATACTCTGCATTGATTCAATCGATGCAGATGCTATTGTGGGATCCATTTTGTTGGTTTTGTGTGTGAAAATCCCTCCATGTATACATTTGCAACTTGTTCTTATTGTTTTCTTTAGTTGTACATTTTGTCAGTCCTTTTGATGCCATTTGAGATGATAATGTTTTATTTCAACATAGTTTTCTCATTTTACTTTCGCCTTCACTGTGTTTCTATGTTTCTTCCTGGACTGTACTTATGTTGTTTTAGTTGATAATTGATCCTGGCGGCAGCCTTATTGTTTGTTCCTCCTTTGATTGTGTCGCTTCAGTTGACTGTGATTGTAGATTTTGATTGTGAACTGAAGCACTTTCCCAGAATTGGAAACACTTTGTGTTATAAAGCAACAAACTATTATCCTTTGAACCGATTTTTAAGTGACCTATTCGGGAAGGATAGAGTAACACTTATTTTCAGGTGCGTTTGGTAACTTTCTTACATTCCTCATGAACTTGTCTATTTATTGCAATTTAGATCGATTATTTAGGGAACAATTATTGGTTGAATAACTGAGAGGTAATATTTGTTTAAAGCAATCAGTCCCTTTGATAAATTTTGATAATGTAATAAGAAGACGAAGATTATCAGACGTATTGTGCAGCGAAGGTCATAATCAAAGAAAGAACGAGGTTCATGCTTCATTCAAAACATAGACGACATGAAAACGATTGTGTCACATCCCACTGCGCTTACCAATTTAAATGTGTGTGTGGTCACACATACATAGGGAGGAGCAATCGTGTTCTGAAAATTAGGGTGGGTGAACATGTACCAAAATGGTTGCAAAAACAAATACAGTCGAATGACCCTATAAGAGTAGAGGATAAACATCCATCATCCTCTATTGCCAAACATATAATCGAAACAGGTCATAAGATTGATCTTAACTCGGCTTTTGTGGTGTTGTTTAAAAGTGTGAAAAGGCGTATACTGAGGTTTGTTGAAGCCTTAGCTATACGAAAATTCAAACCCCTTTTGTCTATTCAAAAACAGTTTGTTCTCTCCTTAAACCTACTCTGGTAATATATGCTTATTATCCAGAGTGTTATATGTCAAATTGTTTTCACATTATTTTTATTATTATTATCCCTGTCTACTCTTACCTCCGCCCAACTTCCAGTCTAGTTGACCTTTCATTTTTATATATAAATGTTCCTAACAAGTATATGTGTGATCATATTGTTCGAAATGTATTGCGCTAATATATCACATAGTTCTGATAATCTTCGTCTCCTCATTACATTATCGAAATTTATGAAAGGGACTAATTGCTTCAAACACAACAAAAGCCGAGTTAAGATCAATCCTATGACCTGTTTCGATTATATGTTTGGCAATAGAGGATGATGGATGTTTATCCTCTACTCTTATAGGGTCATTCGACTGTATTTGTTTTTGCAACCATTTTGGTACATGTTCATCACATAGTTCTGATAATCTTCGTGTTCTTATTACATTATCAATATTTGTTTAGATATTAATGTACATTCGTATTTATAATGAGATTTGGAACCACTATTTCTCCAATCACATAGTCTTATTTCAAAGGGGCAATACCGAGCGCCTAAAATAATCAGACAGTTATTCTTCTGCCAAGCCTTAGTTTGGATCTTATTGCTATCGTTAGTCCTGTTCCTATCGGCTAAATAGTGCCTAGGTTCGCGCTGAAGAACTTTGAGGGGTCCTTCGTATGCTCACATGAGAGGTCGTCGATGTGAGTTTTGACGTATGAAGGCATGTGTACCATATTGTAGATGAGGTTGAACGAAAACATCAGTTGATTGCGGTCGAGTGGATACAGGTTTGACTGAACGCATTGGGTTTGTAAGCCTACTCATTTAGGAGTTTAGATCCATGTTCATCGAAGAAAATGAGGGATCCACGAATCCTACTGGAAGTCGAAGTGTCGTTCCCCAAACGAGTTAAGCTGTAGTGTATCCAATGTCAGCTTTCACTGCATTGAAAATACGTAGTAAGGAGAGTGGAAGAGCGTCGGTCCATTGTGAAATGTTTGCAGCTGATAATGAAGCTTTTAGTTGTCGGTGAAAGCTTTTTACGAACCCATTTGCTTGTGAGTGGCAGGCGGTTGTTCGGAAGCGAGTGATTCCCAGTAGTGTGATCAGACACCAGAAAAGTTCATATTCGAACTGACGTCCACGGTCTATAGTGATATTTGAAGGATAGGTGAAATTTACCACTCATCTTTCGACGAAGACTCGAGCCACTGTTTCAGTAGCGATGTCTTTTATGGGTACTGCTTCTGGTCCATAGCGAGAAACGTTCCGTGCATGTTTAAAGATAAAAGTATTTGAATTTGTTAAAAGTCCTACCAAACGCGGATGGACAAGTTCGAAACGAACATAGGGAGTTTTGAAAAAGCCTAAGAGACATTTGTTGCTTCTAATCACCTCAGATTTCTGGCAGCTTACACAAGAGTGTGCCTACTCCTTCACGTTTCTCTTCATACCAGGCAAACAAAATCGTTCTGTGTTAAACCTAATGGTTGTACTAACGCCTGGATGAGAACGTTTGTGCAACTTATTAACGACGTTACGTCGATAATGTTACCTTGCCTGATTCCATCTCTTTGATCCGTAATTTCAGGGTTGTGGGAGATAACTCATGCTGAAGATCAGTAACTTCTTATCTAAGCTGGGCAAGTTTAAGAAGGTCGATTACTTGGAAACTGTTTAAGGGAGTTAGACGAGACAAAGCGTCTGCAACTACATTTTTGCCTCAAAAACGTTTGTATATCTGAAGTAAACTGCGGAATGTAGTCCAGTTGTCGAGATCCACGAGGGGATTACTGGTCGGAAGTCGAGAATAGGGAGAGGGTGGGAGGTTTGTGGCCAGTGGACAGAGTGAATTCTCGGCTTTCTACTGTGCTGAAAGTGCTGTACATCACAATACATGATTAGGAGTTTCCTACAGATAGTTCTATACTTCGATTCAGTGTCTTGGTATGGTCTTGAGAAGAATGCTAATGGTTGTCGGGTGTTGCTTACCTATTGTTGTAAGACTCCTCCGATTGCCGAGTGATATACGTCTGCCGAGATACTAATGGGTGCTTCTGTGTCCTGGTGTGCGAGCACAGTCGTCTTTGCGATAGGCTCCTTAACTGTGAAGAATGCTTTCTTTGCATTGTCCAAATCGATTAGTTTCGCATTTCCACAAAGTTGGTCGGTTAAGGGTCTCATGAGAGACGCATAATTTAGTATGAACTGTCTGTAGAAACTTATGAGGTCGTTGAACGTGCGTATTTGCCTGACTGTGGTCGGTTCTGGATGATCCAGAATGGCTGTCACTTTACTTTTTAGAGGTCGGATGCCTTGAGCATCAATAGTATTTCCGAGAAAATCTAGAGAGTCAGTGACTTGATTCTTCCGAATTTTCGCAGTGATACCTTGTTTTTTGGAGTTTTTCGAAAACAAAGTCCAAATACTGGAGATTCGATTTTCTGTCCAGTCATCTACATTCATGTGTACGAAGTTGGGACTTTGAAAAACGTCACCGATGAATCTTTGAAAAGTTTGTGCAGCATTTCTTAGGCTGAAAAGCATGTGCACTAATCCATAGAGACCGAAAGGTGTGACGATAGTGGTTTTATGAATGTCGTCAGCAGCCACAGGAATTCAGTTGTATATTTTAACCAAGTCGATGTTCGAAAAAACAGTCGTACATTTCAAGGTGGCTGTGAAATTGTGTATGTGAGGTGACGGGTAACGATCAGGAATGGTTATTGCGTTCAATCACCGATAGTCACCAGTTGAACGCCAACCACTGCTGTACATTTTAGGGACTATGTGCGTGCGGGATACCTATGGGCTGTTTGATGGTCGAATGATTCCTAACTCTATCATGTGGTCGAATTCGTTTTTGGCCAACCTCAGCTTTTCGGGAGCCAGTCGGCGTGCTTTCGAGAATACAGGTGAACCTGTAGTCGTGATGTGATGGGTAACATCACTGGTTACACACGGTAATTATTTTTCGATTGGCATAGTTTGGGGTATTTATAGGATGTTTGTTGGTATTATGGATCAATTATGTGCTTAACAGTGACTGGGGACAATCGACAGCCGGAAAAGGAATTTACGCAAACAGATGAGTATTTCTGTCTACTAACCACCGTTTGAACGTGCCGATAAATAGATTATGATGTTGTAGCAGGTCTGTACTAGTGAATGAGATAGAAAAATCTGAAACAACGAAAATCTAATGAATGGGTTCGCGTAGACCCACGTTAATATAAACATATAACCTACAATATGTGGCAAATGATTTCCCATTCTCCACCTGTAAGTTAGAAACTGGTTCGTGAAGTCGATCGTCGGAAATTGCCGGAAGAACGCCAACCTTTACATCAGTGTGCACAGGGTAACGAACTTTTTTCTTCACGTTGGTGATGTATAACAGACGGCTATATTCGCTGGATATGGTTGCCGTTGACGCATGCGGGCGGGGAGCATTTTTCGCGCCGGATGGTTTGGAATTCTGAAAACGGCAGAGGTTTTTGCAATTTCCAGAGGACTTATTATACCTACTACGGAACCAGAACCAATGATGGTCACCTGTCTTTCGTGATCTGGGGACGGATCGTTTTCGTAAAGAACTCCTCCGATAAGTTTGGGAGCATTTACGTGTCAGAGTATGACAGAGGGCTGTGACGTCAATTCGTGTCAGTTGAGGCTTTTCTTTGACTAAATTGACCTCGGAGCTGGGAGTCCTGGCGATCTCCAGGATACGGTTGACAGATGCATCTTGTTCGTCCACAGAGTTGTTTTCAAATGAGACAAGCACTTCCCACACCTGTTGGGGAAGCTTTGACAACAGTTGTTTAAACAGGTCCTCGTCCATGGCCCGTCGACCGGTAAACCCTCGCATTCGTAGCAGCATTTCTGTTACTGAGTCCTGTTGCAGGTCTATGTTGTGGAAGAGTTGGTATAACCTCCTTTGGTCTGTCAGGTTTTCACGTTTAATAGTAGCCTTTTTAAAGTTTCGTAAAGTTGCGAAACATCACTAGTAAACATAGTAGGTGTGACATACCTGTTGAAATCGCGTGGTAGTGCCGTCACTACTGTGAGGAACTGTGCACGTGGGTCTGTCACACCGTGCTCGTGGAAGTCAGCTTCTTCGTAGCAGAGCCAAACTTGGATGCTGTCGGGCCAGAATGGCGTTAGCTGAAATGAGGGAAACGAAAGAGGTCAAATCTTAAGTAACTTGGTTATCTGTTTTATTATGATGAAGATATATATACTAGTGGACGAGAAAAAATTATCTGAAATTCTGAGAATAATATCACAATGTGTAAACGTAAAATTTAAAAAAAGATTCGGTAATACAAATGAAACTGAAAATCAACTCATACGGACAACATACCAACATGAACATAAAATGACTTCCTAATTTAAACCAAAGATAATACCAACATCAGCACTTCTACAATACTGACTTTACTTCATTTTTAAGCACAAAATACTTATACTGGCCATAAGTTAAGCTACTAATCAACGGTTACCGCTGCGCGTCTTAAAGTGACCTGTTATAATATCACTATACTAAATCCTACTTCATTATTATGATCCCATTTTGTTTAACTTCTAAATAATCTTCACGTGGGTTTTCATTTTGGGCGTGTTGAGAATTAAATCAAGCATTTTGAGATTATCACATGTATTTCCTGGTCAGTTGCTACCGCCTACCTTTTGATTTGTTTTTCAGTTTGCCAATTCCCTAAGGAATTTTACTATTTTTTAGGTAGCCTCCAAAGCGCAAAAATCCCACTCGATTTGGTATCAAACCAACGTCACACTGATTCTGGTGCGGGAGTAGAGTAGTGGTATTGGTTCTAACCACACGATACTCGGGGCTCAATATAAGATAACTGAGAAAAGTCACATCCAGTATCTAGCAGAGGGAAAATCAGTAATAGTGAATACGGGAGCAATGAATCGAAATAGCAAAACTCGGCCTCGCAAGCGTGGTCACTATGTAAAACCTATTGCATTGAATGCAGCACTCCCTACCCGGCTCAAATGTATCGTCAGCAGTGTTAGACGTCATATTGCTGATTGTCAAGGCAAAACGAGTCAGTAAAGAGCATGATGTGACTTCCATATGAGATCTTATAGATAAGGTAGTTACATCATGACGAATCTACAATTTTAGGATTAGATCTATTATTAAACAAGTAAAGATAAATGTGGAAGTACTAACTTCAACGTGTCAGGAGGTTCTGCACCGCAACATACATCATCATAAGGGATGGATCTCTATCGAAACCCTGGGTGAGATTCAAGAAAGGAAGACAGAGATTAACAACAACCAAACAAGAGCAGAGAAAGTCAAGGCTCAAGCTGAACACAGAAGCAAACATGCAAGTGAAGAGGAGCACTAGGGCCGACAAGCAGAAATATTTGGAAAACCTAGCAACGACAGTGGAAAAGGCTGCAAGACAAGGAAATATGAGACAACTATATGACGCAACGAAGAAACTGGCAAGGAAATATGGCAAAATGGAGAGACCAGTGAAGGACAAATAAGGTAGGACAATCACTAAAATTCAAGGACAGAGGAACAGATGGGTAGAGTACCTTGAGGAACTCTCGAATAGGCCAGCCTCACTGCATCTACCGGATATCGAAGCAACACACCCAGACCTTTCTATAGCCGTCAGTTCACCAACGAAGGAAGAAATCTAGATAGCCTTCAGACAAACTAAGTGTGGGAAAGCAGCTAGACCTGACAATATGCCAGTGCAAGCTCTGAAGTCAGACATAGAAGTAACTGAAAGTATGCTCCACGTTCTATTTAGGGAGATTTGGAAGGAGGGACAAGTGCCAATGGACTGAAAGGAAGGACACATTATCAAGATATCAAAGAAAAGAGATGTGAACAAGTTTGAAAAATACAGAGGCAATGGTAAAGGGTTCGACTGTGAACCTTTTTTAGTTAAGTCCTTTTAATATAAGAAAGTGATACTAGTTACTTGATTCTAGCTACTCATTTTGGGACTTACGGTTATGGTGAGATCACTCACTGGACTATCAAGATATTAACTAGAAGCTGAGGTAAAGTGTGTTGGTCTGATTACCTCTAAATTTATAAGATTAAACTCGAAGCTGAAATAAGCTATCTGTGAGTACATAACCGAACGAACGGACTTTGAAGGACCTGAAGCACTTGTAGCGGTAAGCAAATCCATAGGATAGGCAGTTCTGTAAGTCTCCGGAACTTATTCCGACCTCGTTAGTTTTGCTGGACACAACCTCGCTGAATGCTTTAGGTCACGCATCCTCATCAGATCATGAACGAGTACGCCGTACTACACACTCTTCACAACTACTAGCCAGCTTAAATCAGACGCTTCTCTACATAAAGAATACTTTAAAAATATATCTTCGAACTCATTCATCCCTGAATTCCGATCTGTATGAGTATGAGATTATTCAATTGTAAAGTTGTCACGGACGAAATCGTCGTCAACTCTGAATATCTATGGTATCTTTACACCCAATGATGCTATGGCGAATTTTTAAGTAGATAAAGTTTTCTTGCTTTTTCAGCTTAGCTATATGCCTAGAAATCGTTCCTCTAGACAATGGTGCACTTCCCTCCAAAAGGATAAGGACACTCTGGAACGTATACAACGTCGAGCCACGAAATCAGTTCGGGGACTCAAATTCAAACCTTATGAAGAGCGCCTCAAATCACTTAACCTTTACCCGTTAGAGTACAGGCGTCTTAGAGGTGATCTTCTTATGACTTATAGTATCCTTAATGCTTCTGGTCATCCCCTTAAACATCTTCTTAAGCTTAGTCATAACACTAACCTGAGAGGTAACACCCAGAAATTGGAGACCCTACATAGCAGAACAGACTGCAGACACAACTTCTACTCCGTTAGAGTTGTCAAGTGCTGGAATTCGCTGCCGACTGAGCTAGTCCAAGCGACCTCCCAGGAGTCCTTTAAGAGGAAACTTGACTTATTCTTAAGGACTAAGGATAACATATTATTATGATTTACCAAATTCTTTTTTTCCCCTATTATCGTCCATATACCTAGGTTCTTGCCTGGAGGTATTGGTGATCTACTGCTATCAGACACGGAAGCCCGTTAAGCGAAAGCTTCTTCTATTCCGTCCCCAACCATTTGAACCATTTGAATCAAGTAATTGAAGTACGGATTCAAAGGTGTCGTAACATCAATAACACGCTAAGGTAGGAATGATCTTCGGTTTGGAATTATTGACTGATTGCTTGGACTAATACCTTTAATTGTGCAGCTGCAGTTAGTTAAAAACTAATTGAGCTGGGGATTTACACATATATTATCGGAGTATAAACTCCACTGGCAATTCCAGCCAACTGATGGAGTTGTGTATTGCTAACTCAATAGTAATTTGTTTACTTTTAAATGACAAGAACGGCCTATCAAATCTTTTTTTAAGCGAGTTAGCATTTTGTGGACGTTCTTGTACATTCATAATTTTAATCTGCTTTTAATTATTCTATTTAATCTATTTATTATGGCATTTTCGCTGTGCTATACCTTAGGATAGTATATTTTGTAAATAAATTTCATATGTAAACACTCTTGCATATCCAACCCATGGAATCTACGAGATCTAAGAAATATTCCTCATGCCTCTAGTTAGTGTGTCAGTAACTCGATCTCCTTATTTCAGGGAAAGTTTTGCCCGTTTTGGGTGGATTTTGAGGAAGCGGCAATAAAAAATATCTGGAAAATGGCACAACCCCTCCCCCAAATTCTTTCTAGCTTTGGAGAAAATCCTCGAAGTTTTAAGGCATTAACTCAGAAATAGCAATAGGTAACGAATACTAGGTTCGAAAGCACACATGAAATTTTTTTAGCTACAGTAGTACGTTACTGATACTCAGGATTACCTGGTTTGTCATACATCGCTCTGTTTTTCTGACTATACTGCACCTCAGCTAACAGATGTGCGAGCTTACACTTACGGAAACTTCTCAGCTTTTTTTAACAGAATGACTACCAAATGTACATCCATCCATAAATCCCCCTTAATTGTGTTCATTGATAGTTTGCACTAGAGGACGTGTTAGATGTCTGCAGGTAATATATTCATTCCTCAAATCAGAGTACCTTCTCTAAAGTGGGTTGGAAGTGGGTAAACAAAATCGAGTGATATTTTGCACCCAGGTGCTCTGGGCCCTTTTTGGACATCGCTTTGGATAAGTATCAGCTGATCAATAAGTACTGAAAACACTTGTTAAGAAGCAACATACAGAGCGCGGTTTACATGGAATATCTCATTCAATTTGTATATTTTTCAACCTCTTTTAGGGCAGTTCCATAAGACACCAAGAACATCCTACACTTTAGTTTTATTGGTAAGCGTTCAGAACAAAGCAACTAGTGAGCTTGGGTAACATAATCCCAATTTCATGTTAAAATTGTGTATTACGTGTTCGTTCAGTCACATTTTGTTGTTAATTCACTCTTAACTTGAATAAAGTGTCAATTTTGGAAACTTTTTTTGACTTGATAGAATTATAAAGACACGTAATGCCAACCTCTGATATACATATTAAATATCGGGAAGTTAAAGAAAACTTTGAAAATTACTTCAATACATTCGTCAATCTGTTACGTCATGTTCATCCAAAAAGTCTTGAATTGGCCGAACAACATTTCCAAAATGTAAGTGCTCATTTTTTCACTTATTCTTTGATAACAGTTCGTTCCGTCCTACTTTATGGCTGTGAAACATGGCCGGTAAGAGTAGAGGATATTTGTAGGCTATTAGTATTCTATCATAAGTGTCTTCGAAGCATTGCTCATACATCCTGGGACCACCGAGTAAGTAATCCAGTTGTTAGGAAACGGATATTAGGTAAGGATGGCAAATCAATTGATAAAGTTGTGAATCTCCATCAGTTGAGATGGCTGGGACACGTATTACGTATGCCTAACCACCGACTGCCTCGACGAGTGATGTTTTATGGTGTAGGAGTAGGTTGGAAGAAAGCTAGGGGTGGCCAGACCAAAACGTGGCACAAATCCATGAAGTCACTGACAAGTGGACGGAGCCATGTTGGTAGGTGTAGACTATCTGGTTGTCATCCGCGAGGTGATAGCAACCGATGGTTAGAGACCTTGAGTGACATGGCTCAAAATCGTTTGCAATGGCGAAGGTGCATCCACTCTTTGTGTTCTCACAAATTCTAATCTTCTGAATTCTTCATATCCTTTTTTCTCTTTTCAAATTTATTTCACTGGGTTATACCCCTTGAATAACATCTTCAAACCCTTATCTTTCCGATTACTGCCCTGGTACGGCCGAGAGTGGGGAGAGTTCGCTCTCCCTTTCGAAATGCTCTCATATGGCCACGCGTATATAGCCTCTGCCAGGGAAGTCCTACTCACTGCCTTCTCGTGGCGGGGGTGTTGTTTACGAAAATAAGAGGACGAAAGGCGAATGTCCGGCGCTTTAACCGTGTCTGGTGCCCTTTCGTGCCAATATTTTTGTGTTCAAATAAATAAAAATAAATAAATAAATAAATGGCAACTTGAACTGATGTACGTACGCACGAAGTTCTTCGATTTTACTGTCTGTCTGTGTGCCTGTTTATATTCTTTTATAAGCACATTAGGCTTTACCAAGACCTCCAATCTCACAGGTTATCTTGCCAGGATTTTTTCCACTGTTTAGGCAACAGAATGACCCATTCTAATTCGTTCTAATTATGTCACTAAATATATTTCACGTTATCGTAAGTTACCTTGCTTATTTACATTAGGTTAATGAAGGATCAAAAATTACCGATTATATGTACCACTATTCGAGATATTTGTATGAAATACTGAGACCCTTTAGACAATGTACATAAGAATAGATACACAAGATGTCATAATGAAAAATTACAAATTTAACTGGGAATATCTCGTTGAAGAATGAGTAGTAATTTTGATTCTTTTGAAGCTCCTTTGTGAGTCCTGAGGATAAGTATATTTTCTAAGAGGCCTTTCTCAAGTCAGACATCACATTATTTGTCATCATATCATTGCATAGCTTTTGATGTTGATATTCACATTTGAATTAAATTTTGTGGTATACATGAATTGCTTACATGAGATTTCTCATAAGCTGAACTGCCGGTTCCTAACAAAAATGACGTTGGTCAATTAACTCACTTCAGGCATGAGTAAAAAAAGGGCTACTTAAATCACGTTTGAATAATATGCACTGCTTGCTAGTGTTTTTACTCCATACTATTAATAAAGAGTATCTTACATTGATCAAAAACGCTTTATATGTCTTATGCATAGAGATTTTATGTAAAAATATCGACCAATCTAGTTAGAACATCAGTCAGTCATGTACGACGTAGGGCCCAGGCACATATATGCATCAGTCCAAGTTTCCATAATTCATTAGCACAACAAGATGGACACCAAATTCACAGAAGTAGCTACTTCGGTGGTAGTAATATATATAAATAAATATTGCATATAAATATATGATACAGGCAAAAAGAATTGTTTCGTAGAAAGTAATTCTAATCTCACGGTTTGGGGGGAGACAAAGTGTATACACTTATGCCATTGTGATCGATTCCGAGCCATGTCACCCAGAATCAACAATTAGTTACGATAGTCACACGGACCCCAACCAAGTAGCTTGCATTTACTAGCGTGGCTCAGACTGAAAGTTAGTGACTTTATGGATGCTACGTTTTGGTTTGGCCGCCCCTAAATTTCTTCCATCATTTTCGGACGCCGATAAGCATGCCTGCGTTCTAAAATCTGACGAATGGTGCACATGTCAATGCAGCTGCGACCAGGTCTAAAGCTAGCCTGACTTTCCCGTGTTTGCAGTTCACGAGTCTTTGTTAAGCGTCCGATAATCACTGAGACTAATATCTTAGACACCATATTAGTCAAGCTAATCCCTCTATGATTATCACAGGATAATTTTAATCCTTTCTTATGCATTTGGACGGTCAGTGATTGAGAGCAGTCAGATGGAAATACGTCCAGTTTCCAGATTTAAGCTAAAATAGTTAGTCAACCTATAAGTTTCATCTTTTGTTTCACCCGGGTTGCGGTCAATGGGAGCGTAGGCAGAAATGACGAAAAGGCAACGACGTGTGTCCCTATTCTTCCGAGTTCTTACGGAGCCGTTTAGCCGAACAGCACATAGGCGATTGTTAACAGGTATCCCTTCTAAAAGTGCTTCTCCTTCCCTCATACTCAGTGCTATGCCTACACCCGCCAGTCCATGAGAACTAGCTATCGGGTTGCCAGATGAACAGAGAGTGTATCTCGTCGGTTTCCCCGTTTTGGTTAGGCGAGGTCAAGTGAATGACCACACTAGGATCCTTTATGCGTGTTTCGGAGACAGAGTATACAATTTAGTTGCCCTGTATAAGACTCCAGTTCGATTGTATGAATGATTGTTGTTGAATTATACATGCTGCCAGTCTTTGTATATAATTATCAACTTAGGTCGCGGTAGCGAATGACGGAATTAAATAAGTCAAATATGAGAATGGATTTCGAATACGTATATTTCATAAAATCATCGATCCAGACAGACTATCAGAGAAACGAAGCGAAAAAAGCGGAGAAGCTAGAGCGAAACGAATCGGAGAAGGCATGTGAGCCAGCTCCATTCAACCAAGCGTGATTCGTTATTTATAGTCAAACAAAAGTAGGTTACAGATATGTGGTGAATAGAGTAAGGGATTGACACACGTTCATATAAAAATAGTAAAGGTTAATAAGCGAATAATTGACAAGGTCAAGATGTGACTCAAGAAAACTGAATAAATCGGTCTGTTTTGAGTCTAGAATAGCCGGTGTGGGCTTGACATGGTGCCAGCCACTACAACATTAATGATACAAGATTGTAGGGTCTTAGCCAAGGAGACCCTCTGGTAGATTTGATAAATAGTATGTACGTTGAAGGCTCCAATGTGTATTTTGGAGCATGATTTCAATAGATCTGGGACAGCATTTCGCGCACTAGAATCGTTGACCATGATGATATTTGAGTGGGAAGGTTATGGTTGATAGTCGAGGTAGGAGAAATAATAGAAATTGAAGGGGGAAATTGATTATGAATATATTGGTCTTGAGTGTTGTTAGAAGTATGAGGGCGTTTATCAATTCCCGGTTGTTTACACCGTGGATGGGTGGTTCTAGAGTTACCTGAAAAGGAAATTAGGTTAAAGCTGATCGTAGTGATCTGAGAGCATGACCGCAGTGCCAAATAAACAACTGCTTGAGGTCGGTCACATGACTTTTTTGTGGGTAATTTTTGTGTTAACTCCGTACTTATTGAGACCTCACCAATGTATACGGATATCCGTGGGATAAGGCGAAGTGTGCATTTTTAGGGTCGACCTTTTCTAACCCCACCCCTCCTTGTGGGAAGGCAGCATCGCTGTTATACCGGTTGTTTGAGAGCAACACCTTACTGTCGTCACACCTCTACAGGCAGCAGTACTACCTTGCCTTCGGACCTTGGGTTTGTTGCTTTTAGTCTAACTGCTCTTCAACCAACCTGTCTGGCATGGTAGGACTTTGAGGAACGATTGTTCCAGCCAGTATAGACCGATTGGTTTGTCACAATAGGCACGCCTGATCACCACGTCAAGGTAGCAGCAGCGGTCGAGCTAAAGTGATGTGCACTCCAGAAAAACACTGAATACCCCTGTTAACTAAAGATTAATTACATTGGTTGATGAAGTATCTTGTTAATTAAATGCAGTACTTATTATTACTAGTTAGAACATGAATAATAAGTACTCCGTTTAGTCAATAGGGTATATTTTAATAAGCATCCATCAAGCAACTATATAAAGTATTTCATCAACCAACTTAATCAATGTTTAGTTAATAGGGGTATTCAGTGTTTTTCTAGAGTGCACACTGCTTTATGTTATTACTCAGGTACTCATTTATGACTTCACAAGTGCAGACTGATTTCGTTATCCTAGGATGTGCAATCCTAAAAACATGTCCTACATTATTCCTTATAAATAACAAATTTTTGACGTAATATATTTCAAATCAATGCTTTTTCCAGAAGGTAATTTGATCTTAATACCGTTCTTGTTTTTAATCATCTTATGACATCATCCTTGTTTTAATCTCATCTTTTTTCAGGTAACGTCGTATAATTTATCCAGTGGCAAACGAATTCGAGGAGTGTTGGTTGTCCTTTCGTATATGGTGTTCAGCAATAAAAATGAGAACTCTAGAAAAAACTTGTCATGTGTTTATCTTATTGGTTGGTGTGTCGAATTGGTAAATATTTTAGTTCCCCCAATCGACTCTTTTTCAGGTTAATTCCCCTTATATCCTGATATTATTCAAAACATCCGTGAAAATTACGGTCATATTGTTGATCTATGTACCAATAGAGCTATGTATTATGTACCTTTCCCCACAAGATTGAACTCAATGCTCTTAAATTCTTTGATGAAGTTATTGAATTTTCGGACTAGTAAGGTATATTTCAGTTACTGGGGCTCTCAACCACCTTAATGTTATCCTAGTATTCTTAGCCTTTTAATTCTGATTTCGTTCTCAAGTTGAAGGTTGATTAGTTTCAGATGATCCATTTGGATTAGAATTTATTTCTAGGGGAGTTGAAAAACCCTGATTCCAAACCAATGGTCCACATGGGCTCAGGTATCCTGAAGGAACAAATGGCATATGAACCAATCGTTGGTCACCGACTACCATGGGACTGCATCTCCTTACGATGCTCCACTGCCTTGTGGATCAGATCTTTAGGTCAAAGGCTCCGGGTGTGGCCCCCTAAGAAAACCACCTGCTTCGATTTGGGCATCCGGGAAGTATCACAGCCCTCACACAAATCAAATGAGATTTGTGTGGCGCATATATATCTGGTTCCTCTTTGTACCAATATTTATGTGTTCAAATAATAATTCATAACACATAAACCTTATGGTACATTATGTCACTAAAAAAGAGCCATAAATGCTAGAGTAAGAAGTTTTAACTTCTGAGGAAACGAACATAGTATTATGCAACCCTAGTAGCACTTATTCCCTCATATGTCGTTGTGTCGCAGATTGATGGTTTACTTAATGATAATCATCGGCACCAGACTATGGGTCATACGTTGATGATGATGATATATATCCGAAAGTCCTATATGTAGCTATTAAAATGGTAGCGTGTGCATACTGACAACCATTCTCAAAAGTTGACAATAGGCTGGTCAGTGGACCCCATTTCTAAGCAGCTTTAGGTTTTACAGCAGTCCATAATCGCGTTAAAATCGACTGACTGTTTTCTATCCAATGACTTGAAGTTTCTTGTTTTGTCTATGCTCTAGTTACACGCAGGATTTCTTGTTTTGGATGATATAATTGACAATTCCACCCTTAGACGAGGCCAACCGTGTTGGCATTGTACTCAAATAGATTCAAACCGTGGATTAATTGGAGTTAATGATGGTTTACATCTGATTTTATCATCGAAATACTTGATCCACTCATTATTTGCTGAAAATCAAAGTGATGTTGATTCATATTCGTGGAAAGACAAAAATAACGTATATCTCAAATTATGCAAGTTGTTTGATGAAATTAGTTACAAGACATGTTCTGGTCAATGTTTGGATGTACTATCATCAAATCCTAATAACCAATGTATTTTGGACAGAAAACAGAATAATTTGGAGTTTGATAGTTTTACTCGAAACTACTCACCTGATGTCTTTGAAGCTATAACACACTGGAAGACGGGTTTTTATACTTTTTATCTACCTGTAGCGTGTGGAATGATTTTAGTAAGTTAATTTAATTATTTCCGTTTCATTTTTCATCATCTTTTTTCTATTAAAGATTTTAAACTGGAAAATGTACATTTTTCCTTCGTACATCAATTGTTAGACTGAATAACTTTCGTATTAAAAACATTTGTGTAATATACCGTATACAACGATCAAAGTTTTTTAAAATTTGTTTTGGTTCTAACAAAGTCCTTGTTTGTGATCATCACTGTTATCTGGCCTTCGTACTTATAAAGACTAAATGCATCTAAGCCAATAAGACTGGTTTTATGCCATATCACTTAAATTTCCCACTTATTCAACTCAACTTACCAGCCACAGATTCTTGTCTTTCGTTTCGAGTCCCATTCTACGTCTGAAGACTAGTAAAGCTACCTAGCTGCTCAAACTGAATTAGGTGGAGAGGCGTTCAGACCTGCAAACCAGCGGCTGAGAGTCAAAAGCTTTGACCACTGAACTACGCCTTTTTATGATATTAGCATATAAGGGACCCTTGATCCCGTATCATAAATGGTCATCATATTGCTGCTATTAAGAAGTCCCATAACTTATTAGAACGTTCATAGTAGATTAACAGCATACTGAGCAGCTGAGATCCTTATTCTTCGCCACAGAAGAAAAATATTCTGTATTATCTCATAAATGCCACCTTCAAAGTTCTATCTATTTTCACTCATTATTTAAGTTGATCAAACCGATTAAAAACGGTGGTTATACTTCTTGTCTTACGTCTTGTTTGTTAGCATCAAAGAAGTGATGACATTCTGTTTTATATACAGTTTTCTTTTAAATTTTTTCTTGTAAATAGGCTGAAGTTGATACAGATGACATTTTCAAAAGTGTTCAACACATCCTCCTTAAATTGGGTAACTACTTTCAAGCCCAGGTAACAAAAATACTTTGAAGTTATTTTACAATAGGATGACTATTTAGATTGTTTTGGTGACAGTGAAATTACTGGAAAAGTTGGAACTGATATAGCCGAAGGCAAATGTACATGGTTAATTGTTGAAGCGTTAAAATACCTTTCACCTGAACAATATGAAATACTTAAAGTAAAAGGAATTTTCATTCATTTTAACATTATCTTATCGTCTAAATAAATTGAGTGTGTATTTTTTGGATTGCTACACCCCACCATTATCTCTTTTTTATTGTATGATTGTAGATATGTTTCTTATTGTGGATTATTACATATCTTATATGTTAGTTATACACCTTCAGCTACGTTTTATTATGAAGTATTAATCATCAAAGTAAAAGACACCTGACTGTGTAGTGATATAAAGTCTGTTATGAATATTGAATATGATCTCCCAAGGACCTTGTTATTGATGTTATTTTATAATATATTCATCAGGTTAACTACGGAATTGAGCTACTGCTTATTAAGTTAATTTAACTTCCACAAAATTTACTTTTAAATGCCTTCAATCTACCACAACAGCTATCCATCAGAAGAAAAATGGTGAACGTCTAGTTAATCAGTTAACATGTAGACGTACGCCTGTAAAGATAAATGACGATAACACATGGTTCGCTTTCATTTAAGCTTGAAGTTGTTACTTTACAAATCATCCCCAATAAAAATTTGTTATTGAGTACGAATAGACTTCTATTAATTACTAACAGATCACTACTTACTGTAACTTTACATTTATCGTTTTTCCACCGTATCACTACTTTGTGCTGCCTTTGTTTTCATCGCCGTTAAACACAAGTTTATGGATATTTTCTGTGCTTTAGTACACCATTTTGTCTTCTTGTTTTCAGTGTTATGTTTATACACAGTGGCTACATATTTAATCAATATTCTCAATACGTCTTGTAAATCTGGAATACTTGAGGTTAAGGAAAAGAGTACGACATCTCTGTTCATTATAAACGTTAATTATTACTGGAAGTATTCACGTTTATTACCAAGTCGTTAAGCATCCAATGCTTTCTCCATAACTTTATTTAGGGTCGCCTTGTCAAAACGCGAGATGCGTACTCACATTATATTTGAATATGGTTCACTTTGACGCATCAAACTAGTCTTTCCCTGTGAATTTTTGACAATTTACTTCCCAGCTGTGTTTGCGTCTGCCTGTTATCCATATTCCTCCCACTCGTCTCTAAAAGCAGGTCCCCGTGATCTATCGATAACTGCAGCGATCATTATTTTGCTTATTGATCTGTATCAGTACAACACACCTACGTACATCCCAAAATAGTTATAAAGTTTTTGACATCGATATATGCATAATGGGATTGAGACTGTTATTCCAAAGACTTATTCTATGTGTAAACGATATTTGACCAATATCTAGTTTTGTTCCAACTGTTCCTCTTATTCGTTCCTACTTTGACGGGTAACATTTTATTCGTTTTTAAATTTAATTCTGAACTAGCTGGTGCTTTACCAAAATCATATGAAATTATACTGCTTACCTACACTCAGTCCATCTAAAATTGTTGTGTACCGCCTGGAAGTTTTAATTCAAATTTTGCAGAAATGATCTTAGTTAGTCGATTAACTTTCTTTACTCCATTTTCAAAATGTTGATCTTTACTGTGGTTCACGTGTCAGATTGCATTTTGTTGTAATTTTTACGTTCACAAATATTTTCATTTCTTAGTTATTCTCGCGCAGGCTGTATTAGGTCACATGGAATATTCGTTTTGTCACACATTAGTTTGAGTACTTTTACTGTGTACATAGATATCCTGTCTTCAAACATTCAAATGAAATCATTTAGTAAATTTAAGAAACTATAGTTGGAAATCCTTCTATGCTTTGTGGTCTATCATTGAGTATCGTAAATTTATCATATGTTGTTCCATTCATATGTTCTTCGTCACGATTCATGAACCAATTTACTTCTAATTTAATCAATCACCTTGTATTATTGAATACCTGGGTTGTATGATTTTAGTCTTTCATGATTTTAATGTCTGTACGTGAACAAAAAACAACTATCCATCACTAACTTTTGAATGGAAATGATAAGAATCTACTCATCACTCCATTCATCTTGATATTCGTATACTTTTGTAATGGTACGAATATTGGAAAAGTTGTAAATTTCAGAACTAGTTTTCCAATTATTATTCATGTTTTTATTGTTGTATATGTATATTCCCCTTATTGTGAGCTTCCAGTGGACCTAGTAACCATTATTTTGCCTCCTACCATTTCTCAATTATTACTAATTAATTATGCACCATTTACGTTGCTCTCTACCAATTACGGCATAATTGTGTTTAAAATATGATTTCTTATTTTTTGTTCTGTGTGGTCAGGCATTTCAAGTATTTTATTGTATGAGTTTTGAGTCATGATTGAATTGAGCACAAGAGATGATAAACATACTTCCCATACGCGTCTCCTAATTGGTTACTGGGTTAGAAGGAGCTTGACAGTCAATAAACATTAAGGTCTTGGGTGTTGTTCATTCTTCAGTGTGTCGGTTGGTAATTAGTAAGTCACCGGTCCTATTGGGAGTATAGGTGAACTAATCTGTAATGGGAATTTTGATTGGACAGTTTAGCACATGATATCGATTCACGTATCGAGTCATAACATATGCCACCAGTTATTCAGTTGTCAAGATTGAGTAAAATGCTTGGGTTTTGACGTATACAAGTATTACTGTCAAACATTAGATGAAATGTGAGTGTTGTGTTGTGGTAGATAAGAGTACGTTTACCATTGTTTAAACCATTATTATTATTATTATTAAATTTACATGACAGGACTGAATTTATTTTGTTTTGCTAACTTTCAAAACTGTACATTTAATCATCTTATTTACATGTTTCTAACTGTAGACAAATTATGGTAAACCTGATCTTAAATCGCAACAGACTGTTCGCAATCTATATGATACGATCAAATTACCAGAAAAGTATCATTTGTACGAAGAACAAACCAAGTCAGAGATTATGATTACCATTCAGAAGTTTACGTACCTTGATCACTTTTCTTTTGATCCTAGGGATTTATTTACTTTCCTTGTAGAATTACTTTTTCAACGTGCTTGTTAAATAAAGTACTATGAAAATACTTGATATTTTATCCTTCTTACTGTTTCCTTACTCTCCTCTGCTTATGTCTTTTCTATTGCTGTTCTCTTTTTCCATTTCTTCTTAGTTCTACAATTCAGTTTTTACTTTTATCGTCATAACAATGTAAGAATAATGTTTTCATTAATATTATTTGAAGCATTCCCCTTCTTTCATAATTATGATGCATTTAAGTCTTTGCCAACATAATTTTGTCTAAACTATCTGTTTGCTTTCTTAACATACTGATTTTAACAGCTTAGTATTAATAATATCTCCATATGATTGACTAAATGATATCAGTTTCAGTCAACTGGGTAAGTCTAATGAAATATATAGCCTTCTATTAAGTAAATCCAAACATTAAGATATATAGCCTCTATGATAAGTTAGTTTTTATCTGAGATAGATGTTATGCTAACAAAGACGATGTTTATTGTTTACAAATAATTTTTTCAGTGGAAACATCTTTGTTAGTCTCCAATGCAGACTAGTAAGTAGTCTATATGTGATGGTTGAATAAATCAATGCCTGTCCGTCTTCTGACCTTGTCTTAAGTCGTATATTTCCAAATGAATTGAAACAACATATTACTTCTTATGAAAGAAAATCTAATTACGTAATAGTCATTGTAAGTAGTTTAATTTCTTATTTTATAGTCCGTTATTAGGTAATAGTTATCAGTCTCCAAAATATTTTTTAAATAAACTACCAGGGTGACATGAAATACTTATACTACGAATTCATATTGCATACATATTGTATTATGTAGTAAAATTCTAGATGATTATTATGCGCTTAATACTGAGCGCACACAATGCCACGTAATTTTGTAAGTAAACTGAATACTTGTGGATGACTGTGTTTTGATAGCTATACGATGCAGTTAACAATACTTCTAAGTTTATTTTCATTTGGTGAATTGCTTGAAGGTGGATTACGTACATTTGTAGTCACAACTTAATCGTATATCTTATTAATTTCATTTCATAAGTTTATAAACAGCATCTTCAACGTTGAATAAATCTTCAGATTCCAATAGCAACTTTAGGAATAATTAAAAGTTGTAAATACAATGAAATCCCAGAGGATGCATTCGTCTCGACAGTACCATGTCTCACGTAGCATTATTATAGCCTTACCATTAATATTTCAACTTTCAAACCAGTCTTGAGTGTACAAAAAATATTCATGAATTTACACTCGTCCCATGTCATCACACACCATAATTAAAATGACATACCCACCGGAATATGTTATTAAACAAATCATCAATTATTGTTGAAACAAGCGTGGCTTGATAATTTATAATTTGTGCACCGAGAACTGTGTCCAGTATGAGAGTGATAAAGCCCTTTATTTATTTGAACACATAAATATTGGTACAAAGGGGCACCAAATACATATGCGCCACACAAATCTCATTTGATTTGTGTGGGGGCTGTAATACTGCCCGGATGCCCAAACCGAAGCAGGTAGTTTTCTTAGGGGGCCACACCCGGAGCCTTTGACCGAAAGGTCTGATCCACAAGGCAGTGGAGCATCGTAAGGAGATGCAGTCCCATGGTAGTCGGTGACCAACGATTGGTTCATATGCCACTGGTTCCCTCAGGATACTAGAGCCAATGTGCACCATTGGTTTGGAATCAGGGTTTCCCAACTCCCCTAGGTGGACTTTCCGTGTCTATTAACCCGGTTAGAGCGCCGGACATTCGCTTTTCGTCCTCTCAATTTTGTAAACAACACCCCTGCCACGAGAAGGCAGAGAATATGTATTCGCGTGGCCATGTGAGAGCATTTCGAGAGGGAGAGTGGACTCTCCCCACTCTTGGCCGTACCAGGGCAATTGTGGATTACGAGACCAAAATCTCGAATATGTTTACTACATACAATTTAAGTAACGTCCCTTATTTTTCTAGCATTTATAGATTTGTATCTTATCAGTTGTCTCTGTAGTTTCGGCTATAACCGTATCATTATTTTAGTATTGATATATTTGTTGTCCACAAGTTCTTCATCGTTCATTTCCCTGGTTTCTAACACACCTATATATATGCACTCATAATTGTTATTCGGAACATTTGTCTGGATCGTTCTTCATTACAGCATTAGTACACCCAAACCCACAGTTTCCACTGAATATCTCAGAAGTTAATTGAGGTTAGTCTTGGACCAAAATGAAGACGCAGCAACGAGGTACTAACCGCTGATTAACTGTGTAGTTAGTAATGATAGAAATATTATGCTTTTTGTTAACAATCTACATAATGCTTAATTTATTTGAAATTCTCCAGTCAGATCTTGTTATTTATACCTACTAATTGTATAGTTCGCAATTGTTTCACAACATACATTATATATATATATATATATATACAGTTCAGCACCCGATTTATCTCATGTTTGTCGGCTTCCCTGGAGCATAGGTTGACGACCAAGGATATCCAGCCAACTCTGTCCTGGGCTCTCCTGTTCAGGTATAGCTCAGTTCTATCCCTGTTCTCCACTTCTGCCTCTGATCAGCTGAACCAAGTTTCTTGATCTGCCTCTCCTCGCGCGCAAACATCTAACCTATAGACCACTGAGCCGGCATCCAGCGGTGCTAATATCTAACTTCAATCGATCCATGATCTTTCACAACCATTCATCCTTTGTCTGAGGTAAGTAACTGTCTCTACCCGACACAGGTTGGACTCCACCGGTCACGGCTTCTCTACGGAACTCCAGGAAATCATCTTGAATCCAGCCATTAGTGAGCACATGATGACTGTGATCAGAATGGGAGTTTTGTGGAGACTAGTAATTTTGATAGTTGAGTTTCAGATATTCCTCAATTGTAAGAATGTCGCTCTTGCATTGCCGATTCTTTAGTTCACTTACCGATCAGAACTTCCTTATTAATCGATTATGCTGTCCAAGTATATGATAGTTTCCACCTCTTCGTGAGCTTCACCAGTTGCAATAGAATTAATAATAGGAAACAAAACGGACTCACCTAGTGCCTTGAAATGTATATTTGACGTGAAGATTATGCGCACAAACTATATTTGAAATAAACATCTATTTCCTACTGGTTAATCCGCACTCAACACCATGACTAGTTATACATAAAGATTTCAGGATATTGTCATAAAGCATTTTCATTGCTTGGCAGTCATGTGGTTTGTACGATAAAATTAATGAATCTATTAACACAAACTCGCTCCACAAATTGACTAGTAATTATTAATAGTGTTTTTTCTCGTTATCTTCATCCGCTACAGATGATTTCAGAATGTTTCTCCATCACGTCCTCGTTCAGTAAATGTCTTTAAACCTTGCCAGTCTAAATGGAGGTTTGTCGAAACAACAATCCATGCAGATCATTAGTATAAGCAGTCGGGCAAATCTTCTGCAAACTGAAAACACTGTCGAATTTACCCCATCACTGACTAAATTTCAAGCCATTATCATAGACATGATTTGGGAGTGTACTCCCCTTGGTTACGAATTATGTTCTCGCTGATAATCACATGAACATCACTCACTGTTTATCATCATGTAAATACATATTTATCCGAAAACATCTTACAACACCATGTCACCTGTACTTGGGGCACAAAGGCTTTGTCGATTTCAACAATTTATAATCACTCTTTCAAATAAGTTGATTTCTACCCTGTGTCAAACACAATACTTGCAACTGACTTGTATGCACCATCACCTGGCAAATATCCATATAAATAATTGCTTTGTAGCTGTAAATAATTCCCCAAAATCAATAGCTTTTTAAGTGTTCGACATTGGATGCTGACCACATTAGTTTAAGTGAATTTGTTTAACTGAAGGCGTTCGGTCATACATCCGCACAAGATCACGTTACAGATCAGCGTGAGACACAGCTCCTACGTTCACTAGCCAGATTAGATCAACCACTCCTCGATATACTGATAACGCATCGAAGATATCTTCCAGCCTTTTCGCTTCCGACTTCCGATTTTAACTGGTTGGGATACGATTCGATTATAGAAGGTGGTACTGATTAATAGTTGTCAAACTACAATACTGGTGGTATCTTCAGTTTATTGTACAGCAAAACATATAGTCTGGCGCATGTCTCCCATGGACGCATTCATATTTAAGGAATTACTGTCGGCTATCTGTCCAGAACTGACATAATTATCACTTTTCACGTATTAAAATAATTTTTGATAACAATTAATATGTATTAGTAGTTTTACTAGATTCTACCACTGTTAAGTGGTGATGAGGTCGAGAAAATCTCCCCGTAACTAAGTAACGCGTATCAAACTTAACAAACTAACTGGAACACTAGTTGGGATTCTTCCTCTCCACGGTTATGCTTTTTTTCCTTCAGTAAGCCTACTAATGAAAATGAGATTGGAAATCAACTCATACGGACAGCATACCAATATTAAATGACTTTGTAAATTGAACCAAAGGTAATACTGATATTAACATATCTACAATATTGATTGTTTCTTTGTTCATGAGCATAAACTGCTTGTAATGACATATGCTAAGTCATCATCTAACGGTTACTGTTATGTACCCTAATGTGACTTGTTAAGTTATCACTATACTATATCGTTATTCATTATGATAACACCACTTTGTTTAACGCTTAAATAATATTCACTTAGATTTTCATTTTGACCGTGTTGTGAATGAAACAAAACTTTTTGAAAATATTAGATGTATTTCCCGATCAGTTTCTGCCGCCTACCATTTGATTCATCTTTCAGCTTACCAATACCCGGAGGGTTTTTGTTGTTCTCTGAGTAACCTAGGGCGCGACAATCTCACTCGATTTGGTATCAAACCAACGTCACACAGATTCTTGTATGTTAGTAGTGCAGTGGTATTGGCATTGTAACCCTACACACACTCAAATATATCATTCTATCTTCAGCCTAAATATGTTCATCAGAAGCGCTGAACATCATATTCCTGGTGTTCACGACAGGATAAGTCAGTGTGGAAAATCATGGGGATTCCACGTAAGATCTTATAGATTAAGTAGTCACATAATAATGATAATAATCACTCATTCTCAAATAGCAGTTTGTTATATGAGGCATGCCAGTTTACAGACAAGATCAAATTGTTACAGAAGTTACAATTTTCACTGTAGAAAATTACTCAGCTTGGTTGATATTTTATAAGATATGAATGTAAACGGCTGCTCGAAGGCAGTGCAGATGTCATCCCTGAAGAACAGTGCTATCAGTCTTATAACAATTAACTGCCGATTATTATTGCGGTACGTTTGAAGTTTGCGTTACGATTACACGGTATTTATTATAAAGTGCTTATATATCGTTAAACGCTAGTTTATAAATCAGTAATAACATTTAAATTAACCCTTGAAGAAAAATGGGTCGACTGACAAAAAATCGAGCCCGGAAAAGCCCTCTGTCTTCAGACAATAACAGTTCTGCTCTAACCTAGACCCCATGCTCTGCAACTCCTGTTGCATCAGAAAATGGTGGCAGTGGACGTTTACCACACCTATTGCTGGATGACTCAATGTCAAACTTAATAATTGGTTCTAACTCACGATCTAACGGTATCGATAATATTAAGAGTGAATTAGCCACTGTCTATAAGCAATTAAGCGACATGCGTTTTAAAGTGGAGTCACTTACGGGCTCTTTATTAAAGCGTGATGATTTTAAACTAGAACTAAAGATACTGTCACCCCTTAAACTGCTGTTGTCAAAGGATGTAGTTCCTGCAGAACTTGAAGACAGGATCAAAGTAGAACCCGTTATCGACTTTATAGCTAGTGAAGTCATTAAGCGAATGATCTCTCGGAATAATGTGATTATCTATAATATACCGGACAAAGTCGCCATCAAAAACTAAAGGCAATTAACCTCCAAGACAGTTCATGCTAATGTATTCATCTTAATAAAAAGCAACAAAAATACTCATGCTATATCCTGTTTAGATTCGATTCCCATTTATTAGCGGAACAGTTGAAAGAATCCGAACAGCGAATCGGTGCGCTTACGAAGTTTAAAAACGCTCGTATAGTCTCAAATAAAACCACCAACCAAAGACTAATGCAAAAGCGTATCCTAAACGAAAATTACATTGTTGAGGTCACAACAAATCTGATTGCCCTAGCAGCTGAACACACTGGTTCAGCTAACCTATCTCATGTTAGACAGTGTGATTCTTTCCTGTGTAATATCTGAAGCCCACAATCAAACACCTAATTCTAATGTGAAGGCTCCTAAAAACACTGTTAAAACTAAAAAGTCTACACCAGTTAAGAAGAAAGTAAATATAAAACCTGGTTCTAGACCAAATACCAAAAATATTTCAATAGTCTTACCGAACAAAAATATACTTTCTGAAACCATGCTTTACCCTACTCATTGTAAGGGAGGTTATAAATACATATTTCGTTCAAACGTCGCACGAGACGGTCACTACAACCATCATGTAAGCAGGCCTACTATTAGACAGACGGCAATGAACCAACGTGCCCCATGGTTACCCTGCTTGAATACCTGGGCTACCTGTTTCTGCCATCTAAATATTTCAACAAGTTATCCGGGTTTTTTCAATTTTTTAACTTATCACTATGTCTATTAATCGCATAACCTATACAGGCGCGTTTATGAGAAGCTTACGTCCTTTCGCTGCAAAAATTACAAACAATTACAATAAGAGATATCGTGGTGGTTAGCAATATTCATTAAAGAGAATGAACATCAATCAAATGTCGATTCCCGAGCTGCTTAACTCTAACTGTCGATCACTAATTAACAAGGTGGACTATCTCCAGTTTATGCTAAGTCAAAACATGTATCGTACTTGTGGTGTCATCACAATTCAAGAATCTTGGTTAACTGACTTACAGGATGATTGCTTAGTATCATTACGTGATTTTAATATCTATCGTCAGGATCGATCAAACAACAAAAAGACCTGTGGTGGCGGAGTAACTACGTTTGTAAACGTTAACTGGTGTCGATCTACTTTTGTCTGTTTCAAGTTTTCAAATGAGATTATCGACTGTCTAACTTTAAGGTGCCGTCCAAAACACCTGAATAAATACAAATATATTTATGTTACCAATATCTACATAACTCCAGACTGCACCTAATCTGCGCTATCTGTCTTCGCTGATAAATTTACTGAATTCGCCGTTACTGCCTTCAGTGATTCACTTTCAGTCGTATGTGGTGGTTTCAATTCATGTGACTGTAGCTTCCTTACATCACTAGGTCACCTAAATGTAGTAGATTTTCCTACTCGTTTGAATGCTCATCTAGACTTGGTTTTTAATAATGATGTGGGTACCTATGTGACTCGCAAACGTGCTCCATTGTCTAGCTCGGATCACTGTATAATTCGTGTTCTACCTAAAGTATATGGTAAACATGGAAAGAGTACACACATACAACACACCAAAAAGTAATATATAGGAATTACTCAGAAGAGAATATGCAAAAACTGAAAAACAGGTTTCGTACGACCAACTGGGAATTATTTACAGATGACTCACTAGAAAACACCACTGACGTTGTTACCTGTTATCTTAAATTCTGTTTCGATATTTGCTGTCCTACCAAAACCTTCTTTTTAAGTTTTGATCGACTTACATCTCCACAGCTAAAACGACTACGGAGGGTAAAAGAAAGGATGTACAAGGAGAAAAACACTATTGGAGTTCGTAAGTTAAATGGTCAAATAAACCAAGAGATTAGACGTCTCAACTTTATGTTTACTCAAAAATTCCTACCTTGTAAAACTCTCCAAGTATGTGGAAACTCTTTAAAGAAATTACAGGGGACAGGCAGACTAGAAGAGAAAACCGGCTGAATGTTTGTGGATTAAATAAGTCCTTTATACGTCAGTCATCTGACATAATGCTCCCTATATCCAAGGGTTTGAAGAATAATTGTGTTCCCAGTTTCACTGAAAATGATGTCCGAAAATGTCTCCAGTCACTTAAATCATCCCAATGTTTGGGACCAGATGGTATCCCAAACCTCCTTTTTAAAAAACGTGCTGATGTTTTATGTTATCCATTAACGAATATCTTTAACAGATCCTTCTCAACTAATGTCTTACCGAAAATGTGGAGAAAGATAAAGATAATCCCTATACCAAAGAAAGCTTCTGGTGATAAAAATGCGAAACTTAGACCCATAGTAATAACTTCACCTTTTCTCAAAATAATGGCAAAATTATTGATACTGCCACTTCAACCTGCAATAAAAGAGCACTGTGATCCATTTCAGTTTGCTTACAAATGCAAAAGAAGCACATTAGATGCCGTTGCTGTTCTGCATCACAATATAGTGTTCGGGTTGGAAAAGGGTAAGAAGTATGTTAGATGCGCTTTCTTGGACTTTACTTCTGCTTTTGATTCTATTCCAAGACACCTCTTACTTAACAAGCTGATCAGCGTCAACACTGACAG
Source organism: Schistosoma mansoni (assembly GCF_000237925.1). NCBI lineage: Eukaryota > Metazoa > Platyhelminthes > Trematoda > Strigeidida > Schistosomatidae > Schistosoma > Schistosoma mansoni. Next base: position 10,281,176 of record NC_031497.1, read on the forward strand.
CTGGATAACCAATTGGCTACGTTCCTACCTTTCTGGAAGAGAACAGTACACTGTATTTGAAGGAAAGTGTTCAACATCTCTACTGTCTAATGTAGGTGTGCCACAAGGAGCTGTTCTTTCACCTCTGCTCTTCTCTTCTTTTCTGCATGATCTGCCATCTTCCACAGAAAACACTTTTGTAAAATATGCGGACGACCTCACTGTATGTATGCCGATTTCTACCTCCTTACATCCCATAGAAATGAATGTGTTTTTGTCTCGTATTGAATGGTGGTCTGTTGGTAATGGTCTCTTACTCAATCCATCTAAATGTCAAGCTGTTAATTCTAGCTTGAGACATGGAAAGAACCTATACTCTATGTTGGGATCCCATAATGCTTGTGCCATTGGAGACTCCTTAATAAACAAAGTGTCGAAGGTCAAATATCTTGGTGTTACTTTTTCCTCTGATCTTTCTTGGTCTTCTCACGTTTCACTGTTATCGAAAAAAGTCTACCGTTTGACATACTACATAAAGAGGCTGCATGTTTTTGGGATTACTCGCCATTTACTCCTACAATTTGTAAATTCCTGCATATTACCTATTATTTTATATTGTTCTCCATTATTCTTTCCCGGGCTTTTGAGAAATGACTTTTCTGATTTGCGTAGAGTGCTGAAGGCGGTTTGCAAGGTATGTGGTGAGTCTTTTGAAGTCATTATTAATGTGCTTGTGGATAGACATCTTAAGTCTTGCAAACTCTTGGCAGCTGTTATCTTATCAGATACTAACCATCCACTTCATTCCTATCTTTCTCCTTGTATATCTTCTGGTAGAACGAGACGTAAATACATTAAAATCCATACACGCAAGCAACTGTATAAAAGTTCTGTAATACCTTACCTAGCAAATTTACTTTGTGACGAACAGGCTGTTAGAGTTGACCTAGTAAATAACCTGTATTCTTAAGCATGTCTCAAATTCAACAATTTGTATAAACTCAGTTTTTCTTAAACCTTTTCTTTATTCCTTTTCTGTTTTTGTTTTGGTTTTTTGGTTTTTTTTGTTTATTTTGGTAAAAAAAACTTGTTGAAATAACTCGTGCTGAGAATTCTGTATTGTACCAGATTATAATATTGAATAAAGCCATTATTAATAATAATAAAATGTTTTAAATATTAAATCTGCAAGATGCAACTCTTATCATTACTCTCGCAATGGGGAAGATGGAATACTAGGTTACGCTCCATCAACACAACCCCGACATGCAGGCACCTGTCTTAACTGTCCACCAAGACAATTTCAACAAATTATTCCACCCTATCAAAATAATGATTTTTTCGGCCTCCACAAATCCCTTGTTCCACTAGCACTACAATTCGCTCAAGCTATAGCCCATACCATCAGGCAAACACATTGAACCATTGTCCAGGCATATCTAGAACTCATAGCATAGATAAGGATGCTCTCGGTTTTTTTACACTTCATGCTCCCTTTTTAAACTTATTACTTATTAACACACGTTCACTTCTGAACAAAATATCAGCCTTGAGAACCTTAGCCTTTCTAGCCAAGCCTTCTTTCATACTTATCACTGAAACATGGTGCTATCCAGCAGTATCCGATTCCGAATTAAATATCAAGAACTATCGACTCTATCACTGTGACAGAGAAATTAAGCTAGAAGGCGGTTGTCTTATGTTTGCCTTGAATACCTTAACAACCAACAAGGTTGAAGATAGTGTCTTGAATAGTTTACCAGAATCGGTCTGGATGTCAATCAACACCCTGAATCATAGCCTACTCCCAGATTGTATATACAGAGCTCCCGATAGTTCGGATAATTTGAATGATCTTATTATCAATGCATTTATACATGGATCTACTCTAAACTTCAGCGCTAAGATTATCACTGGCGATTTCAATTATCCTGGGGTTAACTGGAGTACCGGTAGTTATCGGTCAAGTAATGATGACGTTTCTGCAATCCTTAACCTGTACTGCTGGTCACAGTGGGTTCGTACCCCAACAAGGGGTGATAATATACTTGGTCTAATATTTAGTGGAGATGTCATCCCCCTATCTGTACAACTATGCAACGAATTTGAAAGCAGTGATCATAAGACAGTAGCTTGTGCCCTCCCCATCTATCCCTCTTATAACCGACCAATTCAAAAAACCTGCAAATATATAGACTATAAGCATGCAGACTGGGACCTCTTGCGCTTACTGATCAAACTCTCAGACTAGGATGAATTCTTCTCATGTAATAGTCTCACAGATGCCATCAACGTATTCTATTTGATGGTTAACTCTTGTCTAGATTCCTGTGTACCAATTAAAACGTACAGGATTAGTAAACCTTACGAATTATATATACCAGCTAAATATCGTAATAAACTAAGACGCCTACAGAAAAGCTATTTTAAATCTAACGACTTCACGGCAGTTACACAAATAACAATAATTTTTAACCAAATTAAAGAGAAACGTATGTTAAAAGCCATTAATGAAGAGCTATAAGCACTAGGTACTAGCTCAAAAGTGCAAAACCTAATTCTCCATTTCAATAAACGCGCTAAATCAACTCAAAATGTTGATATACCATGCATCCTGCATAATAACAGTTTATATATGACCCTAAAACTATAGCAAACCTTTTCAGTGGTAATTTTGCAAATGGCAAAGAATCCATAAATGGCTCTGTTTTTAGAGTTATATGCATGAATAGTAACTCAATAAAATCTATCTCCTTCACATGCTTTAAAATTAGTAAGACTTTAAATAACCTCACGTTTTCGAGAGGTTACGGAGCAGACGGGATTTCATCATTTCTCTACAGATATGGTGGTCCAAATATTCCACTTCTTCTCCTAAAGCTGTTTACTCTCTCTATGGAATCAGGCTATTATCCTGACCGTTGGAAAACCGCGTACATCATACCACGTTACAAATCTGGTGATAAGACTGAAATGAACAACTATTGGCGGATAAATATTACTCCAGTTATCTCTAGGATTATGGAAAAAATTATAAGGGACGAACTATCCACCTATTTATTGACTGAGAAAGTTATCAATGACACGCAACATGGATTTCTTAAAAATCGATCTTGTATGACATGTCACTTTGACCTCTTTAATTTAGTCTATTCTCTTTGCAGCCAAGGATATCTAGTATTGGTGCTATGCCTGGACATTTCTAAGGCCTTTGACATGGTCAACCACCAACTTCTCATAGGTAAACTCGCATCTTATGGGGTTCAAAACCCGTTGCTTGGTTGGTTTGATTCCATCCTCAGCAATCGACATCGAATAGTTAAAATCAACTCGTCATTGTCGAACGGCGTGCCTGTTAGAAGCGGGGTTATACAGGGTAGTGTCTTAAGCCCTTTGCTCTTTTTAGTTTTTATTAATGATATTTGTGAGTGTTTTAGTGTGGGTAAGTCCCTTTTGCATGCAGACGATCTTAAGGTGGTGTATTCATTTTCTCCACATGAGCTGGGCAATATTCGAAATTGCATCAGCACGGAGCTTAACAAGGTAGGACAGTGGTGCTCGAAATGGAAACTGGAGCTTAATACAGCTAAATGTGGATGGTTATGCTTCGGTGATACATCACTCAACCTCGATCTCACCATAAATGGTGAAGTGTTATCTAGGTTACACACAGTAGTAGACCTAGGACTTAGGTACTCCAACGACTTGTCGTTTACCGAACAGATAATGAAACAAACTTCCAAGTCTCAACGCCTTATAGGTTACATAATTCGGAACCTTCATAACAACGAATCACGTATTTTAATGTACAAAGTCTGTGTTCGACCACTCCCTGAATACTGAGCGTTTATTCTTAGTAGTTTGTGCATAAAGGATAAATTAAGACTGTAATCAGTACAGAGACGATTTACACTTCGTACTCTTGGAATTGATTGTGCCTTGACATATGATTTTAAGTGTAATAAACTTGGGCTCGACCCTTTATGGAAGAGGAGACTCAAACTAAATCTTATCTTTTTCTTCAAAATACTCAACAAACTATCTTTCACATCCCATCAGGCAATTCAATATGCTGAAGCTTCACATTACGACATTCGTAACTGCTTGTCTTTGGTGAAACAAACATATTCCAGATCTTCTCTCTATATGAATTACTTTACCTGTAAATTTTCTAGACTCTGGAATAATCTACCACAAACTAACCGTACGCTAAACTCTCTCCCATTATTTGTTCGCTCCATTAATGCCTATTGTTCCTCTGAAAGTGCATTAAATGCTCTAGCGCCTGTAAGTGTATCTTACTCCACAAGTGAGATAATAGGAACTTTAAATGTTTAACCACCTACTTGCTGTTACTTTACATTAACACTGTCACTAGCAACTCTAACTCGTTTGAATAATATCCAACATGAACAGTGGTAAACCTGACCGGCACATTTCGGCAATCATTGCCTTGTTGTTCCGTGCTCTCTGTTTCAATTTTACTTTTTCTAGTTGTAGATATTTATCAATAACTCGTTCTCGCACTGGAAATAACCTCAAAGAACAACGTTCATAAATCATCAGGCTATCCACTTAAGAAAAAATTAAAACTTCCCTGGTGATGCATTGGCTTGTCGTGATACATGTCATAAATAAACTACTCAACGATTACTGAACCAGCTAACATAAAAGAATCTTATATCTCATGTCTGTTCTCTACATTAAATGTTGCTATTTATATCAAATTGATCATGCCTGTAAACTGGTGTGAATTCTGTAATTATTATTTTCAGAATATATTATTATTATTAAATAATTATTTTGAATCGGAATCGTGTCTAATAGAAATAGGTCACGTAAAAGTCTGTCTATAAAGGAAAATGGGCGACACATCTAGTGTCCTGTAGCAAACGGAGCCATCGTCACCGAGCAGTCAAGTTTCCGCAGATGTCTACTTTGTTATGGGAAAGACGGTTTGATTCAGTACATTTTACAAGAATACGAAACTTTTGTTACTTTCAGACTATTGTTTGGATTCTGTATGGTCTCCATCGAAAGGCTAGATACTCTTTCCACAGACCACTTCAACACGCATTGGTTGGGTTGAGTGTGATTCTAACCAAAAAAACTATGCATATTGATTGAACAGTATTAGCCAAAATATAGTTCTTCTAAACCACACAGCAGTTGGAGTTGTTTACCTAAATTTAACAGTTCTATCTACAAAAAATTGGTGAAGAATATTGATTCGTTTCCAGTCAAGGAAAATGAGGGCAGTACCTTTCGATCAACGAAAATCACTCTACCCGTTTTGGTAGGGCTTCAAAACAATCGGTTCAAACAGCAGTCATCAAGATAGGGAAAACGAAAATGATAACCTCCAAAATGAGAGGTCTGTGGAGATAGGCCCAATAAACCTATTTACAAAATTGGTTTGCATACAAGATTTTCGCAAACAAGCGCACAATACGAACCAAAAACAAGAGGACCACATATATCTTATATGATCAGGTTTCTGTGGTATTCGTAGTAACAAGTTAATTCTTGGTACTTGGTCGCGGGCTTATTATGAAGTCCAAATATCATACTCCCAGTCGTGCTTGTCTGTTCTATCTACCTTAATTTGTGGTAGTTCAGGAGTTCTTAGACAGCAAGTCAACTTGAATGCTTCTATTTGTCATAATTTCCTAGCGAGAAATGTAGCTTAATTAATAAAAGAATAAAAACACTGAATCATGTTGATAGGATTGATCATAGTTAAAATACTCAGCTAGAAATCTAACATTTTTATGAACGCAGATGTAGAAGACCCTGTAACAACTTGGGTTGGTTGGTTACGAGTCAGCCGAAAACATATTTGTCATGTCACAACATTGTGTCTCAAGTGTTTATTAACTTCCTTGTTGTATTTTCTATCATTGATATTTTATCAACAAATTCGTTTTATACTACATGTCGGGGTCAATATTTAGTCAAAACCTGGAATATAATTGTAATGTCACCGATAGAGATAAACACTATTGTGATTGCGAGGGCTCGACACCTGGAGTTTGATTGTAAAGATCCTGAGTTGTGGTTTTCCAAAAAGGAGCACTATAACACGCGGCATTATTTTAAAACTAAGAGTCTCTACAGAGACTTGAAAGCTGCCCTCCATCAGTCACCAAAGACGTCCGTGACTAATTTTTGAGTCCCTTGATGTCACAACTACACACCAATTTAAAACGTGAGATAATAAACGGTCTATCTTTGTTGGTTGGTCAAAGAATCCGAATACTTATCCAGCGAGAAAAATCAGGTGGTACGTCACCATCACAGTTCTTACGTCCCCTCCAAGTCCTAATGAGCGACATCACCGTGGTGAAGTAGTCCTGAAACAAGAATGGGTGCCAGTTCTGATATGCTACGTCCTATATCGTTCGGATGCTCAACACCTGGATACCTCTTTATCTCACTTAGGGCTTATCGCAGACAGAATAATGGAAAGACGTTCCCTAACTGGATCACGTACAATACATCATACACAAAAAGAAGAATCATCAAAAGACCCAGTCATAGCATAAATCATTGCGAGTGGTAAGCCTTATAAATACTGTCACCAAAGTGAAAATGGGTCATAGATCCAAGTCACAGAAAAAGCCGCACACATCCAGATAATCTGGGCAGTTCTGTTAGCATCACTGGAAATTCGGTGTCAAGTCAACCAAGTGCATTCAACCATGTGCCTGACTCAAACAGACTCCCGAGAAATTAGGAAATGAATAACTCTTCCACAGGTCGCGACGACTGAGGAGGTATCTGAACAGTCTCTTGTTTTATACTACAGACAGAAATTAGAGCTTGAGCTTTTTGGTGGATACTGATGCTGCAATTAGTAACGTTCTCAGGACGAAACTGAGCTGGATTGAAAAACTCTCCCAGTTACACTACAAACTGCAAACGTAATCGAAATTACGACGTTTCACTAGGAGACATTTACGTCAGTCTTAAGGTTAAGGAAGCAGTTTTCCTAGTCATGCACCATAGCCTGTTTGGATCTGGCAATCCTGAGAATGGATTTTTTATAGAGGTGTTAATATCTAGTCGGAACTGTAAAACGACATTTGGCACTGAAAGAGAATCCGAGTTATACAAAAGGCAGGCAGGGACACATCGCTCCTCTAAATTTGATACAAACTCCTCCAGTAACAACTGCAAAATTCCAAGACACGCTCGTGGAATTTCTAGTCCCAGCCAAACCGGACCTTCAAAAACAGACTAAAGGTGAACCATACGATCAAAACCGGAGGCGCAACTGTGTTTGCTAGACCCAGGATACCAGCACCGGATGAGTTTAAAATCGACTATATGTTACAGCTAAGCATAATCCGTCAGTCCTATAGTCGATGGACATTCCCTTCGCATATTGTCTAAAAGGAAAATTAAGGTGATTGGCGGCTATGCAAGGATTAAAGATCCCACAAAGGTCAAACAATATCGGGTCGGTACCCAATAACTCAAATCCATAGTTTCACAAACGGCTTGCAGGTTATGAACATATTTATTAAAACCGACTTGAGCAGGGCCCATAACAATATCCCAGTAACTGAGGAAGATATCTCTAAGACATCCATTACTACATATTTTGGACTCTTCTAATTTAAACACATGCCACTCGGCCTGGTGAATGCGGCCCGAACATTTTAAAGCTTTGTGAACAACTTACTCTGTGATATACCTTTTGCACAAGGGTATATGAAAAATTTTTTAACTGCTTCTTTGGATCGAAACCCAAGTGAACAACACGTAAGATCAGCGTTAAAACGGCCAGGAGAAATCGGAACGACCACAAATCGAAGTAAGTGTGTTATCTGTGTTTGAACTTTAAATTTCCTTGAACACAATAGCCCATAGAGAGATGACACTAATCAACGAAGAGGTTAACACCATTAAATAATACCCCACTCAAAGTACTCCACCACAACTTAGTAGTTCTGGAGGTTTAGTTAACTTCCATCGTAGATTCATACCTGGCTGTGCACAAATAATGCAGCCTTTGTCAGACTTCCTTAGGAGAAAACCGAAACAGTCCAAACTAACTTCTGAGGCTATTTAGGCTATCAAACAGTTGAGTGACAAACTGGCTTAAGCGTCTACATCGGCGCATCCCAAGTTCCATTCTCTACTTGCTTTGATTTTGGCAGCTTCAGGAAAAGCAGTAAGGAGTATCATCAACGAAATCGTTGAAAACTCGTGGTGACCGATTAGTTTCTTCTCTAAACAACTCGCCCCAGCAGAGACCATATGTTTTACCTTAGAATGGGAACTCCTCGCAAGCTACCCAACCATTATGCATTTCCGACACTTGCTGGAAGGCAGGGAATTTGGTTAAAACGGACCCTTAACTGCATAGCATAGGCTGTACCATTCGAGGTATTTTGTATCTTTGATAGAATTTGTCCTCGTTCCTAAATTATAATCGTCTAAATTGGGCACAGAGTTTGTGTTTTGGTATAATTTCATTCGAGTATATCAAAAACGTTTCCTAAGCTATACAAAAGAACGTAATCTGGCTTAATGGAATAAACTTTGGTTTCTTAATTTATTTATTCAAACCACTCACTTCGCTTGCAAACATTTTTGAATCAATAAACACAAACTTATTATGAACCGTCAAAAGCATTTTACATCTAAAGCAACACTACTGTGGTGAATAACCAATACATTTGCTGTACAGTTAAATATTTCATGTCATGTTAAAACCTGTCATAATAATACGATACAATTTCATACACTGTGTTTCGAATTTAAGTACTTGATTATCTGCTGTGAAAATTCTAGACTTATTCGGAATAGTCCCATTTTGTTAAACTATTTCAAATCAACGACTGGGTAGTTATTTATAATGGTTTCTCAACATCTCCTTAAAATATTGTTACGATTTGACAATCAGGTAATATGGTTGACATATGAGATGAGGCCGAAAAATCACTGGATACACTGACTGATAATTACTTCCATAAATAAGGTGCTGTTTTTCGGCAGTTATGTTTATCTGTTACTGATAGTTTAGATAACTTTTCCTGCCAGTTGGTACTTAGTAATTATTAGAGAAACCAACTTTTACAGGTCACACAATTTAAAAACTATCTTGTTTACCTAGCTAGACTTTTTTATTATTATTGTCTCTATTAATATTGGTGCTCATTGTTGTTATGATTTATACCCACGATATTTCCACCATAAATGAAAAAATTTAAAGACAGTTATTTCGATCATACTAACTCATATTTTGTTAAACAGAAGAATGATTAATAGTGTATACAAACTACTGAAGCCACCTAAGTTTGGGAATCCATCACTCATTCTGACTGAACTTATTTTTGTGCCTTCTCATATATGAGTAACTTGGAATCAAAGAACATAGCATAGGAGTGTGGGTTTCGTGAACCATAGCACTGAACACGCACTCATTCGGATCACTGTCATCCTGAGCGCTAGGCTATGTATTTAACCGGTAAACCACGTCCACCATGTAGTAGGCCTACTTGTAATATTTTCATACACCGGTCGATTATTAGCAATACTCGTTACTAATAGAACATACACACCTGTAAGGTACAAGACGATCCGGCTCCTAAGTGACTAAGAAATATAGTCTCACTATTGATAAACATGTCAACATCATACCAACCAGTCTATAAACGTCCTACTATGTCACCGATCTTAAAAAGTATATTCGACTCTAGAACTCAGCTTTCAGTATTTTCGTTTATTTACATCTTATGTCTTATCATTCCTGACCAACGGTTAGGTCATAAAAGGAGATCATCACAGACTCCAGGTCATGTGTTTATTGGAGTTAATAGATGAGTGCAACTTCTGACAGGTCGAGGTTGATATTCTCTGCAAAAGTTCCATTTTAATGTGCATCCATTCCCAAGATATCTACAAAATGTCCATTTCCTTCCAGATCACCATCACGTACTGCAAGATTAAACATTTATGTGGAACCGAACATTTATTTTTTGTATCTCATTGTTTTATACGAGCAGTAGAACTTTCTTCAGGTTCGACTGAATTTATTTGTTTTTCTCGTGAAATAGGTTCTTCGTTTTTGACTGTAGGATGACTCAACAGACGGCTGGGTAAACGCCTGATAGCCGGACAAAGCATAGGAAAGTAGTACCTTACAGAATGATGTTGAGTGGTCCGCCCGTGGCACTTTCCGAGATATCCACGTCTCAATGTTTTACCGTCCATTCTCTTACTAGCTCTGATTCCATGCAGAGAGCCTCGAAAACAAATCGTGTGCAACAATTTGTGGAAAAAAGTTAAATGATGATGAGATATGAGAACAAGCTAACAAAGTATGTGACATCTATAAACTATGTTTGGGTCATCATTACTTATACAAGAAAAAGGTCAAACACTGAAGGAGTTAGTAATTCTCCATCAAGCAGTGGGACACGAAAAGATATGTTTTTTGAACCCACATTTCTCTCTCCTTTAGCTGATAAGGCAGTCGATGACTAAATTTTGAGTCCCTCGATGTCACAACTATACACCAATTTAGGACGTGAGATAATAAATGGTCTATCTCTGTCGGTCAGTCAAAGAATCCAAATACTTTCCCAAGGAGGGACATTAGGTGATATGTCGCCGTCACAACCCGTAACCAGTGGCATCAACAGTCCTCATCCATCTGGTTGCATTATTCAGACTCGTTTTGTAATGAGGGATCTTTAAAGCTTTGTTGAAGGCCAACATTTAGCAGTTTTACCCTGCCCTAAAAACGTAAAAACTCATCCGGCGAATGTCATACTGTGGAGCTCTACTAACTGGACTCCAGTTTTCAGTCCAAACGTATACTACTCGAGTTTCACATGAATTTTCAAGCCGCCTAATAACAGCTAAAGACAACAAGTCTAACTGCAAATTTGCTTTCATGCATTAAAAGAGGAATCAAACCATGTGTTAGAATGATTTGGCACTGGGTGAATCATCGGATTTTTACTATGTAAAATAAAAGATCGAGTGGTGGTCGTGATGTATATAGTTCTGTACATGAGCCTCAACACATCATGTCTAGTTTTTGAGAATATTTTCCAAAGATGACTCCTGCTCTTCAGGAATTGTATAACTTTTTCACAGGTTCAGGTAGGCTAGTCTGACAGTTTAGAATGATTTTATTGTGGTATGGAGGGATTTGTTACTTTCTCAAATATAACCGAAGGCATATATTATAGAGATTAAGTGAGGTGTGACCACTTCTTGTTAGATAGGTAGAAGAGTGATGCCAAGACACTTCTTGAAGGTCGATAGTCGAACATTGTTGGAACGAAATCCACACTTTCCATTTGCATGCTTTTGAGATAGTCACAATATAGTGTACCAAATCTTCCACTGAGATTAAGCTTATTCTTTCAGATTCCTCAAACACGGTGGCAAGGTTCATGCCTTAATATGACTAAAAACTTTTTACGAAAAACTAACTACAGTACCGACAGAACGAATAGTTCACTGTTTCTCCCACAAAGCTTGAAGTTTGAATTTTATTCAACTGTTTATTTCGAAGGCGGCAGTACAAATGACTCTCCAAAGCGGAATACACGGTAATTATATTTTGTTAATTATTTTATTTATTTTTAGCTGACCCATATGAAGCATCTAAATTAGCAGACTGTAAAAGCCTGTCGTATAGAGCTTTGAAGCTCATTATAGATAAGGAAAAAATAGTTTTACTTATGAAAATACCGTCTAAAGGCTCTTGGGAAGATGATTTTGATGTTGTGATGGGGAAGCTTTTAGATGCCAGCTCTCCGTGCTATGTGTTTTATCGTCTGGATTCTGTCAACTCCTTCGGAAACGACTGGATTTTTATATGTTATGTTCCTGAAAGTTCTGACGTAGGTCTTGGTTTGAATAATGTATTAATATCACTGCAACAATTCTTTAGGTGCGTCTAAAAACGATATATGCAGCCACCAAGGCAACGGTTCTTAAGCAGTTTGGAGATAACCTGATCAAGGATGATATAACAATAAACTGTGTAGTAAGTTCTGTAATTCTTGCTTATATTTTAAGGGTGAAATGAATTTAAGGGCGTATAAAAGAATTATGGAAAGTAAAACTGCCCCTGGACCTTATACTGCAGCTGAAGTTGAGGTGGCTGGCATCCACGCAGGAGAAGTATGTCGAAATATTACTCATTTACCTAAAGGTGACAACTGGGCTGCATTCCAACTATCAAACAATCGGTGGTGTTTCATTCGCGCTTAGTCCTGATTCTCGCTCCGAGTTGAAGAATTTTAGTTCGGGAAAGTGTGATTACGTCCAATTAGTAAGTTTGGTCAATGCATAAAATGTGTTAAGATAGTTAAGATTGATCTACATTTTAGTTGGGATTTTAAACATTGAAACGAAATTATGACATACTTAACCTATGGTATGCATTACGTAATTTGTACTTTGTGGTGAAAAACGTTAGTTTAGGAGTGATACTTGGGAAAACAGGAACAATTAAAGTTACATGAACCGTTCCGTGTATGCACATGTTATCTACTTGGCATGTAATCAGTCATAATATATCACATGACCATCTCTATTTCAACTGAGGTATTGCGTACTAGGATTTGCATTAAGAACCCATTCGTTGGTTCTCAACAAATAGAATGGATTCGGTATGTAACCTTTTTATCAATTAGTGTATGCCATAAGTAAGACTTTAAAACCCTCTATTTTGTATGTTAAATTGCTTATTGAAGTCATTTTGTCTAGTTGCTGGTTTTAAGCTATGCTAATAAATATGATCTGTTATTTTAAGAGAAGTGTACTCTAGTATAATTGATGATGTGGCGTTTTCGTTGTATCATCTCTCAATTCACGACATGTAGGTAGTACATTCTGATGACTTCTATTGTAATTAGCGGATTAGAAATGCTTCGGACGAATATTCAGGCAATTACACTTCCGTAAAAAGTAAAATAGTTTGTGTTTGGCTAGTCACTGAGTTGACAGAGGTTTCATTTTGACTATTGGAATCATTGTAAAGTTCCGTTCTGTATGTTTGATGATATTTAGTTTTATAATTTCTCATGCATTTAAGAAGCAGAAACGAGATGATCTCTCCCGGCTAATAGAAATATATGGCCAAAAATTTGAGGAGTAAGATAAAGTCCTAATAACATAAGTTCCTACGCGTATAAAAGACCAACAACGGTTTGTCTATACTGTATTGCATTTTAGTAAAAATTCATACCATTCTACTTGTAATTTGAAGCAACAGTGATGCGTTTTGAAGAGCTCATTTACCAGCCACATCAGTTAGGTCACTAACCCTCTAAATTATCAGTTATAATCAACATAGGGTGTGGAACAGGTAAGTATCGATCTAAATTAACTAGTTAAGTTGGGATATGAGTAGTATCAATGACGTTTAAAAAAGGCTAAACAAACAATCTAGTTTGGCAAGAAGAGATAAAATTCATTTTGGTTGTTCACAGTACCTATACCTTTAGGTCTGCTTCTAAATTCAAATGTAATCTTCATGGGTAAAATGAAATGTTGATACGTAATACATAAGCCTTAACCTATTATGGTTTAGTGGATTATCTCCGAGATAATTCCCAACGTTCCGTACACTAAACGTCCTGATAACCATTAATAAATAAATCTCAACGGTTAGTATATTTCAGAAGGCAACACGAAGTACCGACCACAGTTTGTTGTTGAGTAGCACAGATCAATAAACCACAAGTATGCCAAACGAAATCGAGCGAAAACGCTAATAACAGCGAGCAAATACAGGGGCGGATTAAGTGTCGAATAAGGAATCGTATAAAAAGCCGAATAAGTTAATAAGATCCAAGTATATATATATATATATATAATATGCGAAAGTGAATAATTTATCCAGCGATTTAAGAAACTAATACTTGGGCTAGGGATAAGGATGTGTATAGGCTGTCACATGTGATTAAGCATACATGTTCATGGAGACATAATAATAATAAAATCAAGACACGAATTGTTGCTATTCGAATAACATTATTCAGTTAGTCAAAGGGCTTGATAAAATTAAACGTAAAGGAACTTAAGTGTTTTAGAGGTGTTATAATAGTAGTAGCTTTGAAGTTCTGTAAAAAGTAGTCTGACGACTTGTCATTTTGTTGCGTAACCTATCGTTTGTAATTTTTGCCAGAAGTGTGATATTCTTAGTGAAACTATCAAAGTTTGTGGGACTCGTGAACATATTACGCCAAAACAAATAGCAGAAATTTGTCCAGAAAAAGAAGGTCGTTATCATCTTTTTCGTTTCCGTCATATGTTTAAAGGTGAAGAACATTCTGCTACGTGTAAGTTTATCATGAATTTCAGTAAGCACTTTTTCGGAACTCCTTTAGGAATTTTTCATTAACGTTGCTTTTGTCAAGGTATTCAAAAATACTGTATCCACTCTTATCTAATGAAGCATCTATGATACTGGTCTCCTGAATATCCATTACCGTTTCTCATTTTTTTAATTTTCTGTCAGTCACTCAGCTACAGCGTAGGACCAGGCACATATATGTATCGGTCCAAGTTGCCATACCTCATTAGCACAACAAGATAAATACCGAGTTCATAGAAGTAGTAAATTTAGTGGTGGTAATTTATAAAAAAGAGGTTGTTTATAAGGATATAGTACAGGAAGAAAGACAGGTATGAAGCGATTTTGATCTCAAGGTTTAAGGGAAGATAAAGAGTATATACACCTACACGATTGTGATCGGTTCTGAGCCATGTCACACAGAGTCTCCAACCATTGATTACAATAGTCACGCGAACCCCGACCAGGTAGTCTGCATCTACCAACATGGCACGGACTAGAAGTTAGTGACTTCAAGCACTGATGCCACGTTTTGATTTGTCCGCCCCTAACTCTCTTCCAACCATCCCCAATACTAGTCAGCATTGCACGCTGTGGTAATCGGTTTCAGGCATACGTAACACGTGGCCCAACCATTTCAGTCGATGAAGATTCATGACCTCCTCAACTGATTTACCATCATTCCCTAATACCCTGTGTCTAACTTCACTATTACTTACCCGGTGATCCCAGCAGATGCCGTCAATATTTCTGAGGCATCTGTGGTCAAATACTAGTAACTTATGAGTATCTTCTACTCTTAATGGCCACGTTTTGCAGCCGTCAAGTAGAACAGAACGAAATGTTGCACAGTATACTCGTCCCAAAATTGATAGACGGATATCTCGTCTTCGCAATAAGTGAAGTGAGTTGGCAAAAGCCAAACGAGCTTTTTGAATCTGTGCTGGGATTTCGTCAGACACTAACCCATTAGGGCTGATCAGACTCCCAAGATAAGTGAAGTTGTCGACGCGTTCGACTACTTCGTTCCCTATCCTTAGTTCAGGTGTTGATGCAGGCCAGTCGTGGAGTAACAATTTACATTTGGAAGAGGAGAAGCGCATTTTAAACATCCTTGCATTATTACTCAGTGCTTATAGAAGACTCTGCATTTTGTCAGCGTCTTCATCAAACAGGACTATGTCATCTGCGTATTGTAAGTCGATAAGTGGACTTCCTGGAAGGAGATCAATTCTTTAAAATTCAGTCGACGAGAGCGTTATTTCGAGTAGTAGGTCTATGATGAAGTTAAACAAAAATGAGGACAGTGGACAGCCTTGTCGGACACTACTTGAGGTTGTAAAATCAGATGACAGTTCTCCATAAGCTTTGACTCGACTGGTAGTGTTCGAGTGAAGAACCTTCACAAGGTTTATGTACTTCTGAGGTACACCTTTCGATGATAGACACTGCCACATAACCTCTCGGTCTACACAGTCAAATGCTGCTTTTAAGTCAAGAAAAACTATCATCGTCAGACGCCGATAAGCATGTCTGTGTTCTGAAACCTGACAAATAGTGAATATGTGGTCGATTCAGCCACGATCAGGTCTGGAGTTAGCTTGATTTTCTCTTGTTTGCAGTTCACGAGTTTCAGACGTCCGATAATTATTGAGGCTAGTATTTTAGATATTATATTAGTCAAACTAATCCCTCTATGGTTGTCACAGAATGTTTATGATCCTTTCTTATATATTAGGACAATCAGTGATTGAGACCAACTTCCAGGTTTTAGTCGATTTGATACAGGGTACGTTCGTTGAAGGCTCACACGTGTAGTTTGGAGCGAGGTTTCAGTAGATCTGGGACAGTGTTTTGCTAACTAGAATCATTGGCCATGGTGACACTTGAGGAAGCCGAAAGAGGAAGTTTAGTGTTGAAAGTCGAGTTGTGAGGAATAATAGGAACTGAAGAAGGAGATTGATTATGAATATAATGATCTTGAGTGCTGTTGTAGGTATGAGAGCAGTTATCACTTCCCTATTGCTCACACCGTGGAAGGGTTCTTCACGCGACCTTTTTGTGAATAATTTTCATGTTAGCTCCGTACTTGTTGGGACCTTACCGCCCGAGATGGATATCCGTGGGATAAGGTGAGGTGTGCATTTCTAGGGTCGACCTTTTCTAACCCCACCCTCCTTGTGGAAAGGCAGCATCGCTGTTATGCCGGTTGTTTGAGAGAAACACCTTACTGTCGTCACACCTCTGTACAGTCAGCAGTACGACCTTGCCTTCGGACCTTGGGTTTGTTGCTTTTAGTCTAACTGCTCTTCAACCAACCTGTCTGGCATGGTAGGACTTTGAGGAACGATTGTTCCAGCCAGTATAGACCGATTGGTTTGTCACAATAGGCACGCTTGATCACCACGTCAAGGTAGCAGCAACGGTCGGGTACATTTTCTGACTCACACCTGTTCTTTTTCTAAAAGTCGAAATGTCACAAAATAACACCATTGTACTATCGATCAAACGTACTTGTTTCAACCTTTTTTTAAGTTACGTGCTTGATAGGGCTGATAAGTGAATACCGAAAATAGTATTAGCTAAAGTATCTGGACTTTAAGATTTGGATATCCTGTCTGAAATACAGTCAGACATTAATGTACAGATCTAAATGATGTCATATTACTATTTCTATCAGTATATAATGCAAGTAAGCACAACTGGACAAAATATCATAATGAACAGTCATTTCAGTCGGTTTGAGTGAATCGAAAAATTCTACTTTGAGTTTATCATACTCAAGTTTTCATTCGCCATTAACATAGATTTTAATTAGCAGTTGTAATTGGATAAGGATAACTTGAACTACGCTAACAAGAGGTCCGGCTGTGAATGTGATAGTCGACAACCTATTCTTAATCAATAAGTGGCAATAATTGCATCCTAAGCGGTTTCAGCCTGGTAATTCGGTCAATACCGTCGAGATCCAGGTAGAATTAGTTTAGGATGCTATTATTTGGATATATTGACCTATCTGCTGCAATTTTTCGCAGTTGTTGATAATGAATTTTCTTCCCAGAAAACTTTGTATTTTCTTTTCTGTTTCAGTTTTTATTCATACAATTTCTGGCAATCAAAGCCCAATAAAAAGTCGAATGTTGTATTCTAGTTGCAAGGCAGCTTTACTAACTCGGTTGGAACGTGAATTTGAAATAACCTTTGATCATAGAGTAAGGTATAATTTTAATTATTTACTACATATACTGTTTATTACATATTTTAAACCTTTATTTCTCCTTGAAATTTTGTAGTAACGTCTGTACACCTGAGCAAACCAAAAACTTTTTCTATTCGTTTATCAAAGAAGCATGTTATTCGAGCTATCCAGCAGCCTAATCGATTTTCTCACACATTGACTTCTTTAGATATAACACTAATCATACACAAGTTCTTTTATCTATCTACTGTAATCAGTATAATGTCACTGTCTGACTGGTAAAACTTATAAATTTACCCTATCACCACTGTTATGCTTGTGTCGCCTTCTTTGTGTCCGCGGTCCTACTACTTAAACATGATCGAGAACCACTGTGATTCTCACAATGCAGACTAAGAACACAAAAGACTGGTGAAAATAAAGATTTATTAATTCTCCAAAGCACTTCTTTTAGACAAATACGCTCATTTATAAACTGATTTTATACATTATTGATGATATTAGTAACCATATAAATAAAAAGAGACATAGGGTTACTGTAAAACAAATACAAAGTTCATACCGTATAATACAAGTACATTGTTGTCACACTAAACGAAAGTTCACAATTGTTATATTATATGGACTTTACACTGTATAATATAAGATTAACGTTACACTAACTAAAATGTCTCTTTGGGAATAAAGCTGATGTCGTAAAATATCACGCTTAGTTAAAGCGAATATGAACACGCCTTTCCTTGACTTATCAGAAAGCCAACTGCTACTAGGAAGGCTTTAAATTACCTGGATCTAATGAATTTTAGTTCTAACAAATATGGATGTTCTTTGTAAATTTTTAATTCATTCTACCTCACTGACCTCTATTATCTGGTCAATTACTTTCACTTTTCGTCTGACACAATTTTAACTTCTTGGATAGAATGTCAAGCTTTTTCTGAATTCCCATGTGTTCTCTCTTCAGTCTCGTTAGGGGTAGATTATCAATATAGGATTGTTTTGTGGGATAGTGGTCAAACTTTCTAGAACCCATAAATCTCGTTTTTTATTAAAAGAGATCTTTCAGCCATTTAATTTAGAGTAATTGTAAGCTATCCCAAAATATAAAATGACATAAACCAATAAACTATAGCTATACTTCAGACTATATACTATGTAATTTATAAGTCTGTTTATTTTAATTAACTGTCTATTTACCACATGACGACATCGCTAATCAGAATACTGACCTCTATGACTATCCCTATGCTAAAGCAGGGACACATCAACCAGCAGTCGAGGCCTTGAGTCGACTTTGAATCCTTTATTGATCCTCTGTATATTAGCTTCTCATCTAACTCATCCCGTTCAGTCCGTGTCACAAATACCAGCCTCCGCTATATGAATCGTATATTTCAGAAATATATGGTTTATATACAAGCAGACCAGAACGCACCACACCATAGAATAAAAGATAATTATTATACAAGATCAAGCCCAAAGTTTCTGTGAGTATAGGGAACTGTAACTAATAGATTGGGAATAAATTAAGAGCACTAAATCGTATAACAATAGAAATAGGTCAAATGAAAACGTATGATAAAAGAAATATAAATACATATGATCTAGTTACTTAATAATTATTATATATATATAATAGTTTTTAAATGATTCCTGTAAGTTATCACTCATTTATTCTTCATTTGGACGTAACAGTAAATAAATACACATTAGTACGGTTTATTTCTTAGAGTCCGACTTATTCGACACATGGTGGCCAGTTGAATTGCGTTTGAAAGTGGCTAGATAATTTTGAAACATATTGCCACTTTTTAGTTAACACTGCTGTGAAATGTGCCAACATCGAAATCCAAACATCCCTTTCTAAATAGTCAATAGGCAATTTCTCGTATTCCTACATTTTGTCAAAATGTCGCCTACCATCTCATTTTCAGTTCATTCAAATGATGCAGATTTCTCTGTTTATGATCAGTAACTAACCTCAACTAAATACTAAGTTCAGTTTATTTTATCTACCGTTATTGAATTTTACATTTTGGGTAAATGGAGTTTTTAACTTTTAACCTTCCACACGTGGTACGCGTATTAATTTCGTAAGTAAACCGTAACCTCAGATTACAAAAAAAATGTAGTGCTAGTTAGTTATCAGAAAGCTTGCTTTTTGTGTGGTTAGCAATGCTTATTTTAAGATTAGAAACTGAAACCATATTTTTCAATGTACTTTACACTTCATGCCATGTGAATTTACATACGTACTGAACAGCGCCCTAGTAATAACATAGTAGGCTAACAAATTTTGCATTTTGTGAAAGTTTTTTATTTTATTTATTTAAACACATAAATATTGGTACAAGGAAGCACCAGATACATATGCGCCATACAAATCTCATCCGATTTGCTTGAGGGCTGTGATACTGCCCAGGTGCCCGAACTGAAGCAGGTGGTTTTCTTAGGGGGCCACACCCCGAGCCTTTGAACGAAAGGTCTGATCCACAAGGCAGTGGAGCATCGTGAGGAGATGCAGTCCCATGGTAGCCGTTGACCAGCAGCAGGTTCATTCGCCATTCGTTCCATCAGGATACTGGAGCCCATGTGCACCATTGGTTTGGAATCAGGGTTTTCCAACTCCCCTAGGTGGACCCTCCGTGTCCACCAACCCGGTTAAAGCGCCGGACATTCGCTTTTCGTCCTCTCACTTTCGTAAACAACACCCCCGCCACGAGAAGGCAGTGAGTAGGACTTCCCTGGCAGAGGCTATATATTCGCTGGCCATGTGAGAGCATTTCGAGAGGGAGAGTGGGTTCTCCCCACTCTCGGCCATACCAGGGCATTTGGGGAAGTGTGTGTACATTATGTTTCAAATTTTTCGCTTCAAACAAATCCTGTCGCTCTATACACTCAATCTTTTAACATTATTTCTTAGATGCTGTGAAATGCTTCTTTAGTAAAATTTTAAAGTAAATTAGGGAGTTAAAAGTTTATTTGTTCATAGTTTATATCACAATGAATATTTATACGAATATTCCTCAATATTAGAACTGATAGTTTGACAAAAACTGGGCGCCAAGTATAGAGAAGTCATTATAGGTGAGAATTATATTTGAAATAATCTCAGCGATTGCAATTTAAATAATTCCAACGTTTCGTCCAGCAAACTTATAAGTTTATTGACAGTAATTTCTACATGACTTCTTAACATACCTCGCAAAACTAGGGTATAGTTGAGCTTAACTGTTTACTACATAAATGTCGTTCAACAACAGCAAAAACTATTTTATTTATGAGTTTCATTACTATGCTTTGACTTGATTATAGAGATTATATCATTGTAAAATTCCATTTAGTAGGAAATTAAGTATCTTACGTTCCGTGACTTAGTGTAAGGGAATTTTCAGCGAATGAAAATAAATAAAAAATTAACACAAGTTTAAGCTTGTTTGTATTATGCACAAATATATGTCTTAAAGGGGTAAGTGTCCTTCACTTCAGTTAGTTTGTGATCTACAGAAAGTTAGTTAAGCCAATCACATCGAGAAATATTCAACTTAGTGCTTTCTCAACAGTTTGCTAAATCAAATTTTAACCTTTTCATTTACATTGGTTAGATCTAGCATATTATTTTGCCATAAAAATTTAATTTAGGAATTCATAAAGCTTTAATTTTGACATTTATTTTGTTCGAAAAAGTTTCTATATAAAACTCCTAACGACTCTCCACCTAAGTACATAGGCTGTTTTACTTGTATATAATTGGTAGTCTAAACAATAATGTAGAGAGGTCTGTTGATTAGTTCATCTGTCTGCTACTAAGATGTTATAGTCAATTAGCTTGATGTCCCACTTATTTGGCCACATGCAGCGTTGAATCACATTGCGTAGCGATTATTAGACAAACAATATGCAGGTTAAAACAGAGAAAGGCGTGCAAATGGACAAGTTACTCGAGTTGGATGTATTAAAAAGGCTTTTATTTGTAACGTATGAATTGGTGCAGGAAAATACTGTCACCTATAACCATGTTGTTGAAAGCATTTAGATCTACCAATTTTTCGCCATTCTCGTCCATTTCTTGAATTTCATGTCGCCCGTGATTAGTTTATACTCGGCGTTGTCCATCTCGACCTTGGCGTTCAGGTCCACTATCGGGATGTTCAGGTTTCTTCCTTTGTATTTCTTTAGGACATTTTGCAACCCTTCACAAAACAGGTCTTTTCTACTTTCATTGACAAGTGCGTGACACTAGATAACATTCATCGTGATTCCTTCATTTTTTTTTGTTTTTAAGAATGTTTTGACCATCTTGAAGCCTTAGGTTTCCCATCCAATAAGCACTTTTTGTTCTTCTTTGGTCAGGATCTATACAACTCCTTATATGTATGGGCAAGGAGTATTCTGTTGTTCATTACCAAAGTACAACAACATATCTCTTAAATTTATTTTTTCCTGCCCAGTTTTTGTCCGATAAGCTTTGATTATTCTAAACATGGTCAAGTTCCATCTTCTAATTTACATCGCTATTTGAATGCCCCTTTCAATCTCCTTAATTTGTCAGACATTCTATGTAACTAATTCTTTTTATGTTCGTTAAAAGGAGCATGGGCTTCGTGGCGTACAGAAACTTCTGGCTCTCACCATTAGACGTCATAACTCTTCCATATTATGACTCTTCACTTTTTAGGGCAGAGTTAGATTGGGTTAAATGTTTTGCTCTGGTTAGCATTTTGTAGCAATGTTCTTTTTTCACATAATGAGGTTACAAACCCTATGCTCAAATCTCTTTTATCTGAACTTGGAATCATCAATAACCCTAGAGGGCTATAGACAGTGGCATCTGAGTTCATAGAACCCCCAAAACATATATAATAGTCGGAACACTCAATTTTTTCACTATCTATTGTTAAACTAGGTATTGTGATAGGCCAGTTAGTACTCACTACAAATTAATAGTCTTCAAAATGTAGTTTTAGCGAATAATTATCCTTACTTGTTTCCAGGAATAAAATGTTCAAAATCTTAATGTTGTGTTGGCTTATTCAGTCTGTCTGTTGCTTAAAATAGCTCCTTGCAGTCACATCTTAGTGTTCAATGACTTAAACAAGATTATTTAGCTTTTAGTAGGACTCATCGTGGTTGGAGTTAATGGAAGTTTGGTCATAGAATATAAGTAGACAACAGCGCATATCTCATAGTCCTGTATTTTCACAGAGTGATTCAATCGAAAGTGTTCTGGTCACTGTTAACTGAGACTTTTTGCTTTAAAACTCAATGCTCTACTTGAACCTGCAAGACCACGTAAAGTTACTGTCAATAATCCAGATACAAGTATACGTTTTTAAAGCAATGGTTGCATTTGATCTTAAAGTTATGAATAATGTGCTAGACAGTGTAAATAAGTCGATTAATTAGGGTACGGAACCATACAATTCAAGTTAGTTTGATCATTTGTTATACATGTCATATCAGCATCTACTTCATTTTATGATGCTAGTTGAAGTAAGATTAGGTCGAGCAAAATGAGATGTTCCATGGTTTGGTGACGTCAGTAGTTGTTAGTTCGAGAATTGTAAGAAGGTATAAACTTTCTGGATGTGATTATTAAAATTACAAAAATTATTTGTTAGAAACTGGTTGATGTCCTTCAATAGGCGCAAATGTATCTCATTTTTATCTTTTAAATTATGACTTTTCTTCCTTATTTATATACTTCATCATTATTTTAGCGTTTGCAGGTGTGTAAGTTTACTCGTTAAGAAATTGAGAATTCATATTTTACGTTTGCTTGTGATTATGTGAATATTTCACGTTTTTTTTTTATTTGAAGCATGCTTTTCTCGCATTAAATTTACCGATCGAACTTTCTTTAAACATTCTACTTCTAGTCATTGTATGGTTTCCCATTCAATAAGTTAATTAATTTTAATAAAGTTGGTTCATACTGTTTATTTCATTTTTTTTTGGAAATAGAAATCATATTCTGTCCAACCAACATTTATCGCTTCTTTCTAACATACAAATTCTAGTGGCTGAAACATTACATAAACCAATATTAATAAGATACATATGCCAAGCAATAAAATTATTTTGTTCAACACTTATAACGAAAAATTCTCTAGTTATTTGCATTAGTATTTTTTTAAATTGGAATCAGACTAATGATCATTAAAATTCACTGATGTATTATCTATTTCCAATCTGACTTCAACAAAGTCTTCTTTGATTTACCTTGTTTAATTTTTCTCATGTCAATGATTTCATCTGAATGAGATGACCGATTGTTTTGTTTTTTGAGCAAGACAAATCAGTATTCTGCCTAATAATTTGAGAGTTAATTTTTAAGGAATATCAGAATCAATTCTGAAGAGATATAGACCAACACACTTTACTTTCATATCAAACATACTGATAATATCTTGTCATTTCTTTCATCATCTTAAATACTTTTTTAAGCAAATCGTTAATTAGTTAAGTGCTTGTAATTTCCCATCGTTTGTTTATAGGACTGTGACTGACTTACCGTGTGGATCCTTATCAGATCCCATCAATATATTGCGTTGTGGATTCTATCACTAGAGATGGACCGAATATATTAAGAACATTAATTGGTTTTAAAAGTTTTAATCACTTAGCTTCAAAGTACTTACAAACTTTATTATTTGTACCTTGTCCATACACGGTTAGCTTTTTGTCGCTTGAATGTCGTATTGCTAATGGTTTCGATACAAACCAACTTGGTTATAAAAACAACTACTGAACGTTTATGTCCCATCAATCTGGTTGACAAAGTGTGTTAATATTAACATTTCTTACCTCCTAACCTTACTTTCTACTATGTACCAAATTTTCCACCGTTTTACGTCACAGACTCATCTTGATTAAACAGTTATTAAAAACCACGGAGCGCTAGTATGTTGTTTCGTCTTATCATGAGGCTTCTCACTAGTGTACATGCATGACCCCACCGAGAATCAAACTCAGCACCTTCAAAGCTTTTGGTGAGCACCTAATCTTTAGGCGACTGAGTCAGTATCCAGTGATTTACATCTCTCTCTCTCTCTCTCTCTCTCTATATATATATATATATATATATAATAGATTGGGTGTGGTTTATGAATAATATTTAACCTTTCTTTGCTCTAGAATTCTATATTTTTAATATATGAATTCATAATTAACAGTATCATTCGCTATTTAAAAAGTACTTATCCACCTTTTGCCTTAAGTAGAAACTAATACAGTTGAGATTAATTTCTTGTAAATGGAATGTCTGAGTCTTATCGTTTATTTTCTTTCGTATTACTCAACTTGGGCGTGTTACATATAACTTAAATTAATAAACCAAGATGTAATTTTTTAATACCGTATTTGTCTGTATGTTCCTCATTTTTCTACCTATATTTATTTATTGTCTGTTATTGAAGCTGTGGGAAATGTAGAAGTGTACTTTTAAAATTATATTGCAAATATGATTATTGAGTTGGATTCCATGGTAACTGAATACATTTCGCTCGTCTTCTTGTGTTTATTTGTACAGAGATATTAGTATTGTACTTATTTAAGCCTGAAATGATTACTTCCTAATTTTTCTGTTTTATTACCTAGCATTCCCATCTATAATTGATGTTTCAAATCAGCATATCTGCCCGATTTATCTCTTGTAAATATTCTCCTTTTTTAAAAAGAATTAAAAGAATCATTTACTGTAGAATGGTTTACTATGCATAGATGTCACATAACTTTAGCAGATGTTACTATAAGAACAATGGTAGAAAGGAAAAACGAAGAGAGTTGTAACGGACTGAAGAGTCAATTTTACTTTTAATGCAAAACAGACTTTCGGTTTTTACTCTACTAATTTTCCTAACTATTATTTTCTGAAGTCATTAGATAGAATGTTCGCATGCAATCATTATACACCAAAATAATTCTATAGGTGTTGTTATTTGTGAATAATATTTACATAGTTGAAAGCATGAGTCAATTAAAGCTAGACCGCCAAGGAAAACCTGGAAGCACTAAACGGCCGTTCCGTCCTATTGTGGGACTCCTCAGCAGTGCGCATCCACGACCTCGCCTCAATTGACTCATGCTTTCAACTATGCAAATACTAAATCTCCACAAAACCCCTTCTGAAAATAATATTTAATTTTATGTAACTGATCCAATTAAGTGTTGGTTTAATATATTGTTTCATAATTTGTTTAAACCTGGTTAACTGGACTACAAGAAAGTGATAAATTAACTCCACTTTATTCAAACCGTTTATTTTCTGTATGTTTTATAAAAATAAATTTGTAAATAAATATTAAGAAGTAAATCATTTTGGGTATCCTTTTATTTCTTCATTTTGCTTTACCACAATAATGATGACATTGTTCCCTTCTTGAAGGAATAAGAAATATAATCTTTATAGCTATCGTACAATTATCCTATTTAAATGTATCACTACTCAACCGCAGATGGATTTAAAGAAACAGTTTGGTATTGTATACCACATTCAATGGTTTTTTTTCAATAATGTTAAGATCTTGATGATTATTTACTGACTGATCTATGGTTTCTTTAATAACACAAATTACAGGATGTATAAAATATTGATTGTGTATCTGGTCGATGGTATTTATTACTATTTACTCCTCATAGATTCATTAACTGGTTAAATAGTTTATTAGTCTACTATCAGGGACACTTTGTTAAACATATTGTCAGATTTCTGGGGAAAAAAGAGTATATTCGTAATATCGCATCGATTTGTTCAGATTATATGGAAAGATAAAGAGTAAGGAAAAATACTCCATTTGATTGAAATTGAAAATATTGTTCGTTATTTCTCTGTGTAAATCCCTGTCTCTTTAGTAACTTCAATCAACCAAAATATACGAAGTAGACACTTGTTGTTGTTTATAGCGATGTTGAACGTTTTACTCAGAGATCATAACGCTAATATATTTTCAGTATAATTTACACTAATAGTTGGTTTGTCTTTAGTATCCCTCTAATTTATTGCATGCTTTTTTCAATCGCTTCACTTGATACAAATGATTGTTATAGACAAATCACTTTACAAGCATATTGGTTAATAGAGATTTATAGTTTTTGTCTTGTTAACTTATCATTATTTTTCCATAATATATTCCAAACTTTCATTTTATCGACTTGGTGATTCAACAACAGGGAGACAGTTAAGATGTTTTTGTTTACACCCCACTTGAAAGAAGTTCATTGCTATTATAAAACAAGACAGTAGGCAGGAGAAATGTGCGTTTATCGTGAGAAGTCACAAAGTATTTACACAACACATGTACATAGCCTTTTATCTTCCATTTGCATCTACCGGTGAGTTCTGCGATCTGAACCATCTTCTCTCGTCTGGCCCCTACGTGTTACGGCGATGTTGTGCTTTCGATGTACTGAAACTTTACACTCCGTCTGACAACTGTTGCAACTTCGACATCACGTTTCGCTATGCACTACTTACAAACATCCTTGTGAGTAGTGTCCATTACACTATAAGTACTCAAATGATATTTAATAGTTTACCTATTGGTATTAAATTATTGTTTCAAAAACTTTTCAATCAATATTCAACATGCACTATGGTGTTGTACCATTGCATTTTTAATATTTTTTTCGCATGGTTACCTTCAAATTGTAGATTGAAATGGGAAGCATCATGGCTGAATAATATTGAATTGAACAACTTTTTATATGTTTCTAATGTGCATTATTTTATACTATTTATGATTAATGCGTTTTTTTTATAAAAAAATTCATTTTCCTTCTATCTAGCTTGAAATTGATGAAATCGATGAACTAACTACACAATATTTAATGGATATTTTATATCCTAAACAAGAAGAAAAACAGTTTATATTCCAAAAACCCCAAGGTCCTATGGGACGTCGTCCTAGAACACATATACATTAATATTTATTTTTGGATTTTATCATTAATTATAACATATTCTTATAATTATTACTACTTCATTGCCTTCTATATCATGAATTTCATTGATTTATTCACTTCAGAATATATTGATATACTTACTTTTTCGATTTGATAATTATCCAGTTTTTCATTATTCTTTAATATTTCTGTTAAATTAAAAGAGTGTGAGAAGATTAACTTCACTGCTGAATCTGTACATCGTATATATACATATATCGGTTTTGTTTCTATTGTACAACCACACACATTCGTTAAATCGTATAAAGTTCCCTTAGTAAAATGGAATAATTTCTCCTCATATATCTCGTCTTTATTCATGTTTGTAGATTGGTTCAACTTAATGCATTGTCTTATCACATTGTTTTAGTGGAAATGAGTGAAATTCTACTCATTTTTCTTTTCAATTCATGTAATAGTATTATCAATGAACAGTCGAAAATGTTTACCGATGCAGTTCCTCATATAATAGATATATATGTACTTTATTTTCATTCCTGATTATTTGTTTAGATACAGCTGTTGTCTCTGTTACTTTCTTTTTTATTCTCTTTTTCTCTTATAAAGACTTCCTACCTATTACTTTGTATAATGTATGTATTCATTTTATTACATATAAGTTTAGCACATATTTCGTTTTTTATGATCACATTTTTCAAAAAAAAGTTTTAAACTTAATATAAAAATGATTTATTTATTACAAATTGATATTAGCTGATGAATAGGGAGTATTAAAAATCAGATTGCATTGACATAGTTGTCCCATCGTAATTTGGGATTCTTCAATAGTATGCACTTATATCTCAAGCCCTGACGATTACATAGAGGCTTTTTCAGAAATTCCTTCTATTTATAGCTACTTTTAGTGGATATAATCATTAGTCATGGATAAAAAGTGTGTCTTCATAAACAGTAATCTTATTTGAAGTGTGTCTAATTTTTTATACATTTTAGTTTAGTAGTATTGACACAGAAATGGTATGGTCTTCTTTTTTGACATCAAATTACGTTTTATTTATGTTTGAAATTTTAATATTGAATAAGTAAATGGACTATTGTATGCGTATATGAACGTGACTCAGTGATTTCAGCGCTAAAATTACATATTGTGGTGTTACAGAAATTAAATCTAACCTCTTATTTTAAATTACTCAGTCTAATAAATTTATTGGACTCTCATAATAAACGTGGTACAACTGAAAGCTTGAGTCGGTGTATGGTTGTAGCATGTAATGTAGAATGCATAAAATAACTCACATTTTAGTTGTGTACTTAGGAAATCAACTAAGCTATTCCGTTTCATACTATACGAAGCTAAAATGACACCATACAAACTATGTAATCTACAATTAAAGAGCTTAATATGTGTATGGACTGATTGTTGTAATTTCCATATGAATACTTTTGTTTGATATTCGATGAACAGTATTTTTAAGGATTTATGTATAATAAATATATTTAACAGTGAAGAAATGCCATTTCATAATTAATTCTGTATATTCCAAACATAACAGATATAGACAACAAATCTACAAGTTCCTGTTAACTGCCATTATACAGTCAACAGTTGGGTTCTTCTCACCTAATCTTTAGTTTATAAATAACGTGTTAACGTTCCATTAATCAATTAGTAAGTGTTGTTTTAATGTTTATTTCTTGTTACATTAAGCTAAACCTCTTAATTAATTAAACTAAATTATTCAATATTGTTATTAACAGTAATTTACTTTTTCATCAAATAGTAAGTTGTACTATCACTTGAACTATTAATAGTTCATACTGACAACAGTAATATATAATTCAGTCATTTTCTTTGTGTATAATTTGTCAATATTATTCATCTTGTAGATTCCAGAAATGTTTGTCACGAAATTCATATGTAACATTTCTTCTTATTAGGTTGAAGTTATGTCATCATTACTATGTATTATTAAATACTTCTTGGTATTAATTAAATAAATGAATGATAACTAGATTTAGATGTGGTCTTTCCTGCGGTTAAATAAATCATTAATTCTTAGAATGGAACCTCGTGTAACCAGTTTTTAGATTCTTCTACTTACATATTTAACTCTATGATTGTATACTATATTGAAGGAAAACTTATTATTAATCTATGAGGTCATTATCATAGAAGACTATATTATCTTGTTTGGATTCCAAGTGTCATTAGAAATTGCATGTAAATAAGTATGCATTAAAGTACAATACCATGCATTATGTTTTTAGCTGTATTCCTCAGTTTTTTATATGTATATATATGGAATTATGTTTAATTATCTAATTCATGCGATGGAAAATATTTCTATCTCTTAACTGTATGAAAATAAGATCATTTTGTAACATTCTTTTCCCGTAATTATCATTTATGAACTTTTGGTAAGATGAAGGATATGATACTCTTTATCGTTGTTTTCAAACCACAAGACATACTATGATTACAAATATTCTTCCACTATTAATCTAGATCTTATTACTACCTATTAGTATTTTGGAAGTTATTTTTATACTGACGAAGTTCATGATACTAAAAATGGCAACTTTATACTAGATATAACGTATGTATCTTTCATTCGAGTGAACTTACTAGCGCTATAGTTTGTTAATTAGACTGCAACACAAAATGTTTAGTTAAATTACTGTTGATGAAAATAAATTCTAAAAAAAATGATATTTTAATTATCGTACGAAATAAAACCACTAGACTAAACAAATCAAATTAACAGTGCGTGAAAACAATACTAAATTTTATTTTACCTTCTCAGCTTATAGATATGGAGAGCCAATCAGAAGTAACCTAGTGATAAGATCAATCGATGGCAATCAAAAGTGACCTAGAAGACAAGTGCATTTAATTGGCTAGAAAGGGGTTAATTTACTAAGAATAGAGTGGTGTATATATAAATGAGTATTGGGGCATTTTATTCGGTCACTCAGTACACATTCTCGCTCACTCGAGTAGTCTGTTGGGTGGTTAGCGCCAAGCACACTGTGTATCAGTATCAGATTTTGGACACCGCCCGTCATAGTCAGTCATAACGTAGGACCAGGCACATATATGCATCGGTCCAAGTTGCCATACCTCATTACCACAACAAGATAAATACCGAGTTCATAGAAGTAGTAAATTTAGTGGTGGTAATTTATAAAAAAAAGGTTGTTTATAAGGATATAGTACAGGAAGAAAGACAGGTATGAAGCGATTTTGATCTCAAGGTTTAAGGGAAGATAAAGAGTATATACACCTACACGATTGTGATCGGTTCTGAGCCATGTCACACAGAGTCTCCAACCATTGATTACAATAGTCACGCGAACCCCGACCAGGTAGTCTGCATCTACCAACATGGCACGGACTAGAAGTTAGTGACTTCAAGCACTGATGCCACGTTTTGATTTGTCCGCCCCTAACTCTCTTCCAACCATCCCCAATACTAGTCAGCATTGCACGCTGTGGTAATCGGTTTCAGGCATACGTAACACGTGGCCCAACCATTTCAGTCGATGAAGATTCATGACCTCCTCAACTGATTTACCATCATTCCCTAATACCCTGTGTCTAACTTCACTATTACTTACCCGGTGATCCCAGCAGATGCCGTCAATATTTCTGAGGCATCTGTGGTCAAATACTAGTAACTTATGAGTATCTTCTACTCTTAATGGCCACGTTTTGCAGCCGTCAAGTAGAACAGAACGAAATGTTGCACAGTATACTCGTCCCTTAATTGGTAGACGGATATCTCGTCTTCGCAATAAGTGAAGTGAGTTGGCAAAAGCCAAACGAGCTTTTTGAATCTGTGCTGGGATTTCGTCAGACACTAACCCATTAGGGCTGATCAGACTCCCAAGATAAGTGAAGCTGTCGACGCGTTCGACTACTTCGTTCCCTATCCTTGGTTCAGGTGTTGATGCAGGCCAGTCGTGGAGTAACAATTTACATTTGGAAGAGGAGAAGCGCATTCTAAACATCCTTGCATTATTACTCAGTGCTTATAGAAGACTCTGCATTTTATTAGCGTCTTCATCAAACAGGACTATGTCATCTGCGTATTCCAAGTAGATAAGTGGACCTTCTGGAAGGAGATCAATTCTTTAAAATTCAGTCGACGAGAGCGTTATTTCGAGTAGTAGGTCTATGATGAAGTTAAACAAAAATGAGGACAGTGGAAAGCCTTGTCGGACACTACTTGAGGTTGTAAAATCAGATGACAGTTCTCCATAAGCTTTGACTCGACTGGTAGTGTTCGAGTGAAGAACCTTCAAAAGGTTTATGTACTTCCATTAACCCTGAGATGTAGGTACATTCAGTTGAAGAGTTCCAAATAAAACCAAAATGCACATCCTGAGTTTCACTGCTAACTGCCATCCATGTTTATTTAAATCATTCATATTGTAGATATAACATTCTCATTATTACCTAATCTATGATAACAGAATCATTTCGTGTTGTTGTTTTTGTGTGTTAGGGATGTGCATTCTATTCTTATATGTTATTCTTCAATATGAATATTCTAAATTATCTTCTTTAGATTATAATTCTACTTAAATATAAACTTTTTGTAATATATGTATGTATGAATACTGATTTAATGAATTATTTCTTCTTCTTCAACAACAACAAACAAACAAAAATTCCATCGAAAATTATCTTGGTTACTTTATGTATGATATAAACAATAAGATTATAATAAATTCTTCTTTAATTCAACTATCATTCATTATTAGAAAGGAAAGAGTTAATTTTATTATGTAACTAACATTGTTGTTTTCTTTTCTATTAATGAGTCATTGTAACTAACCGTTTAGATTTCATTTCTAATTTGATAATAGTAGTTATAAATTATTTAATAATTACATAAATGGTAATATTGACAATTTAACATTATTTAACTGTGTTACAGTGATGCTATTATACTTTAGCGTAAATGTCATTTTGGAATTTACATGTGCATATTTACTTAACCAGTTTGTAATGAAATATAAAATCTAAAAAAATATTTGTCAGTATAGGGTTATAGAGATTATTGAGTTTAAATTGTGATCATGAACTAATCAATATTAGATCACAATTGAAAACCTGGAAGCACTGGATAGATGTTTCATTGTAGTATAAGACTATTCAGCAGTACTCATCCATGATCCAGGTTTCCAATGGTATTCTAACTTTGACTAGTTCATAATCTCAATTAAAAATATTCACTTTATCGAATGAATTATGTATATTATTGCGATAAGCTCTGAATTAATTGAAAATGCTGTCTTTCAATGGTAAGAACTAGCGGGCTTACTGATGATGTTCAAGTTTAAATATTCCTACTTATTTATTGATCGCATAACTTATAAGTAATTATTGTAGTTAAAATTATTAGATATCCAGATATAGATGAAAGTATGTACAGTTCACCTATGTTCTCGAATTTGTTTCGAAATGGCACATGTTGCATAACCTCTGTCAAGAAGATCGCAATCTTGTCTTCAGGTGATTTCTAGGAAGACAAAATGGCGAGACTACTGCATATTGACTCTTGAATTTGAGATAAATAATTCTCTCTTGGCCATTTGCTATCATGGCAGTCTAGCATTCAGTCTTTCTATTTTTAATTAAATATTTGAGTCAAGGTTTCAAGAATTAATTCGACAAATAACTGCCTACTACTGTTTTAGACCCAATACTGTAACAAAAATCAATTAATTTGTAACTGCTTCTTTTTCTTGCGGTTTCGAAAGTAAGAGTGGTGTACTCCAATCACTGTTATCTCACTAATACAACATTCAATTAGCTATCATTCATGGATGTCATCTTAATTGTTAGCATATCAGTCGTTATTTGTTTACATTTATCTCATTGGAAAAAGATCTATGAGAAAAATTATTCAGAATTAATAGCTACTGAAGCTTTTCAACGCTTTGAATAGAGTTCTATAAAATTATGACACTAAACACCATACTATTAAAGAGTTTCTTAGCGACCCGAGATCTGACTCCAGTTAGATCAGACTGGTCCTGGGTTTGAATTTCGTGAGATGGGATCGTGGATGCGCACTGCTGAGGAGTCCCACAATCGGGAGGAAAGGCCGTCCAGTGCTTCCAGGTTTTCCATGGTGGTCTAGCTTCAATTGATTCATGATTTCAACTAAATAAAATTACTAAAATCTCCACAAAACCGCCTTCTCAATATGCTTATTATCATTTGTCGCTTTATTTAAAAAGATTTATTAAGTTTGGTAGAATGATTAATTATTCTTGATGATCTACAAGAACTATAATTGCATATTGATTCATACTGGGTTATCAAGGCATGAGAAATTTCAGACACATAGTGATCAATTAAGATTATAAAACCAGTAAATACAGTTGAACAATACCTGCTAAAGATTTCTCTGAACCTTTTGAACAATACAGAGGAAGATTCAATCAACTAAACACTAAGACTTATAACTTTATAAAACGTTCTCGTTTTTTAAAAGTTCATTATTTTATTAAAAAAATAACTAGCCCTTGTCTAAAAAAAGTACATTGAATTTTAAAGAACCATAACTTCGTTGATTCCTGTAAACTGTAGGCTATTATATGATGATGAATTAAATAAAATAAATTCATTTCAATTCACATACAGAACGGTCTGTTAACCAGTTATTTCATGAGGATTTCAGATCTTCATTTTTGTTTTTTGCTTTTGACTACAGCACATTTACAGAGACACTCACAAAAGATTCGCTTGCCTAACTTAAATCAGATACTTATCAGTTGATAATCAACTTCGTTATAAAATTGTTAATTATCAGAAGGGGTTTTGTGAAGATTTAGTATTTTCATAGTTGAAAGCGTGAGTCAATTGTAGCTAGACCACCATCGAAAACCTGGAAGCACTGGACGGCCGTTTCGTCCTATTATGGGACTCCTCAGCAGTGCGCAACTATAAAATTGTTAACTAAAAGAAACTCTTCGCTTCAATATGGTGCACCTAGTTTAGTATATGTATTCAGAATAATGTTAAACTAACTAAACGATCTTCATAGTCAAAAATAACACAAACTATCTGGCTTTTCATCTCTTCTAAACGAAAACTCAGGAAAATCTTCTAAACTTTATTTATTTAAATGATATTTTACTAAGATATTATTAAAGTATCAGGATAAAATTAGCCAGATTATAGTTCAGGTAAATCTTACTAGATTTCAATAGCTTAGCAACAAGTTAGATAATTACAATTCTTAAATTTTTTTTACAATTAATGACATAATTACAAGTCCGGTTAAATTTTATTTTGATTTCTTTCCTTTTTAGCTTTGTAATTAATTTTTTTCAACTTCAATTGTTATTCCTTAAAGCTTGTAAATAATTTAAAATGATGATAAATGTGTAATTATATTTTCATCTGTTATGAATTCTTTTTGTTATATCGATTGCCTGAGTGCCCAGTTAATATATGAACGTGCTGATTCCCTCCAATGAGAGAGGAGTGAATTATCGATCAGAGCAATGATACACAAAAGTCGTATGAGCAGTCTTGAATACTTATCAGTTCTGCTTTCTGTCTAGCCCAGCTAGTTAAGTCCAGAACAGCAATAACAGCCTCTGCAATATATGAATCATTATTCTCAAACATACTGAGTTTATATAACAAACAAACTGACCACATCGTACCATAAAATAGAAAATAACATTTGTACAAGATCTGGTCAAGTGTGGCTGTGAATAGGGGGAACAGTAATTAATAGACTGGGGATAACTCAGGAATGGGAAGTCGTATAATAATAGTTCATAGGTCAAAATAAAGCTTATAATTAAATGAACATGAATATGAATAGTTAAGTTACTTAACAATTATACAATAGGAAATATACATATCACATTGGTCCATAAATAGTCCTCAAAGTTACCATCCATAAATCTTCACGGGATATAACACTTTTCACTTTAATTGTAATAAAATCATATGAAGAACAGATTTTTTTAAAAATTCTAAACCACAAAATTATGATCATCCTTTGAAGATCTGTCAGTATATATGACGAAACATGTTTTTTATGTTACAAAAACATAGACACATATAGGATTAAAAATAATAAAACTACTCATAGTTTGAAATAACTGAGCTTCTCTACTTTACTGTTAATCGAATCATAAATTTTGACCAAACAAACATTGTTAGTCAGGAAAAAAAATTCAACCGGATATAATACTAGCGAATAATGTAAAAACGCTTATGATAACACTAGTCTGACAAGTGAAACTTAGTTGTTTTATTAACAAGCCAACATTTCTAAATCATCTTTTAATAAAAGTTTGACGTAGATATTGTATACTGAAAGATAGAAACGATTTAGAGTCCTTGAATGATATGGCTCAAAATCGTTTGCAATGGCGAAAGTGCATCCACTCTTTGTGTTCTCCCTAATTCTTCATGTCCCTTTCTTTTTTTTCCCTTTTCAAATTTATTTCAATGGATTATACTCCTTCAATAACATCTTCAAACCCTAATCTTTCACATTGCTGCTTAAACTCTTACTACTTCCACCACTATGGGATTTGAATCGACAACTGCATCTCTGTGATAATGTGGTATGACAACTCAAACTGATGTACGTACGTACGAAGTTCTATGTTGTGACTAACTGACTGACTAAATAATAACTAGGTAAAGTACCTATAACATTCAAGTTTGAGATAAATTACAAATAATAATGAGTTTTAAATTCATTTTATATTGTTTTTTTGAATCTTCCCATTGATGTTTGGCAGTGCAGTTGATCAGTTTCTTATTGGCACATGTGCATGTTGTGTGGATCGCCTCAATCTTGCCTTAAATCACAATTATTATAAGCAAAGATGAATGTTGACTAGCATATGCCAATATCAGACTGATCAATTGCAGTTTTAAACATCATTGGGAAGATTCAAACAAAAATTAACTAAATTTCACCTCATTGCGCAAGCTAGTGGCTATCTGGACTCAGTATCTATGTAGATAACGCGGTGACGTTTACAGTGAACGGTACTGAGTTCGAGTCCCGCAGTGAGTGTCAATTCTAAGACGCAGGTACATCCAGCCAACGAACGTCAAATAGGACGGAACGCGTGTCCTAGATTCTACTGCCGGCCACCATCCATCTTTGTTAATACTGAGTTTTGTTAGTTGTGAATATATTGTATTGAAAACATTAAGAAATTTTGAGACATTAAGTAACCTGATTTTAATTAATAGTTTTTTCTTGTTGTCGCAATCATAGACTTACAGTTTGTAGCAAGAGAAATGATGACCTAGAAATACAAGCTATGATATACAAAAGTAAAAGAAATGAAAATGAGGATGATTTCAACGAAATCAGTACAACTTCACTATTGAAGGGGTTGAGCTCTGACTTGTTAACCTGAGAGAATTTACGACGTATGAATACATCACTTTTAAAAAATGCTGGGAATTATATAGGATGTTAGCATTACGTTGACATAAAGGGACTATTGTCAATGAATTCCATGTATAGCAAGGGTCGCACTCTGTTGAAAAATAGTTTACATAAATTTATACTGTACTATTAGATACTGGAAAGCTATATTTATCGAAGAAACGATCTAGATACGATTCATAAATCTTGGGTAGAAACATTAAAAAGCAGAAATCCTTCGGTAACTTTGTACTCTTGTCCTAAGACTGGTTAACACTGGACACTCAAGACCTTACGAAGGATAGAATAAAATACTTTCATTTCTTGTGGACCCTTAGTTTACGATGGTTATTAAGTAGATATGTCTGTAACTAGAATTATCTTCGAATTACACATTTATGTTAATCAGTTTATATGTTTTTCACAAATGACGTTAGTATATAACAACAAATCTTTTGAGTTCTTTGCTATCAATCGAAATTGTAAGCCATATAATGCTATTGATTATTAAATAGATTTTTTATCAGTACGGGGATTTGTGGAATTTTTTATCACTTTGATAAAGTTCTTATAATTGAGAATATTATTGTCTTTCAAATTATCATCTACTATGTCAGTTGGTATCTGATGGTTTCTAGCTAAAACCACGATGATTATCTCCAGTTTTAGACGATACTATTTCATTGTTTGGAGTTTAAAATCTCTTGTAATGATAGTGAGTTGGTAAGAACACTGATCCTGTGATTTAAAACCGTAAATAGATCAACTTATTTGTGTCTATAATTTATACTACTTAAATATTTGTCAGTAGCTCAAAAATTAAACAACGTTGCTTAGCAGGTTAGGATGAGTTATTCTGCACAGATTGATATGTTCTTTTAGATTTGACGTCCGCCAAGAGATACCAAACTTTCATCAAGCATTCTAGTTTTTCTTAAGAATATGCACCTAACTTGGCCTCCCTGTATTCAAATCACAACTACGTCCAGAATATAGCCATTTCATTTATACTATCTGTTTATAATCCTGGTCTATTAAAACAATAGCTCATATTCAAAATTTCAAATATTCAACGACATGATGAATTAGTCATAAGCCAACGACACCTATGTACAATTTAACATTTATTGAACTTAAAATATAGGATATTAGGTCATACGTTTCATTAATGTATTTTATTTAGAAATAATTCTCATTAAGAGTAATGATTCTACAACTATTAGATATTCGGTAAGTATTTAACATTTGTTTTACCATTACCTTCAGAAAGTGTAGTACCACTTTATTAAGACTTTAGTGTCAGTGTAGTTAGTTAAAGAACGTACATGGAAATAACATTTCTTATACTATAAGAAGAGTTTCATCAAATGAAAAGTGGATTGATTTTGAAAATTTCATCCTTACTAATTTTCGGTGATAGTCCTATTATCGTCATCGTCCATCGCGCCTGTTACTCCCAATGGAGCATAGGCCGCCGACCAGCTTTCTCCAACCCACTCTGTCCTGGGCCTTCTTTTCTAGTTCTATCCAGTTCTTGTTCATTCTTCTCATGTCTGTCTCTATTTCTTGGCATAATGTGTTCTTTGGTCTTCCTCTTCTCCTTTGACCTTCAGGATTCCATGTGAGGGCTTGTCTTGTGACGCAATTAGGTGATTTCCTCAAAGTGTGCCCAATCCACTTCCAGCGCTTCTTCCTGATTTCTTCCTCTGCTGGAATCTGGTTTGTTGTCTCCCAGAGTAACTTGTTGCTGATAGTGTCTGGCCATCTGATCCGAAGTATCTTGCGTAGACAGCTGTTAATAAACACTTGTATCTTCTGGATAATGGCTTTCGTAGTTCTCCACGTCTCTGCCCCATACAGTAGAACTGTCTTGACATTTGTATTGAAAATTCTAACCTTGGTGTTGGTTGACAATTGTTTTGAGTTCCAGATGTTCTTCAGTTGCAGATATACTGCTCTTGCTTTGCCGATCCTCGCCCTCACATCTGCATCTGATCCACCGTGTTCATCAATGATGCTGCCCAGATATGTAAAGGTTTCCACATCTTCCAAAGCTTCTCCGTCAAGTGTAATTTGATTGGTGCATATTGTGTTGTATCGGAGAATCTTGCTTTTCTCTTTTTTTATATTGAGACCTACTGTTGCTGAGGCTACTGCTACACTGGTCGTTTTCTCCTGCATTTGTTGTTGCGTTTGTGATAGAAGAGCCAGATCATCTGCGAAATCTAAATCGTCAAGCTGCATCCTGCCTGTCCACTGTATCCCGTGATTTCCTCCAGATGTTGACGTCTTCATGATCCAGTCGATCACCAGGTGAAAGAGAAAGGGTGAGAGTAAGCAACCTTGTCTAACACCGGTCTTTACTTCAAACGAGTCGGTGAGTTGTCCTCCGTGGACGATTTGGCAGTTTAGTCCGTCATAGGAGTTCCGTATGATATTGACTATCTTCTCAGGCACGCCGTAGTGTCGAAGAAGCCTCCATAGTGTTGTCCTGTCCACGCTATCAAATGCCTTCTCGTAGTCGATGAAGTTGATGTAGAGTGATGAATTCCATTCGATTGATTGTTCCACAATGATACGTAGAGTTGCGATTTGATCTGTGCACGATCGGTCCTTACGAAATCCAGCTTGTTGATCTCGAAGTTGGGCGTCCACGGAATCCT
This sequence comes from Schistosoma mansoni, assembly GCF_000237925.1. NCBI lineage: Eukaryota > Metazoa > Platyhelminthes > Trematoda > Strigeidida > Schistosomatidae > Schistosoma > Schistosoma mansoni. The sequence continues at coordinate 10,320,683 of NC_031497.1, forward strand.
TCATCCTGTTTAACAATACTCTGTTGAAGACTTTTCCTGGTATTGAGAGAAGAGTGATGTCCCTGTAGTTATCGCACTTGCTGAGATCGTCTTTCTTTGGTATCTTGATCAGAAGTCCTTTTTTCCAGTCTTTTGGTACTTGTTCTTCATCCCAAATCTTACTGAAGAGGATGTTTAGTATCTTGGCAGTTGCTGCTACATTTGCTTTCAGTGCCTCTGCCGAGATGTTGTCTGGTCCCGCTGCTTTGCCGCTCTTGATTTGTCTGATGGCCATGCTGATCTCTTCAATTGTTGCCTTCCTTGCTTTTCACTGGTCTTTCTGGCTTACGGTAATTTCCAGCAAGTTTCTTTGTTGTGTCATACAGTTGTCTCATGTTTCCCTCTCTTGCAGCCTTTTCCGCTGTCATCGCTAAATCTTCCACATATTTACGTTTGTCGGTTCTGATGCTCCTCTTCACTTGCTTGTTTGCCTCTGTGTATTCGGCTTGTGCCTTGGCTTTTTTCGCTCTGGTTCGGCTGACATTGATTGCTGCCTTCTTGTTCCTCCTTTCTTCAATTTAATCCAGTGTACCAACAGTGATCCATTCCTTGTGATGGTGCTTCTTTTGGCCCAGAACCTCTTGACATGTTGAAACGATTGCCTCCTTGATACCTTTCCAGTTACTCTCCATGGTAGTCCCCTCTCCGTTGAGTAGATCATGAAAGGCCTGAAACATGTTGCTGAGGGCTATGTTGAATTTGTTGAGTTTGTCAGCATCTCGAAGAAAGGCAGTATTAAACTTTTGTGATGTTGTCCACGCCGTTGTCCAGTGCTTCTTGAGTTTTAGTTTCATCTTGGCGACCAGCAAATGATGATCGGATGCCATATCAGCTCCTCTTCTGGTTCTCACATCCTCCATCGTCCTCCTGAACTTTTTGTTGATGCAGATATGATCGATTTGATTCTGTGTAGTGTGATCCGGTGAAATCCAAGTGGCTTTGTATATGTTTTTGTGTGGGAATATGGTGCCACCTATTACCAGTTTATTGAAGGCACATAGGTTTGCAAATCTCTCACCATTTTCGTTCCTTTCTCCCAGTCCATGTTGCCCCATGACATCTTCGTATCCAGTTTTGTCCTTTCCAACCTTAGCATTGAGATCTCCCATCAGAATGGTCAGGTCCTTGGTTGGGCACTTCTCGAAGATCGACTGCAACCTGTCGTAGAATTGGTCTTTAGCGTCTTCATCGTAGTCGTTGGTAGGCGCATAGCATTGGATGACGTTCATTGTAATGCCCTCTCTCTTTGCTTTGAAGGAGGCTTTGATGATCCTTGGTCCATGAGATTCCCATCCAATAAGTGCATTTTGTGCTTTTCTGGACAGCATCAATGCAACTCCTTGTGTATGTGGGGCATTTTCTTCTTCATGACCGGAGTATAACAGAAGTTACCCTGAAGATAGTCGTTGTTGTCCAACCTGCGTCCAATGTGTTTCACTGATTCCAAGCACCTCCAGGTTGTATTTTCTCATTTCTGCAGCAATTTGGAAGACTCTTCCGGTCTCCCACATTGTCCGGACATTCCATGTACCTATAAAAATTGTCGCTCTGCTTGTTGGAAGGTGCATCGGCCTCATGACTTCCGAAGGAACTCGGCTTTCATCATGAGACGTCATAATTATTCCTTCTACTCCCAGGGCAGAGTTTGAATGGTTTAATTAATATTTTCTGGTTAGTGTTTTTTTAGCGAGTTGATTTTCTATTGGATGGGGTCGCTAACCCCATGCCCAACCCTCCTGCTTTACCCGAGCTTGGGACCGGCAGTAGCCCCCAGAGGAGCTACAGGCGGAGTTTGATAATCCTATTGAATTCGGTTTATTATGAGTATCTTTTTCAAATTAGTTGATATTTCGAACAAAGCCCCATGATTTCTCGTATATTTATTACTGATTAGCTTGAAAATAGATCTTTTAAGAACCTTGTAAGAATCTATAAAGCTGTGTAGCCATGCATGTGATAGATAACATTGATGATTTCTGTTCATTATCTATCAAGATTGAAGTGTGGTGTGAAACTACCGTAATTGTAAATAGAAATTATTTTATTCTGATTACAAAGGGATTTTAAAGTTTCGAATTTCTTTAAATATGAGGTTAGAATTATTCATTACTTAAGATATAACCGCTAATATCCACAAAAAAATGTTTACTGATCTACTCCTACTATTTATTGAACAATGAATTTGTTGAAATTTGTAAACAATCGAAAAATCGAGAGAAAATTCATGAGTAACTTTCCAGAAATCGATATTGACTACTTACCTTATTTTCGATGAGTTATGAAATTGTATTTAACAATTAAGTAACATTATTGATCATGATCTTATTTTCAGCCGTTTCTTCTGTTTAACGTAAGTTTATCATCAATGAAAAAAATTACTGGCTAAATAATTGTAGCTGGATAACATTCAATTTTTGGTTTTGTTTATTAGTACTTGTTTGAAAAAAAGGACTGTCACAACAGTAACAATGGCAACAGAACTACCTGGTGATTATGAACATGTATATATTTTTTAAATTTTAATGAATATCGCTTAGTTACTTGGAGACTGACAAATAAGAGATTATTTGAAATGATTTATGTAAATAATTTATAATCATACTTATAGTACAAATGTTAACAGCAACATCAACTATGATAATTTTAATTATTATAATAATCATTTGAATAAGCAATTAACTTCATACTTTTCATTTAATTATTCATCTATCCATCAATCTATTATTCAACTGTCGTTATGTAAAGCATATCAAGGCTACAGTATATATTAGAGACAAGGGAAAAGATGTAATTCAATACTCTAATATTACTATTAATCCAAAACATGATGAGTATAAAATATTTTTAGATCGTTTTATTTATTTTTATTTTTTTTGATAAATAGTATAACTAGCAATAATGAAAATCATCTATAGACAGGTAATTAGTAAATAAGGTCGATTTGATATTTGATTATGTATGCATAATGGAAATACACAATTCATTTTTTTAAACATATATATATATATATATATATATATAATTGAAACACATGGATCTTGAATTAATGATCTGATTCAAATCTATATATTGGGAATATGAATAACAGAACAGATGCAAGTTCAGACAACAGTTGCCAGGTCTCTTATTACTAATATGATTATCATTTGTTTATTTTTTTTTTTAATGTTTTGTGTATACATATATATACCAAGAAAAACATATTTTAATGTGTTTATTTTATTTAAAATTTACTGACTGATTTGAATTAGTGATAAAAAAAACATTTTTGTATATTATTTCCACATATGATTTACATCTAATCCATATTCTTTTATTGTTTCATCTCTGTGTCGTCATGGTGTTTCAATAATATATATACAAACAAATTAAATAAAGAGATAAATTTATTGCTTTACTCTCTATGTACAATATTCAATATTATCAATATGATTATTATTTCATATATAATAATGATAACAATTGCATGAGAAGTAACCAGCCTGTGTTTTGTATACACTATTTTTTTCTAAATAAGACAATATCACTATTATAGTTTGTATATTTTTATATATCCATTCATGTATGATGTCTACGAATGGATAGATCACTGTTTGTCTCTCTGTCTATCTCTCTATCTCACTCTTTCTTTTGATAACTATTTGACTCTATATGCTGCCAAGGACAATAATGATTACAACAAATTTGTTATTTTTTTTTATAAAGATGTTTATAAACAATGTAGTTGATTGAATGATCAAGAACGTTCTATGGAAGTCAACTAATCCCAAACTTCTATTTATGCTTATTAAGATTAGGATTATTTTGATTATTATTATTATTATGTGGTGTTGGTGTCGTTTCTCTTACAAAAATATTGAGAGAGGGAGAGAGAAAAAAACAAACACTTGTATACATCTTTGATGTTGATTTGTTTATTTGTATATTTCTTGTTTTTGTATTTGTTTTTTTATTTTATTCCGACAAATTAAACTACACAACAACTGTACTATAAATATCAAATAAGGCGGTAAAAATAAATATTTGGCAAAACAAAAATTAGGCTTGTCAATAATTTATTGACAATAAAATTATTATTTGATCATTTTATAATTATAATGAGATGATTGAAAATAGATTTACATCGAACAACTGTTTAATTTTATTTTATATTTTTTTCTAGAAAATCTTTTTTTTTTGTTTTAATTAATTACTTACTCATGTTACCCCTCGTGGAGGAGCATAGGCCGCTCACCAGCATTCTTTATCTAACTCTGTCCTGGGCTTTTTGTTTTAATACTTAATCGAAATTAGTTCACTTTGAACTATGATTTTGTTTTATTCATAAGATAATTGTTTTTAAACAGTTGTACTATGTCTTTGATGCCCAAAAATATAATTAACATATATTGTAGTGTTATTAATGATTAAAGGAATGAAGACAGTAATGTTCATCATATTTCATTTCAATCAAACATAAATAACTATATCTATTCTATGGTAGATGTTATTATGTCTGAAAAAACATGAAGAGTCAATAATATTACAAATTATTATGTATATTAGTTATATATCATAAACATGACTTAAAGAAATTGGTTTCTGTTTTGAATCTGTAAAATAAATTAGAAACAATCAAAAATTGGTATCAATTTTTTAAAGTGTATCTATGTTAAGTATCTTGTTTATTTTATGTATAGATTTTACTTCAGATCAAATTTTGCTATCAATAATTGTAAGGATTTTGGTTAAACTTGGCTATTATGGGATTATTATCAGAATGGGTTTTTTGTGGAGATTTAGTATTTTCGTCCTGTTGTGTAATTCCTCAGCAGTGCGCATCCACGATCCCGCACTCGCGAGATTCGAACCCAGGATCTACCAGTCTCGCGCCAGAGTAATTAACCGATAGACCACTGAGCCAGCCTGCATCCAACGGTGTTAATGTCTAACTTCAACTACTCCATGATGTTTGAGCAACCGTTCACCAATTGTCTTCACTGAGTTGATATCTCTATAACAGACTTGGTTGAACTCCACTGGTCACTGCTTCCCACTAGAACTCCAGGAAATATCTCTTGAAGTCAGTCACTAGTGAGCATATGATTATAGATCAGAGGGGGTTTTGTGGAGATTTTAGTATTTTCATAGTTGAAATCATGAGTCCATTGAAGCCGGCATCCAACGGTGTTATTGTCTAACTTCAGGCAATATCGAGGCAGTCCACATAGGATGCACATATGCCAACAGTAGACTGATCAATTGCAGTCCTAAATAACAATGGGAAGATACAAGTAAACAACACCAAGTGAATTTAATTCAGACAAGTTTTTTTTATTGTAACACTAAAATGTACTACAGTGAATTATTGGTAGAATTATAGAATAAATAAAATGAATTCTTAACAATCTTTGTTTATAAGGTATTTGCAATTATATTATAACTGATAAGACTAAATTTGCATATTAAACATTAGTTATCATATATTGAAATCTTTTCATTATAGACAAAAACAAAAACAAAAAGGCAATATCAGATCAAAATGGAAAATGCGTGTAAAATATTCTTTGAATTTGTAAATTATCAAAATATGATTTCATTACTTTTTGGGAGCAAAGAACTAGCGTGAAACAGACATTGAAGGGACATTTGAGATTTCTAAATATATTTGGAAACGAGAAAAAAAGGAGAAAAATCACAAATAGTCTACTGTAGACAATGAACTATATATTTAAAGTAAACATCTCATTAAGAGGAAAAAAATGTTATGACTGGTGTTCGATTGTTATAACTGCATTACCAACTTTGATATCTGGTCGTCGCTAATTATTATGTCGGAATCGCTCATCACTTATACTTGTAAAATGAGGAACCGCTGCAATTACCAACGACGACTCGAAAGTAATAACACAAATATTGGTGCAAGTGAAGATTTATTAACCCCAAAACACGACGACGACCCTAGTCGAAAATACACTCATTTATATATTGGTTATACACCCGTTTTGTAATTTTGACTTTTCATCCCATAACATCAGAAGATAAATTAAATTCTCGGAATAGTTGATATAGTAAGATGATACAGTTTGTTCTTTTGATAATACGGGCTCTTAGTTTACGAATCCAATAACAAATACATTGTTTTGTGTAACAAAGAAGTTTGATCATTCAGTTCATTTGTGGATGATTGCAAAATGTACAAAGAAATAAGAATATTTACTTTAAAGTCAGTCTGATTGATATGATAATATAATAAACTATAAATTCCAATTATCAGAAGGGGTTTTTTGTGGAGATTTAGTATTTTCATAGTTGAGTCAATTGAAGCTAGACCACCAAGGAAAACCTGGTGGTAATGTTAATCAACACGAAATAACAGCAACTGTATGTTTAATATTTTGTTAGATAATAAATTCCAGTTCAATCCATTTATTAATATGCAATAATGTAATGACAGTTGTAATCTTAAACAAATTTTGTAATGCATAAGGTGTGAAAGATGTTTGAATTAAAGTAATGTTTGTTAATGTCAAATATAGATAGTCCAGTCAATCTTTATCAATCGGAGACGTATATACATAGGTTTATATTGACACATTGGATAATGCTGATAAATAAAAAAGTCATCAAATTGTAAGATAAAATAGAATAAATAGAATCAACTATATTGAAAGGTAAATCTAAGAAAATATAACTCAGTAGGAAAGGATAAGATGGATGTATGAAAGATATGGAACAATACTAAGCCCAATATTTACATGAAAGTGGGAATAAATGAAACCGTTAAATTGAGATCCATTTTGGACTATTCAACCCATTAGCCTAAAGTATAAGTTACTATTATCCTTCAGTTTCTGCCAAAACAATCTGAACTCAACTACACTGTCAACATAAGTTATGTCTGTAGGTTCTTCCAATTAATTGGCTTATGATTCAATGTTCAACAAGCAAAATTTTTCAGCGCTGAGCAGTAAATCGATTTTTTTGCTGATTTCTGTATTGAAAATTAGTAAATATTATTGACATTCGTATATTAAATATGGTTTATAACTAATACATATTTGCAACTACTTAAGTAGTGAAAGAGAACACAAACGGGGACAAACGAATGTATTTGTACACAAAATTACAGATCTTAATAAAATCTGAAAATTGTACAGTAAATACTTCATTTGCGAAATGTCGATCATTTGCCTCAAACTTGACTGTTCCTTTTGCAAATGTCAACCAATCGTCTCAGACCTCACTATTCCTTTATTCCCACAGCAATCATTTACTGTTCTCGTTCTCTTTTCTTCGATCTTCGTAGCCCACTGTCGCCAGGTCTTTCACTTTCGACTGATTAGACATACTACTTATATCTTTCAACATCAGTAGCGCACATCACACTCAGTTTTACTTGCGTTTTCACAAGGTAGTTCTCATAAAAATATGATATCATTTTACAGAACTGATTAATAATAAGAATTATAAGGTAGGTATAATTTTCTTTCTGATACACGATAGTAGAGAATTAAAACTTCACAACTTGAGTTAAATGTCATGGGAATATATGAATTATTAAATTTAAATCTGATTAAAATATCCGCTTCCGATTAGCTAAATAGTGATAGCTTCAGTGAAAATAAGGACCTAGTCAAGCTCTTAATAAATCACTATTTTTCGCTAACAACTAAGTATACTGCCTGCAACATTACAATGATTTTATATGTAGAAAGTAAATTGCGAACATAAAAACTTTGGTGTAAGAATCGTCCTTTGAATATTTATCCCTCACTCTACAGTTTGGGGACTGGTTATTAAATCAACTTTATTTCCTCAAAGCTTGAAGAGATGCATTTTAGTCCAATTTAAATCTGTTTATAGGATGGCTTTATGTAGCGGGTAGTTTTAACAAAAGAAAATTTGTATTCCTATTCAATAATTATGGTGAGAATGAAGAAATATATAATGCAAACCGATGTGAATCAGAAAAATGATGAGATATTAAATGGTTAGCAGAAGTCAGAAAGAAACTCTAAACTTAGCTTTTTCCCTGGTTGACATTCGTCAGGAAGATGTATCTAGGATTTTGAGAGGACTGATGCTATCTATCAGATTCAAACCTTCATCATTTAACCTGACAGTCTGAGACATTGCCACAGCTATTTAGGCCATGAGTGGAATCCTGAAGAGTCGAAACATTTACTATGAACCTGGTTGATACTAGTGCAAGTTACAGAGAGAGCATCACTTCTCTCAATATCTCAAGTACTCCTTGATTACAAGTGTCAGCTACCAAAAATCTGGGTTTAGGATTTCCTGTCAATTTGCTACGACCTATTGAAATTTCAACCTAGTGCACGCAACATTGAATTTCCCAGACTATAGGATATATTAGAACTTAATCTATATGATTCCGTCAGCACTGAATGTCCGGATAAACATGACATCGTTCATTACTCACTATTCAGTCAAACGAAAAACATTTTACGTCATTGCTTCACAATTTTATCTCTTCTAGTGTACTCGAGATTCCGTGACAACTTTTGATATCTTTCAAAAAGTAGTCTTTCCTCTACGTAAAATATATTCTTAATTAATCATTTTAAACTACAACATAAAAGTACTTTCTATATTGTGTATGAGTATTACTAAGGCTCATTCTCATAAGCAAACTACCTTGTTAACCATATTTCTATAAAATGTTAATTGGCTTAAAATTAGTAGCTATGTTGAAATTTTTTTCATTTCACTAAATATACACGCAGTTGTGTAACTAATTTCTAACAATTAACCTTCATATATAATTACCATAGAAATATTTTCATCTTATAAAAAGAAATTTCTTGTGTTTTCACTTCAACTATTTTGATAAATTTTCAACTTGACAACTAAATTTAAACTTTCCTAAAGTCAATAAATATATATTTGATTTCTTTTACTCAAATTTCCTTTATTACTGATTCCATTCTTTTTATTGTTCTCTAGGGTTTATTTTTAGTGATTAGACTATTTTATAAGATTAATTTATTCAAAATGACCTTTCATTAAATTTTGTACTTTAGGCTTATTATTATTATTATTATTAGAATGGATGTCATAGTTCATTGAATTCTTTTGGTAAGCCTAGGTAATAATAACATGTTAGAATTCGAATCAAGTAAATTTCGTTTAAGATATCCAAGTGAAATGAAAATAAAAATCAGAAAACTGTTTAGAATACTAAAAAAGATTGATGTTTAAATGTTGCTGATTGAAAGGATGAATAGACTATACAAAACATAAGCATTCATTATCACCAACTAAGAATACCTGAAAATCTATCTGTTTCGCAAAAACTGTCATTATTTCTAATAAACTAAGCATATGTAATTCATGATAAATCATTGAATAAGGAAAAAACTTTTAGCTGGGTTTCTAAGAGTACAATATTCAAAATGAAAGCTAAGATGATAAATCTCTTCATATTATATATTTGCTAATCAATACTTGGACCCTTGGGAATTTAATATTCAGTTCTATTATTAGTGTCATCTGAAAGCTGTTGGGTATATTGTTGATCTTGAAAATGAGGGACTAGAACAAAAGCATAAAAACTGTCGATATAGTTCCATAGAAAGGCACCTGTGAAATGAATAAATAGGTTGTCTGTCTAGTTTAAACTCCGCCTGTAGCCCTTCCAGGCTTGCTGCTGGCACCGAGTCCGGGTAAAGGAGGAGGTTCGGACAAGGGGTTAGCAACCCCATCCGGTAGAAAACAATATCGCTAAAAAGTCCGCTAGCCAGAAAAAAACAACTTAAACCATTTAAACTCTGCCCTGGGAGTTGAAGGATCTTCATACAGAAGAATTATCATTCTTCATGATGAAAGCCGAGATTCTTCAGAAGTCACGAGGTCGATGACCCTTCTAACAACCAGAGCAACAAATAATATAGGTACATGGAATTTCTGGACAATGTGAGAGACCGTGAGGATCAATCAAATGTCTACGGAAATGAGGCGATACAACTTGATGGTTCTCGGAATAAATGAAACCAGCGGGACCCAAGTTAGACAGAAAATATTAGGCTCAGAAGAGATGCTATTTTACTCTAGTCACGAAGAAGAAAATGCTTTCCATATACTAAGATTTATACTGTCCAAAGAAGCACGGAAAGCACTTATAGGATGGGAATCTCACGGATACAGGATCATCAAAACTTCCTTCAAAATAAAGGAGGGGATTACAATGAATGTTATCCAATGTTATACACCCACCAATGATAGCAATGAAGACTATAAAGATCAGTTATATGAGAGGCTGCAATAGATCATAACGAAGTGCTTAGGAAACGACCTGACCATTCTGATGGGAGACCTAAACGCCAAGGTTGGAATCGAAGATATCATAGTACAACATGAACTGACTGGGAGAAAGAAACGAAAATGATGAGAAATTTGTAAATTTATATGCAATTAACAAAATGGTTATAGACGGCACAGTATTCCCCCACGAACGCATACACAAGACTACATAGGTCTCACCGGATCACATTATAGAGAATTAGATCGATCATATTTGCATCAGTAAAAAATTCACAAGGTCTATGGAAGACGTGAGAACCAGGAGAAAAGCTGCCAAAACGTCAGATCACCACCTGGTGTTTGCAATGATGAAATTGAAGCCAAAGAAACACCGGAAAACTGAGGAAACAATAGTACAAAGGTTCAATAGAACATTCCTTCGAGATACAAACTCAACCAATTCAGGATAACTCAACGACAGGTTCCAAGCCTGACACAATCTACTGTAGGAAGGAACTACTACGAAGGACAACTGGAAAGGGATCAAAGAAGCATTAATTTCAACGTGTCAGGAGGTTCTGCACTGCAACATACATCATCATAAGGGATGGATCTCTATCGAAACCCTGGGTGAGATTCAAGAAAGGAAGACAGAGATTAACAACAACCAAACGAGAGCAGAGAAAGTCAAGGCACAAGCTGAACACACAAAAGCAAACAAGCAAGTGAAGAGGAGCATTAGAGCTGTTAATCATTAACACGTAGAGGATCTAGGAACGACAGCAGAAAAATCTACAAGAAAATGAAATATAAGACAAATATATGATGCAACGAATAAGTTGGCAGTGAAATTTAGTAAATTAAAGCGACCAACAAAGAATAAAGGAGGCAAGACATTCACTCAGATTCTGAAAAAGAGGAACAGATGGACAGAAGACTTTGAAAAACTCTTGAATAGACCAGCCGGTTGATTGGAGAGAAGGATACTCTATCAAGATACCAAAGAAAGACATCAGTAGGTGTAGGAACTAAATGGGTATTTAATTACTAATCGGTACAAGGAAAAGTTCTCAACAGAGTATTGCTGAACTAGACAAAAGACTCAGTAGATGCCCAACTTCAAGACTAACAGGCCGGATTCCGTAAATATCAGCCGTTCACAGACCAAATCGCCGCATCACAGACATTGTTGAGCAATCAGTTCAATGGAATTCGTCACTATACATCAACTTCCTTGATTATAAGAAATCCTTTGACACCATGGATAGGAGGACTTTATAGAGCCTTCTTCGACACCATAATGTACCTGAGAAGATCGTTGACATCATACTGAATTTATACGACGGACTACAGTGCGAAGTAGTGAGTGGAGGACAGCTGACAGACGCATTCCAAGTGAAAACTGGAGTCAGACAAGGTTGTCTACTCTCTTCTTTCTTTTGGTAATTGACTGGATTATGAAGACCTCGACATCTGAGAGGAAGCACGGAATACAATGGACATTTCGTAGTCAATTAGAATATTTGGACTTCACAGATGACCTGACCCTTCTATCCTATACACACGAACAAATGCAGATGAAGACAACTAATGTAGCAGCAGCCTCTGCATCAGTAGACCTCAACATACACAAGGGAAAAACCAAGATCCTAAAATACAACATAGAGAACACCACTCCAATCACATTTGATGAAAAAATTCTGGAAGATGTGGAATCTTTCAGGTACGTGAGAAGCATCATTCCTACACAACAAGGTAGGTACTTCTTATCTTCTGATTTTACTTAGAAGCTTTTAGTTATCACCTATTATTATAGGTGTTTAACTTTTGATTTTTCGGCGAATAAACTTGAAATACTGAGACTCTTAAGTCGAAGAAAACATCTTTCAATCTGGTCATGCTTCTATTTGAGATCTTAACAAACATAAAACATATGCCATTTTATTATTATTTTAGTATTTCCCTCTTTCAGTTAATTAATTTTAAATCTGTTCAAAGCGGATCTCTTGAGTTGGAAGTTTTTTCAAACAAAAAAGAAAAGAGAAATGAATATACTTGAAACAGTTTAATGGTATTCAGTAATCATTTTGACATAGGAGAACACTTAATTATGTGGGTGATTTATGGATAATTAATTTAATAACCTACTTCCTTTTCTTTTTATCAAGCATATAATTATAATAGATGAAGATATATATATATATATATATATATATATATATGGATATGATAAAATTATATGGTTATTTACCATTCCAAATAAATTGTTTAATTCATTAGACACCATAGGACATCATGTATATTTGGGATACAATACTACTTTAATGATGATAATGATGTTTATTTTCATTCTTAACTATACCTATTATTAAGCCCCTACTTAAATACTATTGAGTTCTATCTTTCATTTCATTAACTAAATGGGAAAGTATGCAAATAATTATTAGTGTGAATTATATGTATGAGTAAAATCACTTCATCTTACTGTCTCCTTTTTTTTGCGTACATTCGTGTGAATAATTTTTTGGAGTATATATATATATATACTTGGCTATCTAAGGCTTTCTTATACGGGCGGGAAGTAAAAGACCCCCTTTTATCTTTCTTTCCCTCATTCTCCTCTTCTACGTTATTTGTTTCTCTCAGTTGGGTTCCTCCTTAAGAATAGAAAGTAACTGAAAATCTTTATATAGATAATTCTTTAACTCATTGAAATAGTTTAACGATAAAATTATATGATATGAAAGATTTGTACACACCAAATTATTACTCACAATCTAGTTATAAAATACAAATAAACCTAATTAAGTAGAAACTTTTCCTTATAAGTGAAGATGAATAGTGGCCAACAGTGGAATCGAGGATGCGCGTTTCGTCCTATTTGGGGCTTGTCAGCTGGATGTACCTGCATCTCAGAGTTGATGTTCACTCTGAGACTCGAACCCAGTACCGTTTGCTTGAAACGCCATCGTGTTATCCACTCGGCCACTGAGTCCCGATAGTCCTGATAAAGTTTTTCTTAACTAATGAATATCATTGATATTAACATATGATTTTATGATACATAACAGTGTTGATTTAGATGATTTTGTGGTATGAAAATATGTTATTTTAGTGGATCTACCTATGCAATCTTTTATAACGCCATTGAGTAAACTATATGTAATTATTCAACTTGTTCATTTCATCTTCAATCTAATAGAGCTTGTTTTAATTATTTTTCAGTATATCTTTGGTAAAAACTTTATAGATTTTTCCCATCTGATGATTTTTATAACAGAGCCTAACCTATGAATCAGTAGTTTATTTCAATTCGATCACATTGTTAAGAGAAACCTCTAATACTGTTTGTCTCTATTCCTTATTATAGTATCCTTAAGACATATTATTAGTAAACACACGTGTCAATACTTTTTACTAGTACTGAAATAATTAATTAGGTAACGGAATAAATAATAGAAAGGTTTCCTGAATTGGTTTTAGTCAAAATACTACACTTAAGCTAATGATGTAATCAAAATAATTATTGTTCTTAAAATGACTTGAGTATAGACAAGAATTATTTATTAAATGACTTAATTCTGCTTACTACTTACATTGTTAAACACCAATCTAATAAAAACAGAAATGTACACTTACTTATGTTACTGACTAAAATTGTCCAGAAAGAAGTTCGTCCCATGAAAAAAACCAACTGTATGACAACTATTACGCAACTACGCTTAATATAAGAGAAGCACTTAGATTACTTGTCAAACCAAATTGCCCTAGTGACTGGAATAACTAACTTTTTTAAACATCTAAATTTGTCATCGAATTGATGGGTACATAACTACTATCATTAATACAAAAAATTTAATTTAAATATAAACTAATTTTGGATTGATAACACTTTAACTAACTTGGTTGCACAATTGACTTGAATCAATTATTATAAATTGAGAAAATTCAGGATATTTGTCTCTATCGCTCATCTTGTTATCTACTTAAGTACTTAATTATACGTATCCATTAAAAATGGTTGTGTAGACAAATGTTGAGGGAGGCGGATAGAATTATAGATTTCTGGTCACTATGGGACTTCATTTAAGCATCATCAAATGACTGTTTGTCATTTTCAGGATGAGGTTATTGAGACTTCTCAACAATGCACAACCACGATCCGTAACGAGGGCATCGGACTTAAGACCTTCGGTCTTGAGAGCGACAACTTAACCTCTAAACCACTGAGTCGAGGTCCAGCAATGGTAATATGGAATCTCAACCAGTGGTGGCGTTTGAGGCCGATAGTCTTAGGTTTGATTCCCTCGTTAGGTTTCGTGGATGTGAATTGCTGAGAAGTGCCATACTGGGATGAAATGAACCTCTAGTGCTTCTAGGTTTTAATTGATGCTTCATAATTTCAGCGAAAGTACTGGTTATTTTGTCATCTTCAGTTTTGGAGATCATTAGATAAGTGAAATTTATTGGTTGAAACGAGCTTTGCTAGGTTGTAGATGAGGTGAACTGGTTAAATAATAACACACCATGTGCTTGATAATTTCATGAGTTTCTGAATGTCGCTGATTCATCCAATATGTTGTTGTATATGAATTGTTAACAAATAAGAATTCAGTTTTTCGTCTTACTTCTCCAACAATAATTTTTACGTAAAGTGGGTTCAATAGTAGATCTATTGCAATGTTTCGTTCATTAGGTGTTTAATTTTTATTCTCAAATGTTGTTTCTGATACATAAAAATACATTGGAAACGATGATTATCAACCGTTGCCTAGTAATTCATACATTTTATTGACATCATTTTCATTCTACTTTCATCTTTATGTCTTTAACTGTTTTTTATAGTATTTTATAATAGTTCCGCTAAATTTTCCCTTTTATTTTTATGAGTTAGATTGACTGATGAGTCCTTGGGCTTACACAAAACATAATTTAAAATTATTAATATTAATTCACCCTTGAAAACTACCTACAGTTTTTGAGTTAATAGCCAATAATATCTTGATAGTAAATGAGTATTTGATGTGTATACTGATGATTATTTTTTAGATATACTATTATCAGTTTGTCTAGTAAACGATTTTCCCCCATTTTTAAAAATCATATCTGAAAACCTTTTTTTGAAATAATAAGCTTTTAGCATGAATTATTCAAACAATTAGTGTAGATTTTTTAATATTATAACTGAGGTGAAACAAATGACATCACTGTAAATTTGTCAAACCTGCTTCGGTCTGGGCATTCGGGCAATATCACACGCAAATCAAGGGACTTGTGCGGTGCATATATGTTTGGTGTCCCTTTATACCAATATTTGTGTTCAAATAATAATAATAGTAAATCTGTCGAACGAGATCAGTTTTAATGAAGTTAGGTGATCATCCCATTAAATGGTATATGAAGATTTATTGTCAGGACGGAATAAAACATGAAATCATGTTTTATTTCAATATGACACTTTGATGATCATTCTTGTGTATTAATATAGTTTGATATCGATTCCGTAAAACATTCGGGATTCATTCAGTATTAATTTAGTGGAAAAATCCTGTTGTTTGTTCTTCTCCCAATGTTCATTAACTAATCATTAAATATCAATAGATTATGTATGTTAATGGGTGTATGTAGTCAATAAGTTGTCATTATGCTGTTTGAACAATGAATAAAACCTTTATCTGCCACCAGTCTATGCTTTCTTTTTCTTGTGTTATCTGAATCCAAGTTTTCTTGTTTTAGGCACCAGTTTTCCGCGGTTATATAAATTATTTAGTATAATAGCATTCATTATGCAATTATCTTAGCTAGAGAGTCACTCAAAACGTGTAAGCATCCGTACAACTGTTTCAACCTATCTCGAGCTTCCTCATCAATATGCACGTACGACTATTATTGACACTATATTTAACTACCATATTATGTATATGTTCACTTACTTT
Organism: Schistosoma mansoni; assembly: GCF_000237925.1. Taxonomy (NCBI): domain Eukaryota; kingdom Metazoa; phylum Platyhelminthes; class Trematoda; order Strigeidida; family Schistosomatidae; genus Schistosoma; species Schistosoma mansoni. Next base: position 10,336,903 of record NC_031497.1, read on the forward strand.
TACGAACTTATAAAAATCTTCGTAATTTTCATCTTTGTATTTTCTTTGCGTTATTAAAATCACGGTTGAGGAAGTATACTTGGGTTAATTAAATCTACTTCTATGTCATATACACATATTAGGTAACTATCTGAAATGGTCTATTTAGTTTTGTTATGTAAATATATTTTTATACTCACAGATTCATAAGATAAACTAATAACTATTTTGTAATTGCTACTTATATGTTACATACAATCTACTAAACTGTTCAATCCTCTTTACTAAGCAACACGAACTTTAAATTCACTTAGTACTGTTTGTTTGAATCTTCCCATTGATGTATAGGACTAGCAATTGATCAGTCTCTTATTGACATATGTGCATGCTGCACGTATGGCCTCGATATTGCTTTAATTCACAAGCATGTTAAGCAAAGATGGATAGTGACTAGTAGTGGAATCGAGGACGCATGTTTTGTCCTATTTTGGGACTCGTCAGCTGAATGTACCTATATCTCGAAGTTGATGTTCACTCTGTGACTTGAACCCAGTACCTTTCGCTTCAAATGATATCGCGTTATCCACTTAGCTACTGAGTCCCGATAGCCACTTTGTAAATTCTTAGGTTTTCACTAAAAAAAATTGTTTTTGGAAGTACATGTTTAAGTTGATTGGTGATAATATCACTTCAATTTCTTTAATCCTATATATATATATATATATATATATATATATATCAAGTGCCATATTCTTCTTTTATAACTCATTAATTATGTTTTTATGCATAGAATATCTTTTCGGTTTTCTGTACATTCATAATATTCAATCTTGATATTATTCAGTAATGTCTATCAGTTAACTTTTAAAATGACGGTTTTCTCTGTATGTTTCTTTTTTTTCTTTCAAAACTCGTACTACTTGATCTATCATTCACAGATCATTTAATCATTAAATAGATTATCGAAAGTGATTTTTATCGCCACTTTTTTTGTTTGTTTGTTTCACAATGTTATATAGATTATTTTGTTGATAATTATAGTAAATACTAAAAATGCACTTACAAAACATTGTGTATTCCTTTACTCGAAATTTCACTACAATAATGAATTACTATTGTCTAGACTAAAAAGTGGTCTAGCTTCGATTGACTTCAACTATAAAAATACTGAAATCTTCGCAAAACCCTTTCTGATCTAGACTAAAAAGTGTCTAATTAGGTCGGTACAATCTAAAGTGATAGTTTGTCAAAAATATACTATTCAAGAAAATGATATTGGCCTCGGGCATTATTAATATGATTCATTCAACTATATCTTTACATATTTAATTGATCATTGTAATCAGAAATTTTATAATGATAAAAATAATTATATGAATGTATTATAACAATACCAAATTCAATTCATATTAACTGTTTATTAATTCGAATATAAGAAGATAGATGATATTGATATGAACAATGTGATGGAATGGTTCTATTAAAATATTATTCATACTTCTTGATATAAAGTCATTATCTAGTGAAAGTAATTATCTTCAAACTTTCATGAAAGTAAAAGACTTCATTATGAATAGAAGTGTATGAAAAAGAAGTTGAGTGAGAGAGAGAGAGAGAGTAAAATGTTAGATAACATACGATTTTACCATCAGACTTTGAAATGTTGTAAATATACAATGTAGAAGTAGTAATTAATACTATTTGACAATTTAGTTTAGATATTCATCTTTAACTGCAAATTTAGTATTTGTTTGTCTGTCAATAAGAGACTGATCAATTACAGTCCTAAACATCACTGGAAAGATTCAAACAAACAATACCAAGTGAATTTAAACTTCACCCGATTGCACAAGCAAGTGACTATCAGGACGCAGTAGCTGAGTGGATAACGCGATAGCATTTGAAGCGAAAGGTACTGGGTTCCAGTGTCAGAGTGAATATCAACTCCGAGATGCAGGTACATCCAGCTGACGAGTCCCAAATAGGACAAAATGTTCGTCATCGATTCCACTACTAGTCACTATCCATCTTTGCTTACAATGTTTGAGAATTCAGGCTATATCGAGGTAATACATACAGTATGTACATATGCCAATAAGAGACTGATCAACTGAAGTGTTAAACATCAATGGGAAGATTCAAACAAGCAATACCAAGTGAATTTAACCTATAGTTTATTTCAAATTACCAGAATGGTATGTAAATCTTAATTGTTGAAATGATTTTTAAAAAAGTGAAATATTAAGTATCTCAAAAATTATAATTTTTCTTCAATTTCATATGGATTTTCAATGGAAATATTTAAATTTCTCTCAGAATATGAAATATAAACTAACATTGCATAAAGTTTTATGACGAATTTATAGGATTTCTCATTATATCATGTGGAACAAAAAGGATGGATAATTTACACTAAAAGTTGACTTTCGATAGACAATAATTGTAAAGGATAAACTATCGCGGAGGTATTTTTTCGTAATTTACGATTTTATAGTGTTATGTATTCATGACATCGGCGCTGATTGAACTCAGGACTCGCAGGCTTTGGGAAGAGCTTACACGAAGTTGAGAGTTGATAGCTCACATTTTTGATTCCATTCCCTTTTTGATATCATGTAACCATCATCCATCGACCTATGCTCGAAATGGTTTACATCAAGCAAAATTCAGAAAACTTTATTGGGAAAAAGTCACTAGCAGATATCCGACCCATGCTAACATAATTGAGGAAAATATTTCTTTTGACAGCACTTTTGATTTGTTATTTTATGATGAATTGGATCCCTAGGTTCAAATAAATCTGTTGCACTATCAAAAGTTAGATTTAATGAATATCTATATATTAGTCAGCCGTGAAAAAATCTCTATGTAGTTAGTGAAGTTTCTAGGTAAACTATAGTATTATTGCCATCCTAAGTACCACTGTAAAGTAAGTATCCTAATAAACAATCAATATCAGTATGGGATTGTGGAGATTGATGAGTTTTTGTTTGAGATCATGAACAGATCGACGTTAGACCACCATTCACAGTCTGCAAGCATTGGAAGGCCGTTTCATCCTCAGCAGTGCGCATTCACGATCCCGTACGCGAAACTCGAACTTGAGACCTTTGTGCCGCGTGCTTCCAGGTTTTCAACTTTCTAGCATTGAACGATTTATGATCTTGATCAAAAACTCATCAATCTCCACAACCCTGTACTGATAATTACCATGCGCTCACTAGTGACTAGCTTCGTGAGGTAATTCTCGGAGTTCTAGTGAGAAGCCGTGACCAGTGGAGTCCAATTCGTGTTGGGTAGAGACAAGTATGTGCCTCAAACAATGAATGGATGAAAGGTTGTACAAGATCATGAGTCAGTTGAAGTTACACATCAACACAGTTGGATACTTGTTCAGTAGTCTAGAGGTTAAGTGTTCGTGTGCGAGATCGTGGATACTCACTATTGAGGAGTCCCATACCAGGACGAAACGGATGTCCAGTTGTTCCAGATTTTTAATGTTGGTCTAACATCGATCGATTCATGATCTCAATCGAAAATAATCAATATTTAGTTCTAACCTCGATAGTTATTAGATTATACACATACCCCATTTTGATAAATTACACAAGTACAGTCTTCTTTACACAATATTTATTAGATTCATTTAAATAACAAGGCACAATATATCATAAACTTAAGATCCATGTACAAGTTCACTAACTATACTCTAAACAATAAATAACAGCTAATAATATATATATTACTTAATTATAACACTCCTAACTATGATCACATTTCTATATGACATTTACATTTTAAATATTTGACTAACCACTTATATACTTTTCAATAGTTTTTCTATTATAGAAATGGTAATTATTAAAATTATTAACAGACTGTTATTTATCATCAACATTAAAGTACATGTCAAACAATTGAATAGTACAGAATGGAATTTAAATGAATGAATTACGAAAAGTAACTATGTGATTAATTACACATAATCAACTGACAAATATATGGATCATTTAAATATGAAGACGACGAATGCATATATGTACTTTATATTGACAAATATATTTTTACATTCATTCAACATCGGCTTATTTAGTATAAATCCCTTATGATTGTTAAGGAATGTAAGGATTTGTTAAACAGAGAGAGAAATTACTCGGCCTACTCATGTGGGATGATGTTAAATATCTTTCGGGTTTCATCTAGACCTTAAATAATAATAATACCTCGTTTCTTACTATTGTCAATGAATACTCACCTTGTTTGTATTTAAGATATGCAAATGAGCTGAATCATTCGCTATACTGTGTATATCTGGTCTAATGATTGAAGACAAGGAAACCTTATATACTAAATTGATTATATGCTATGAATTTCATTCGTTCTTTTGGTATATGCAATTTTTCAAACTCATTATACGAATCGTTACTTTTCTTAAAACAAATTAGTAGTTGAATTCATGAGCCCAGTTAAACTAAACCACCATTGAAAGCCTGAAATCACTGGAAGGCCGCTTCGTCTTAGTATGGGATTCCTCAGCAGTGCGCATCCACGATCCCTCATCAAAGGGACTCGAATCCAGGACCTTCGTTCTCGCGTCTGAACACTTAACCTCTAGACCACTGAGCCGGTATCCAACTGTGTCAACGTCTAACTTCAATTGATTCATGATCTTGCTCAACTGTTCACCCATTGTCTGAAGTTGATAACTGTCTCCACCCAACATGGATTGGGTCCCATGCTCGGATGAGAAGCCGGAACCAGTAAATTCCAACGCGTGTCGGGTGATGATGATGATAATCAGAATTTCAAACATATCTTGACTTAATGTAAGTCGTTTCTTCAGCGAATAAATCATTTAAAGAAAAAATTGTACAAATCGAAAGGTAGTCGTAGTTTTAATTTTTTGGTCCGATCAAATTAAAAAGGTTCTCTGTTTTGAAATGTAACTTATATCGTATTGATACTATTGTCCGAATCGACTTCCTTTATATTTCTTGTACACTATTGTTATTATTGAATTGTATATGATCACTTCTCAGTTTCGATTACATCAACTTAAACAATTATGTTCACCTGGTATTGTTTACTTGAATCTTCCCATTGATATTGTAGACCATCAACGTTGATGATCTATGTCGAATGATTGGAGGCCTACTCGAGTTAGACGGGAACGGTGTAACAAACAAGTTAACTTCGAAGTCACACCTCGCAGTCAGCACCTTACGTGAATTACCCCATCGACATATCAAGGGACCATGGATGCTCTGAAGACTGTATAACACAAAGGATGTTATAACAGGAATATATTGTTTAAAGTAGACACAAGCGAAAGTAGAACCACTGCCGCACGGGCCAGTCCATGGCGTATGATTAACTGATGCGCGTTGGTTGTCCTTGACCTTGACGGGGATCGATGATCTGTTCGATATTCAGTGACCCAACCGCCGGATGATTTGGCTAGGGTTCAGTGACATTTCACTGGCCCTACAATGTTTGGGACTGCAGATGATCAGTATCTTATTGGCATATGTGCGTACTGTACGTATTGCCTCGATATTGCCTTAATTCACAAGTATTCTAAGCAAAGCTGGATAGTGACTATTAGTGGAATTGACAATGCACGTTCTATCTTATTTTGGACTCGTCAGCCGGATGTATCTAAATCTCGGAGTTGATGTTCACTCTGTGACCGTATAGCAACTATTCTACAACTAATTTTGATTATGATTAATTTTGGTTAAGCCCTTTTACTAACTTACTTAACAGACAATGTTATTTGATTAGTAACAAACCGCATATTTCTTTGTACCGTTATGATCACTAGAGCGCATGACAGATTCTAGCTAAAATGTTGATTGCCTGAATATCACTCGATGATTCATCTCCCTCCCCATATATGTACGTACTCAAATCCTATTATTAACTTTTTCTTTGCTTTACTGCACCCTTATATAATTCGACTATAAATCTGTTTATGTAATTGCTCGCACATACTTATTCGCCTCTCTACGCCAAATTCGCTTGATGTGTTTATAACTTTGTTGCCTGCGCTATCCGATAGTTAACTGTAGTTGCCACTTCTTACTGCCTTCTGATTTCAAACACCGCTGAGATTTAATATTATAATGGTTATCCAGGTGAACGATTAATGAAGCAAAGCCACTACAACCGTACGCTTCAAACACCACGTTATCCACTTAGCTACTGAGTCCATATAGCCACCAGTTTGTTCAATAGGTCTGTCTCAGGGTGAACATCAACTCTGGGATATATATATATATATATATATATCATCTTACAGATGTCCTTCATTATCGGTGTTCATGTTTTTTAGTATAATTATATGACAAAATATTCTAATAAATTTTATCTTTGCTGAAGGTTATTTAGAAGTAATAACTTTCTGCTTTTATCTATGAAAAACAATCAGTATCATTAGTAATGTAAACAGAACAGAATAAGTTATTCATAGTCCTCTTTAATCAAGTTAACAGAATCTATCAATTTAATTAATATATTTTAATGACTTTTTGAGTAGATTAAATAATATCTGATTACAATGTAAACATATGATGTAACAGTTGTTCCACATTTCACTAATAATAACTATTGAGTTCATCATCATAAAATAGTGTAGAGTTTATAATAAATAACATGAAATTTTAAAGTTACATTTCTATAAGCACATCATAAAAAGATTGAAACTATTTTGAAACATCTAAAACGCTTAAAGTTTGTTTATATATACATCAGAAGGGTTTTTTGTGGAGATTTAGTATTTTCATAGTTGAAAGCGTGAGTCAATTAAAGCTAGACCACTAGGGAAAACCTGGAAGTACTGGACGGCCGTTTCGTCCTATTGTGGGACTTCTCAGCAGTGCGCATCCACGACCTTGCCTCGCGAGATTCGAATCCAGGACCCACCAGTCTTGCACCGCAGCACTTAACCAATAGACCACTGAGCCGGTTATACGTAAATGTTATTCTCGTTGGTCTAGTTTGAACTAATTTTTATCTTGCATACCTTCATCTATTGGTGTTTATGTTCTGTTTCACTTAATAATCTTGCGACATTTGGTGAATGTTTTTTTTTGCTTTTGAATATTCTTTGTGTCATCCAGTGATTGGGATTAGTTTTATTCATATTTTACGAAAAGTTTACAATTGTCATATTGTAGTTAACATGAATATCGGTGGAGATAACCAAATGTATATTAATAAAACATTACAGAATATCTTGGTAAAATCGGAGAACTATGCAGTAAATACTTCATTTGAACAATATCCATCAATTCATTCAGACTTTGTTGTTCCTTCGTTTCCAAACCAATCACTCACTGATCTCGTTCTCTTCACTTCGATTTCATCGATCTTATGCTTCCAGGCATTCTAATTTCAATTGGCGGTATATACTACCTATAAATGTCGAAATCAGTAGCGTACACTACAGTATTCCTAATTATTCATTTCGGTAAATATCATATTTTGAACCAGACTATTAACCTTAAATGGATATCAATTGATAATCGTGTTATCATTCTTGGAGATTATATAGATTTGAATATTTTGTTTAACTTATCTGTAAATGTAGAACTCTTATTTTTTGATTGTTTTAGTGTTTCATTTGAATAGAAGGCGTTTGTTGTAACAGTCCTCATCTAGAACAAGGAATCGAACTTACCTTGGGATCATTGATTTGGAATCTGATGTTTGAATTCTCAACTCAGTGATATGAGACGGCATCCACCCACTATCATGATGAAACCAGCCTTACCCCATTAATTACAAATTGACATATTTATTTTGAAAATTAATCATAAATATCATAACTCTAGAAAATACACAGTCTCCACAGATGGTAAATTAAGGTTGCTTTTAGTTGTTTGGATCACATATATTGAGTTTTCATCAAATATGAATAGTTTTGTGCAATTTGTGAGATTTTTGTTTTTTATTTTCTCTCTTATAGGTTCTTGGGAGTACTTTTCATACATTTGGCTATCATCTGATATGAATCCATCATATTTTGTAAAACTTGTCTGCTGTTCCAATCAAATTAACTTTATCATTGACTAATGTCAACTGGGGGACCGCCGGAATCCAACTCACTGGTCTATAGTTTCTTTGGTTTCTGTAAAACAGGATATTCCTGATTTCTTTTTCGTGTGGAGTCATGTATGATCATTGTTAAGGGCGAAACACCTACATAATGTTATCCAATATTTAATGAATCTTCAGATGACGTCGGTCAATAACTAGATTTATCCAGAGTTATCTCCTTTATTGTTTAACCTTATCATAGCTATTATTTTGCAGATAACTCTCCCACCGTCTAGCTTTTCAGGACTTGATCTCCTATCAGGAGATTCACTTAATGATATAGTCATGTTTGATGAAAACTCTGACAAGATACAGAGTTTTATGGCTGCCGTGAGCAACATTGCCGTCGTGTTTGTTATTCCTTTTTTTCAAAATTTTGTTTGAGGACTGGTTTGTGATATACCTAGACTAATGATAGGGAGTGAAGTAGTTTAATACATCGACCACCTCACTTATCTTGGAATTCAAATCAACCCTGATGGGTTTGTGCGTGACAAATTTAGAGATGCATTGTGTTTATTTTGATAAAGTGACTAATCATAAACTTATTCGAATAACTAAGAAAGATAAATTTATGTTATCAAGCATATTACCAGTTGAACTAGTCCTAAAAGAAAATTACGCAAGAGGTATTCGTTTTTTAGGTTATTCATCTTACCGTCCATCATCTATCAAAACACTTCAAAATTATGAGGTTCTTGTTCGTTCTTTTGACACTGTACACATAATGCTTTTCCCTGTATTAAAGTCAAATGAATATTTTGATAAGATTGTGTTCTCTGGACGGGATTTCGAAATCGTGAAACTGATTATCTTTCTAGATAATTTCATCAGCATAAATTTCAATGAACTCAATTTTGCCAAAGTTAACCTTCTGACGTCTACTACGTTACCATCATTTGAATATCATGTATACATTTCACTCTTCTGGAATGTTTTCGGATAATATAAGCTTATTTCCAATTATTTTTCTACTGCTATTGGCTTTTGATACAGATTACTTTTAAACTTATTGGTATAACTTGAGGAAAAACGATAATTAGATAAACAGATCTAATTTGTTTTCATTAATTTGTTATTATTCTCATTGTTACTGAGACTTAATTAGCATTTACAAAATAATCAGAAACCAAGTTGTCTTTCGCGGGTGGGAATAGGGGAAATTGTCATCGTTTTATACAAAAATGTTAGTACATTTGTCAAATTGAAATAACAGCCCTAGAAATACACTAAAGAAACTAAGATGATAAACTTTTATCCATTGATTTAAACTCAAAATTTTATGGTAACCATAGTGAATAATGTCTGATTTTAAATGTCTATCTAAAAAGCAGAGAAAATAAAAACTGCAATTTGTCATTGTGTTACATCATTCACTATCATCAAATACACATAAATGAAAAATGTCTCTGCACTATTATTTACATTCATGTCTACACACTGTAGAAGGAAACAATAATAATAATGATGATAATACATAAATAACTGTATCAATATATCCATTAGTTACTATGATTGTTTATTGATCAATGTTTCACTTCTGTAGACATATCTTTTACGTCTTTTTTTTTCTCTTTTTCGATGTCTAGTGAATGATTTATGTGATAATTGAGATTAGAAATTAAATGGCTAATCAGTTGTTGTTTTATTTTTCATTTCAATAGTACTTTATTTCTTGAAAGTATCCAATTGTCTTTATTTCTAAAAAAATTTGTTTACATTATAAACAACACCAATCCTTTAAAACATCATTATTGTCGTACTATTACTACTTATATGAATATTTTAAGGGACAAAAGTACTAATGATAATAGTAACAATAATACAAAAAAAGTACACTTAATAATAATGGTGATAATAATGATGATAATATATAAATATGATATAAATTTTGAACATATGGCTAATGATCAATCCATATTAGTAATTGGATAGTTCTTTTATTACCTCACTTCCTGTAGAAATTTTGAACTTTTATATGTTACATAATTCGATTTCAGTAATAAATATACATTTTTTGTATGTAATTATCATTAAAAATATTTTGGGGGGTGGGGGTTTATACCCATCTGTTCTTTCAATTTCTATGATTGTAATCAACTTCATTATCATCATCATTATCATTATTATTATTATTATTATTGTTGTTGTTATGTAACAGAAATGGGTTGGTAACATAAATTGAAATGAAATATTGAGTTGGTTTTACGCATAAATCATTGTAATTTTCTTGTCATACAGAAGAAATATTTGTCTGATTCTTTAAACATCATATATATATATATATATCGCATTCGTTTAGTACCCCGTCGGTGTGGTTGTTACCATTGTGGTTGTTGTTGTGGGTGAAATACTAATAAACATAATCGCGAAGAAAGAGTTAGTGATTATAATAATAATGAAACTTATTGAGAGATGTGGGCAATTGAAAGACATTTAAATAATTTATGATCATTTGTGTATATATTCTAAATATAGCTATTTTAATCTTAACAAATATACTTGTATCAATTTCTCTCTTCTTCTTTTTCTTTTGTGGCAACAATAATAACAATTGTTTAGGTGAGCCCCCAATGTATAGGTAGGTAATTTATCATTTCATTAACTTTATCATTAATTGTTAAATATATACTAAAAGATAAGGGAATAATTTCGATAAAAGTATATGGTTTTCTTTTCTTTTGATCATGAATTGATAAATCATATTTACAATAACTTCAAATACATCCGGTATTAATTGTGATGATATGAAACAATGAATTATATAAAAGTCATGAATTAATGTTTGGTTAGCAACCAATACAGTAGTCAACTATTTAATTACTCACTAAAACTTGTTTACTAGGAATTGTAGTATAGCGAATAATTCTCATGAGACAATATGTAGTTAGCTAATTATTCACATACAAAATCGAATTCTGTCTCAGTAAGCTAAAGTTTAAACTGTTCGACTATATTATTCTCCATTAATATGACAAATAAGATCTTGGACTATTGAAGAAGTATGTTTTTCAAGATTTAAGCTATGTCTTACTTGTGAGTTCTAACAAGAAATAAATCTTAGCTTAAGTAAATCTATTCACTGATTGTGAATACATAACACTAACTTATTATCATATACTGGGTTGATGTTTAAATATTTGTTGAAAAAAACTGTGAAATATTATCCTTTAACTAAATTTAATTTTGATTTCAGTAAGATAAACTATATGAACACCTCAGATAACTGTTCAACGGAATAGTGTAATTTAAGCTTTAAGGGACCTAACAGTATGTTAGGTGGCTGGAAGTAACCACTAAGATACTCTGAGTCTAGATTTTGTGTCAAGTGTTATTCGTCAGTAAAGCATATCTTCAATCTTCAAAGAACTGATACTCCTTGATAAATTGAATACAGATCACCCAGTCTCATACTCTGAGACATTACCATTGAGGTATTCAGGCAGCTATAAATCTTCTCTACGAAGATTACTTTTATACCGACCTTGCAACACTTAGAGAGATAGTGAAAAGGATGAGGCACTAGACATTTACCTTCTTGTTGAATTTTGACTCTTCAACAGATGTTTGAATAAATGCATAAACTATATACGAAACACATGTTATTACTCATATGCTCTTAGCCAGTTTTATGTCCTATTCAACAAAATCGAATATTAAATGTGCCAATCAATTGATTCCATCCTAAAATGATGTGATAGAAGTAGGTCACAAATATGAGTTTATGAAATTAGTTCATTGTATGTAATGCCAGAATGATTAATAAACAACAGAGCTAGCGGTCACTTTACTCTAGAGCAAATATTACAAGATAATATTTCATGCATAACCACTAGTTAACCTTTATTAACTGAAAGCCATAAACTAAACAAGTGATTTGCAGACCAAGTATCAAGCTCATAGTATGTTAGCAATACCGGATTGTAATTTTCATTACAGAGTTGTGGAAATTGTTGAGTTTTAATTGAGATTATGAATCGATCAATGTTAGATCACCAATGAAAACCTGGAAGCACTGGATGGCCATTTCGTCCTAATATGGGATTGTCAGCAGTGTACAACATGGTAGATTGGTTGGAGTTAGACACTAGCATCTCTGAATGCCTGCTCAGTTTTCTAGAAGTTACGCGTTCGCGCGCGAAACTGAAAGTCCTGGGTTCTAGTCCCGTGCTAGGAAAGAACGGATGTTCATTGCTCGTGGGTTTTCAATTGTAGTCTAACAATGAGTGTAATTCCTTGGTAAACCATTCTTATTGATAAAAAGCATACTCAACAGTAAGTTCAGGATTTGTGTTCCATTATCGAAATGGAAAGTCGTGTGCAAGAATATGAATTAATGTTAAATATTTGGAAGTTATTATTCGTCACAGTGTTGTCTTAGTTTCTATGTAGTACCAGGAAGCTACATCCTCTCCTTACATTAGAATTTTATTTATTAATTTGATGATTCACTGATTAACGCTGGTTGATAAGACCACAATTGTATCAGAAAAATTCTTTCTAAAGGGTGATTATTTATTGTTCTGAATACTTTTGATTGACAGTTGTAACCTTCTATTACTTAGTCAATCAGTCTGCTGTCCATATGAAGTAGATAGTAGCACTCAGATGAACTATAACATAGTAACAACACTTTTAAAGTCTTTTAAGGATGTATTTAGTCAATTAACAGCTAAAATTTAATATCATTCAATTTATTTATTGTTATTTTACATAAATTTGTGAGAGGTAGGGAGAGAGAAAACGCTGGATCAGAATTCAGAATAAAATGATACCAAAATTCTAGTATTCCTATTATAGATCAGTTCTGTTTTACATATTAAAATGACATAAACACTAAAAAATGATAAAATAGAACCTGGTTCCATTTGATTACCACGTTCAATAATCAAAATCTCATTGCACACCATCATATTAATGTTTTATGTCATCATTATTAATACATGGACTGAATGTCTTATTGTGATAAACACTTTTTCACGTCATATCTAAAAGAACTTCACAATAATGATAAATGTCTAACCCTTAATCTCTTACACTATTCTAACTTCTATATTACAACAATTCACATGTTGAATAAATCCAGACCATTGATTATGCAATCATTTCACTGTTTCTTTTGTATGATATAAATTTCATTCATTCAAATGATAGTAATGATTCATCAGTATTCCTAATATTAAACTTCATTGTTTCTGATTACTATGATTATCTGATTAATTATAGTATTTTATATCATTCTTCTTAAAATGACCGCTATTGTTGAGACTATATTTGTTCATCTATAACTGGATTCCTATGTACTGGATCCTATTCAGCTTCATGATGGATTTCCTGAAGTTCTAGTGAGAAGCTGTGATCAATAAAGTACAATTCTTGTCGGGTGTGGAGACAGTTATCCACCTCAGACAATAGATGAACGATTGAGCGAGATCATGAATCAATTGAAATTACACATTAACGCCACTGGATACCAGTTCAATGGTCTAGAGGTTAAGTGTTCAGATGCAAGAATGAAGGTCCTGGATTCGAGTCCCTTTGATGAGGGATCGCTGGTGTGCACTGTTGAGGAACCCTATGCTAGGACGAGGCATCCGTCCAGTGTTTCAAGGTATCCAATGGTAGATTAGCTTTGAATGACTCGTGAATTCAACTGTTAAAATATTATGCATTGATTTAGTCTAAAAAGTTGTCTTTACAAGTTTACGAATATCTTTACCGAAATTGACTATTTAACTTTCCAAGAAAAGATTCACCGATAATTGTTTTCTACCATACTTTTCTATTAATTTTTTTTAAATTTTTATTTATTTATGAATCAGCCTCACTGTACCTCAGTGAATAAATGTTACTTTTTTTATACAGTTGAGATCATGAGTGAATTCAAGCTAGACCACCATGGAAAACCTGGAAGCACTGGACGGCCGTTTCGTTCCATCATTGGACTCCTCAGCATTGTGCATCCACGATCTCGTCTTGCGAGATCCGAGCCCAGGACCAACCAGTCTCGCGCCAGAGCACTTAATCGATAGACCACTGAGCCGGCCGGCATCCAACGGTGTTGTTAACCAATGTGTTATTACTTGAAATAAAGTACTTCTATACATATCCATTTACACTGATCATAGACAAATTGTAGTATCACAATAATAATGAATCAACTAAAACATGTACAAACTTTAAAAAAAACGCTACACCTGTAAAGTTGATAAATTTCTACAGAAATAAAACAATATTTTTAAATTATTTTAACCAATGTTTTGATAATGACAACAATTGTTATGATTGTTTTGTTTGTCATTTTACTTGATGTTTGAATAGATAATGTTGCTTTCTGTCTAGAACTTATTAAAATCTTATTATAAAAATCATGTTTTGTAATAACAGTAGCTAATGAGATAAGTAAAAAATGGAAAAAAATTGTGTTAGCAACACGAGACTAACAGTTGAAACCAAAAAAAAGAAGTAAACGTGGATATATGTGTCTGTTTTTAAAAGTTCATAATGAGTTAGTTGCAGATTAATGTCACGCACATAGATATTATTAATGTATCCCAATTCATTAGTTTCTAATTAAAGCCGGATCTATGTAACATTCAACTAGCTGAACACTGAACAGTGAATATATATATATATATATATATATATATATATCAGTTAGTGGTAGCGTTAGTAAAATTCCATTTATAGGTTATGACGTAATTCATCATAAAAGTGCAGATTACTAACTAATGTCAGCTAGAAATCCGTTATAAACAAGGAAGCATTAGACAACTATTTCATTCTAGTATGTGACTCCTCTATCACTATACATCTACGACTCCAGAACAGGTAATCGAACCGAGGACATTCGGCCTGTTGCGAACACTTAACTTCTAGACTATTGACCAGACATCCAACAGTGTATTTATCCAACTTCAATGAATGTGTTGGATTTTGTCTCCTGTGGTGAGATAGTAGATTTGGACTGCTGAAAATGTACCATACTAAGACGGAACAACTGTTAAATAATTTCTGGTTTCAAGTGATCATCTAGCTAACATTATGTCGTAATTTGAAATATGAAAGTTCATCAGTCTCCACAAGTCCCCTTATATTGGAATTTATTATCTTCACTCGATAAAATTTGACAGGAAATACACTTCTATCAGTGATATCAGAATTCACAACTACAGTTATATTTGATTGGTTTGAATACTAATAGTGAGTGGTTTTACACGAAAAAGAACTGACTTCTTTAATTCAGGTAGAAGTGTTAATTAATCATCATTTGTTCGCTAAAAGATACATTCAATTAATAGAAATGGAATTTTAACAATTGAATTCACGAATCAGTCAAAGCGAAATCACAATTGGATACCTGGAATCACTGGAAGGCTGCTGCGTCCTAGTATGGGACTGCCCAGCAGTGCTCGTCCACCATCCCTTACCAAAGGGACTCTAACCCATGACCTTCATTATCGCGTCTGAACACTTAACCTCTAGACCATTGAACTGGTATCCAGTGGCGTTAATGTGTAATTTCAATTGATTCATGTTCTCGCTCAATCGTTCATCTATTGTCTGAGGTGGATAACTGTCTCCACACCCGACAAGAATTGTACTTTATTGATCACAGCTTCTCACTAGAACTTCAGGAAATCAATCTTGAAGTCAGTCACTAGTGAGCACATGATAATTATTATCAGAATAGGGGTTTGCGGGGATTATAGCAATTTTAATAGTTTAATTCATCAGATTACTATGGTGGTCTAGCTTAGATCCGTGTCGTGTAGAGACAGGTATCTACCGCATTTAATGGATGAGTGGTTGCGCAAGATTATGGATCGATTAGAGTTACACATTAACACAGTTGAATACCGGCCCAGTTTTCTAGGAGTTAAGCGAGACTGAAGGTCTTGGCTTGGAGCCTCGTGTGTGTGATTCTGGATTCGTATCGCTGAGGAGTTCCATATTAGGACTGGAAAGCCTTCCAGTGATTCCTGGTTTTCAATCCGTGTCTAGCTTTAATTGACTCATGAATTCAACTATTAAAAATCACTACAATATTTACAAACCCCCATTCTGATAATATATTATTGTATTGAAACGGTTTTTTTTCTATATAGTTAACCGATTTAAATAATTGGTATAAACTTATTAAGAAATAATAACTACTTTCTCATTGGTACTCATTACTGAAGTGAATTTCCAAGAGACTGTCTGGTGGGAATCCATGACTTGTACATTTAACCTGACAAAGGGTTGACCTACAGGCAACAAATGGATAATGATCTCGCATGTCATTGACTGACAGAAGATATGAAAAAAAGAAACTCAATAGATACATATTAGATGATCCATAGACAATAAGATAATAATTTTTAATTTACCTAACATAGTCAGTTCATACAAGTGAACAATCAAGAATTAGAACAAAGTTTAATTTTATCCCTATCTTACTTTTAATTCATATCCAGGTAATGTTTTCAGAAGATAATTAGCGTCAGCGCATTTTCATAACACTCAGTTCCTATTAACGTTTGAATTTGCTGGTCCCTTACTTCTTCTTACTGATAATAAATTCAATATTTTTCTTTGTTGCATAATATTAATGACGAAAACTACATAATTCATCATAAACAGTAAAATGTCTAAATAAGTAATGATAACAAAAGTCCAAACTTATACATAAATATTGTACTTTAATTGTATGCTACTCAGAAGGAAATATATGATGATGATGCAGTATCCTTACCATCTGTTTTAATAAGTTAAGATTAATGTTAACAGTGTGGAACCCTGACACAAATCATTCAAAATTTGTCTGGTTATCATTATATTATTTGTTTGGTCAATTTAGTAAATACTTCTTAAGTTGTCCATGTGGATTAAAGTGTCCATCTTTGTGTGTATAAGTAGGCTAAGTAAGAATTTTTAACATTAAGAAAACTTTAATGAATTGATACACGTGACTAAAATGTAGAAATTGATGTGGATTGTATAAATCTATTGATTTTGTGTGTTGATGTTTGTAAGAGACATAAGTTCATGTTTGTGTAAGAATTGGTTACTGATAGTTTTTATGAGATTGAATGCATGGTTGAAGATACAGTAACTATTCTCAGGGTAATTTGTCGATGCATAAAATAGAGATGGAAAAATATAACTGAATGAGAAATAAGTTAGTTATTTTATTTTTCAGGTCTATTTCCATTGCTTCGTCAATTAAATATAATTATTACTATCATAATAAGCAAAGATGGATAGTGGCTAGCAGTGGAATTCAGGACGCGCGTTTCGTCCTATTTGGGACTCGTCAGCTGGGTGTGCCTGCATCTCAGAGTTGATGTTCACTCTGGGACTCGAACCCAGTACCTTTCGTCCCAAATAGGACGAATCGCGCGTCCTGGATTTCACTACTAGCCACTATCCATCTTTGCTTATAATGCTTGTGAATTAAGACTATATCAAGGCAATACACACAGTATGTACATATGCCAATAAGAGACTGACCAGTTGCAGTCCTAACACATCGATGGGAAGATTCAAACAAACAATACTAAATAAATTTATTACTATCATATTTTGGTTTAGCACGATTTTATTTTTTTTGGTATGGTGTGTTATTACATTTTCATTAATTCAGACTGGCCTGAAACAGCAATACCTTCTAAGCCCAAAGTCTCTCATTCAAATCTTTCTTTGGCTAAGGAAGAAACCTTAGCTGGATCTCTTCGATAAACGTTGGAACTCCTAGGTCACTCAGTCAGTCACAACGTAGAACTTCGTACGTACGTACATCAGTTCGAGTTGCCCTGCCGCATTAACACAGAGATGAAATTGTCGATTCAAATCACATAGTGGTAGAATTTGTAAGAGTATGAACCGTAATCGGAAGGATTAAGGGTTAAAGATGTTATGGAAGGAGTACAATTCAGTGAAATAAATTTGAAAAGACAAAAAAGATAGACACATGAAGAATTCAGAAGATTAGAATTTGGCAGAACACAAAGAGTGGATGCACCTTCGTCATTGCACATGATTTTGAGACATGTCATTCAAGGTCTCCAACCATCGATTGCTATCATCTCGCGAATCCCAACCAGGTAGTCTACACCTACCAACATGGCTCATTCCAAGTTTCGGTGACTACATGGATTTGCGCCACATTTTGGTCTGGGGAACTCCTAGGTAATTTGAAACATATCTAACTTTACACTATGGGATCATGTTTTAACTACTATAGAGAGGATAGACGTGATCACATGTAAACACAAAGTAGATGCAACCATTGAAACTTACTCAATCGGCAAAGAGTTCTCCATTATCCGTTGAGATAATAAAATTCCCCCCTCTCCAGTCCACCGTGTACTCATTTTTAATGATGTGTATGTTAATGATATTGATTGATACAAAACTCTCATGTAGTTTCTAACACAATTCAAATGTATCAACAATACATCCTGAAGTTTGAAAACATTTATCATTGAGTAACCTGCACTTGCATTACGAATAAAATTAACGTTTGAATATCATTGATTTATTGTTGTGTACTGAACAGTATTTGACTTGGTTTATTGTTGATCATATTCATGTTAATCATGTGTGTAAAAAACTGAGACAATACAGCCAAATGAAAGGTCGAAATTATTTATTTTCATTGTCTAAAGTTAACAAAATTATGAATCATATATATTATAACTTATAACTACAAATATAAAAACATATTTCTCGGTATAGTATTACGTAAGACCACTAATATCTAAACGTAATGTTTAACAAACAAAAAACAGGATATAAATATTTTTCATTTCAATAGTTGAATTCATGAGTCGATGCAAGCTAGACCACCATTGAAAACCTGGAAGCATCGGACGGCCGTTTTGTCATGGCGTGGGACTCCTCAGCAGTGCGCATATATAATCTTGCACGCAGGACTTTAATACAGGACCTTCACTATCATTTGCAAACCTTATATAAAATTAACGAGACTTTATTCGCCTGAAAGTGCAATAACGGTTACTATCAATATTCCCTTTAACAATTGTAAATCAGAAGAATATTGCAAACTGCAAAAAACGAAATGTTGTTCACTCATGATTTGGAGTTTACTACTTTTCCATTGTATCAAATCAATAAATAATAAATAGCTACAAAGTGAAAACTGATATTTCAGTAGAACGTTTCCGACCTAAGAATCTGCAAAGTGGCTATCAGGGCTCAGTAGTTAGTGGATGACGCAATGGCATATAAGGCGAAAGGTAATTTGTTCAAGTCACAGAGTGAACATCAACTTCGAGATGTGGGTACATCCAACTGACCAGTCCCAAATAGGACAAAACATGCGTTCTCGATTCCACTACTAGTCACTATCCATCTTTGCTTAACATGCTTGTGAATTAAAGCAATATCGAGGCCATACGTACAGTATGCACATATGCCAATAAGAGACTGATCAATTGCAGTGCTAAACATCAATGGGAAGAATCAAGTAAACAATACCAAGTGAATTTCCAACATTTTATCTAAAAAGACTTCTCTGTATATACATAACTGATAATTTTTAAATACTAACATAAAGAAAACTAATATTAACACTTAAATAGGAATAATGTGTATTTGTAAAATCTCAGCGAATGAATTATTGATATAATTCCTTGAAAAAGCTTGGACCAGATTGCCAGGCGAAACGTTGGATTTACTACAAATTCATTCGCTGAGATTTTACAAATATATATTATTCCTATTTAATATCTTACATCAACTCGGCGCTCAAATACTGTGAAACTATTCGCTCTAATTTAGACGAGAGTTCTTATATAATATTAACACTGTTATATCTATTTTATCATTTGTTCTGATAGAATTCACATTATACCATCTTAATAGTTTACTAATATACTATAAAATCATGACAAGTGATTATTTGATGTTGCTATTACCATAGTTACAATTGTAACAGAAATGATCAAGATAATAAAAAAATTTACTTTTTATCAGTTAAATAATATTGACAAATTTACTATTACACATGTATGTGGTCAGTGTTATTAGTATTATCCCAGTTACTAAAATTTTCTCGCTTATCGTAATCATTAACATCATCATTGTAATCATTATACAACATTTGCGTAAAAACAACCATGACAACTAAGTAAATACTGGGTGTACAAATAAATTTAGTTGGGATTCTGCATGAATTGTTTCATTTACTTACCCCTAGTATTTCTATTAGTATTCATATTGAATGCACACATAAACATACATACAAGTTGACAAATTTTCACTGATTAGATCAATTAACACCTTTAGAACAGTTAATTTTTTTAAATTTTACTTGAATACTATAGTAAAAATATTATTTCACTATTACATTGAAGTTTATCTGTAATCATGTTATACATAGATAGAAATACACACACATTACATACACACTTTTACACTGAGAGATAAATTCGACTAGGTGACTAGTTCATTTTAATTTAAACAAGTAAGGTTACATTTATTACTTGACTGATAGTATCTGAGATTACAATAATTACTGATAATTTTCCTTATCATTACATTACATACATTTAAAATGATTAAATAAAAGAACTTACACAACGGTAAACAGAATAGCATTAGTAATCTTATCTGTCTTAGTAACAACTAACTATACTGATATTGGTGTTAATTGGTAAGATTATGTTATTGAGTATAATAATGAGGTATTAAATAACTTTTTATTCAACTGTATCAAGTGTAAGATAGATATCATTTATAGCAATTCATCATAGATGAGCATAGTTGTATGAGTTAACTGCGTTTGGAAATATTGAGGCTAACTCAGTAGATCAAAGGTAACAAACTAGACGTTAGAACTGTACATCATGGATACAATAAGTAGGATGATTATGATTGTACAATTATAAACACTTTCATTGTAAGACAAAATAGCTATTCATAATGTAAATTCACTACAAGAAATTTCCTTATTTGAATGTAATTTGCGTAACGACTTGATAGTAATTGAAGAAGTATTGAGAACTATGAAACACTAAGCAACTCTCTTTTGTTATTTCAGTGTTTCCGGTAAGATTTTGTTTTAAGAAATTATCAATTGGATGAGATTTTTATGATCCCTCTGACTAAATTGTTATATCGCTTTAAATCTCGATAGTTTATAAACGTTAAACAAAGTATTAGTGAGCATTTGTTACGCCATTTACATCTATAAATTCTGATGTAGCCGAGTCAAGTTCCATCGCAAATACTAAGGAGAATTCAGCGAGAAAGATTTTCTTCTCAACGAAACCATTTAGTTAAGCTGTACATTCGTATTCGTATATTTTCCATATAATTATAAATACGCATGTACAGCTTAAGTGAATGATTGCGTCGAGGAGAAAATTTTCCTCCCGGAAATCTTTTTATTTTTTATTCCTTGGAAGAATAATAAAGAGGATCATGCTAGTGAGTGCAGTTTTTTAGCCTTTCTTAAATGGTATTCAGTATAATTATAAATTCTATGCTTTTTGTAGAGGCTAATGAGGGCGTATTGCTGGTAGTAAACATGATTTCTTCGTCAAAAGAATTACAAAACCATTATTGTATAATCCATAAAACTTAAGTATCTCATTGCAATCACGAATCTGTGTAAGTTGAACCACCAATGAAAGCCTGAAAGTATATGACTCATACCTCGTCCCAGTACGGGAACCCTCGTCAGTGAGTATCTTCAAACCCACACTCCGGAATCGAACCCAGTCTCTTCGGTTTTCAACACAAACACTTAACTTTTAGACCACAGAGTCGGCATCCAACGGTGTTAATATCTTATTTCAATGAATCTGCTAAAGTATATTTTTAGTATGTGTTCTTATAGGTGACATTTAATATTGAACTTTGTTTGTAACGGTTAAAATGACAATCATTACCCGCTATTCTAATTTTTAATCAATCTGGAGATTATGCAAAGCATACCTAAATCAAATGAATGAATGAATGACATCTATCATAACCTAAGGTACTGATTACTATTTTGCTTTGTATGAAGCGTTTAGACTTTAATAAAAAGGATTATTAAGAAATAAAGATTACAGAATCAACAAACAGTTTAATAAAAATAATTTAATGCTGTTTATTCAACGTAACAGAAAAATTTCTAGTACTTGACATCTGTTCGGTTTTTTGATTTTGTTCAAGCAGAAGTTCCGCATTATGCAATTTTACAATGAGTTAAAGTTTTCTTAGATGATTTTGTGAAGGCTTTTGTATGAACAAAAGATAGTTTCAAGGCTTAGAATGATGTTGGTTGCAAAATCAACGGAAACTTAGTAATGATGGTTAGTCATTTTATCTTTCTTTGTGACCTTGTGGAAATACACACTGATAACTTCATGGATATTGGAATTCAGGACAACCAGAGTGAATGGTTATTTGAGGTCCATCAATTAACGACTGTAGGAGCTCCAATCAGTATTCACTTACTGTAATCAAAATATGTATATATCACTTCTTATTTGGTTGGTTTGAAATTCATGGATGAAGAAAATTTTCATAAAATTTTTTGTATATAGAGCTCACTAGAATGTGAAAAGATAAAACATTCAATATAAATCTTGTAAAAACTTGAGTATATTATTATAATACAGTTTTGTTTAATAAATATAAATGTTCAATGAGGATGGAACAATAACACTTTAGCTCTGATAATTATATATATTATATGTAGTAAAATGCCCTACTTTTCAAATAATTTATAACTTTAATTCTTTTTCTAACTTGTATTGATTTCCATTATAGGACGTTTCGTCCTATTGTGGGACTCCTCATATGCTCACGAGTGACTGGCTCCATGAGGTATTTCCTGGAGTTCTGGTGAGCAGCAGTGACCAATGGAATTCAACCAGGTTTGTTGAGAGATAGTAACTTACTGAAGACATTGCTGAATGGTTGCTCAATTTCGTGTATTAGTTGAAGTTAGGCATTAACGCCGTTGGATGCCCGCTCAGTGGTCTAGTGGTTAGACGCTCAGGCGCCAGACTGTTAGGTCCTGGGTTCGAATCTCGCGAGTGCGGGATCGTGGATGCGCACTGCTTAGGAGTCCCATAATAGGACGAAACGGCCGTCCAGTGCTTCCAGGTTTTCCATGGTGGTCTAGCTTCGATTGACTCATGATTTCAACAGTATAAAATTACTAAAATCTACACAAAACCCCCTTCTGATAAATCACATATGGACTAAATTTTGAATACAAAACGAATATCATTGGGAAACAAAAGATCAGACTAACATTATAAAATGCAAACATTATTTCAAGGACATATGGCATAATATTCATGGACTTTTTTTCTCACGAAACAATAGTTTTTTTTTAATTGTCCAATTTCCCTTTAAATTTCCATGAATAAATCAGTTTTCAGGAAAAATATCATTGTCTTATCAATAAAACCAGTCATTTGATTTCTGTATCTGTTTTAACTGAAAACGCTATTTTTAAACAATAGGAGAGAATAGTTACTCGAAAGAGATAAAATTTATGATGAGACAACGTTCAATTAATAATTTCAATAGTTGAATTCATGAATCAGTTGAAGCTAGACCACTATGGAAAACCTGGAAGCACTGGACGGTCGTTCTGTCCTATTGTGGGACTCCTCAGCAGTGCGCATCCACGACTTTTCTTATTAAAACAAATAGTTCAATTAATTATCTTTTGTTTTAATTGTAAAAGTAAAAAAAGAGATTTCTGTGAAAAATTTATTTTCATTTTTTAAATAATTTTTTTCCTGTCATCTTATAAATTTTCATTGTTCTTTTAAATTGTCTACATTACTAATAGTAGAAGTGATAATAGACGATATATGGTACATGTGTATTTGAGTTGAACAATAAGAAAAAAATGGAACTCGATTTTTTTAATGTTTGTGCCACTTAATTATTTTCTTTATTATCTGATTGTTAAAAATACGACACATGTATGTCTGTAGATTAATTATTGTCTATTTAAGTTAATTGACATGTAAAATGGAAATAAACTTGTAAATAAACAAATGAATAAATAGAGAAATAAATGACCTTTTTACATTGTCTGATGATCTCTGAGTCTATTCTGTATAGAATTGTACATGTATACTGTTGAAAAGAGCAAGAGATTTTAAGGAGTGTCCGTATGTAATGTAAACTGTATTTAGATATTCCACTGTGTATGATTTATGAATTTATGAGTAAGAGTTATTTTTGGAAGTAAAAAAAAGCGATAATGAAACAGGTATATAATTGATCCTCAACGTAACTTTGCTATCCGACAAATCATTTCGCTTCTTCACTGAAATAAAGAAGCAATTTTAATCATTTATGAAAGTCATATTCTGTTGGGATCTTGTTACTTTATGACTCCGGTGATCCAACTATAATTTTTTTAATGCTTATCTTATAAATTATTTTTCAAATGATTTCCATAATCAAAACTACGTAGGTACCCAAGTTTAAGGTCGTAAGCGAATACGAATCGTTCAACACTGTATCATAGTGATACATCTACAATTATTGATGTATATTTCCAGAAAATAATACAAAACCATCCGGACTCATTGTGTTAGAAGAAATGGTATAAAAATGAGTCACCATTTAACCAATTCCGGATAAATATTTTATTTTAACCTGAAAGAATGTTTTTTAATTGAATAAAAGTAATAATTCCAACTTCATAAGTGCTTCCTGATTGACACTTCACTGGATTAGTCCTTTGAAAACTGAATAACTTTCAGATAGTATGGACAGAATAATAGGATTGTATCATGTTTTTATGCAAGACGGGAACTCAAGTATAAGAATATCACAAACCGGCCGGTGGTGAAAATTACTAGTCAGTAGATACTCGATAACTGGTCTAAATTTATCGTGCTTGTCATGAGACTTTGAGTTTGATAATGTTCAAGGTCGCTATAAATTTTTCAGTGTAGTTACAAACCCACACAAAACAAATGTTTATTACATCCTGATTTTTAATCATTCCATAACCCTAAAGAGTCAATAGCTCCACTGAAAAACGTGTACATGAGTTTCAAAGATTACTATGGTTCTCTGAAAGTTTCAATATATACAGCATTATTTAGTTTGAATACAGGCAAAACCATGGTTAAGTTCAAATAACATCTCATCACGTTGCATGATATACGATACTATCAGGTTATTTCATTATATCACCATTTTTTAAACTAGACAGGCAGTACAGAGGACATGCAATGCAATGCAATGTTAGTTGTTCATGGACAAATTAAGTGTTAGTACAAATTTCATACTTGACTGGATTTTTTTTTAAAAACTGTTCATATCTCTTAGTGAAGTTATTTTTCTTCTTTTTTCTATATTGCTATAAATTAGCATGATACAACATACAGAGTATGTTTCTAGGAAGTAACAAGATAAAAATAACTATTAACAACTAAATAAAAAAACAAAAGTGTAGTAAAGAAAAAAGATAATCTCCAAAAATTCATTAACTGAAATCAAGCTAATACACAAAAAATTAGTTGTAAAAATAACTCATTCATAAAATATTATGTTATTCACATTTGCCTTAAATAAAATTCAACATTTTATCTCGGTAACTTGGACTGACTACAAATAAACTGTTGCTAGGTTATTCAAATGTATTTGGGATTTGTTTATAGGGTAATTTAAACACACCCATAAAAATATACTAAGGGGAAGTAGTTTACTTTGTAACAGATTTATTAACCTCATCTTTAAATAGTATGATATAGTTGAGGAGTTTTAAAATATACTTTGATTCTAGAAAGTTTCAAATCAAGGTTTTATGCTAGTTGCCAAATATTAACTAGATATACTTACAATTTTGAAGAAATGGATGATTTCACATAATTTAAAACCACTACTAGTGACGTTACTAATAGACCATTTACGCTATGGATTGTCGCATACAGGATCGGATCAAAAACACTAATCGCTCATTAGGGGAAAAAACCTATCATCTTGATCAGTCCTTCGTGTTGACATTATTCTGTTCAACCTGCTTATGTTGTATTAGTTAATGTGAGCCATTCAATAATGTGTACTACTATAACTGGGGCTATGTGATAGGACGGTTCTTACATACAGGTTCTACTAGCTGCAATTAAACTTGAACGATAGTGGACAGCTTAATTATTTAAGGTTTTAATTAAGCATGAGAAATAGGTGACATAGAAATAGCCATTTATCTGCGTGTTCTGATGAATAGCTGATAATATGAAACTCATTTGAAGACAGTTGACAGAATGCAGTAGAAATCATATTCATGATCTATGTTTTATTGTCAACTCCTTTCATTTTTGGTAACAAAAACGTTTCAAATCAGTGATGTAAATCATTTACCTCCTAGTCATATTCAGTATAATTAAAATAATTCATAGTGTCATTAAATAAGAAAAAGAGAATTCAGCGAAAAAAAATTTCTTTTCGACGAAATCATCTACTTGAGCTGTACATTCGTATATATCGGTATATGGGAAATATATGTCTATAAGAGGCTAGGAAAGTATAATTTAATTTATAATCAATAAAAATGTAGACAAAATCATTATTAAACAAAAGTTCCTTGAATTATTCACTGATGAGTACACCGTAATTGTCAGAAGGGGTTTTCTGAAGATTTCAGTATTTTCATAGTTGAAATCATGAATCAATTGAAGCCAGACCACCACGTAAAACCTGGAAGCACTGGACGGCCGTTTCGTCTTATTATGGGACTCTTCAGCAGTGCGCATCCACGACCCCGCCTTGCGAGATTCCAACCGTAGCTGTGTTTGAATCAAAGTCTTATTTCTTTTAAAGCATTGTTCAAATATTGTTTTGTTGATTTTGTAACAATATTTTTCATACAAATAATCTTATTCATAGTACTGTGATAATGAATATAACTGAATGAAAATAAACTGTACCATGCCAATGGAAGAAGGCGTTATTTCAATATATGTTAACAGTATATCTGGAAAACTAATTTTCTGTCTAATATTAACAGCTATAAATGCATAGGGATTACTAATAAAAAAGGTAGGGACACTTAATATAGACAATGTACGTTTTAAGAATAAGTATTATGGTTCAAAGTGTATGTAACCACGCCTACATTTTGATCTGTAAAATGAGTCTGTGTAACAAGGAATAGATAATCACGTGTCTAAAATGTTGCCATTTATGACTTTTCACTTGAATTTATGATTTTTACCAGAATGCATTAAAGTTTATAGATAGACTGATTTTTTTTATTATTTTCATGTATTATTGTTTCAGTTAAGTATTTTGGTCACGAAGTTGCCGTGTGATTTATTACAAAATCTATTCACAGATTTTATTTCCTTTAAAAAACAGGGGAAAATAATCAGTTAATACAAGCTTTGAAGAAAATTCTTTAAGCACTATGTATGATAAATGTTCACTTGTAAAGAATTGAAATAAGAATTATAATAATAGTGTTTTAAAATGTAAACACTGCCTTCACAATTATTTAAAAATAAAACACTCTACACAATTGATTGTTACAAGTTGTTAGTTATTTAATGGGGTATTTCAGTTTTAGTAACCATATATCTGAATCAATGTGGATCGTATGAATGATAGTTATCGATTTGTTGTCAAAATATATATCCTTGCTATCCTCGCATATAATCATCGACTTAACTCACGTTGGAGTATAATGGAATTAAATAAATCAAATACGCGCAACCATCCACCATTGTCTTCGGTGAGTTACTACCTAACAACAGACCCGGTTTAGCGTTTGCGCGCGAGACAGATAGATCCTAGGTTCGAATCTCACGAGGCGAGATCGTGGATGCACACTGCTGAGGAGTCCAACAATAGAACGAGTTGGCCGTTCAGTGCTTTCAGGTTTTCCTTGGTGGTCTAGCTTCAATTGACTTATGATCTCAACTAATAAAATTACTAAAATCTCCACAAAACCCCCTTCTGATAAAATTCTATAGGTTAGTTGATAATAAATTCTTTTTTCAGACAAACCATTTAACTTGGATAATTCAGTATCTCTACAAAAAAAACATTAATTTTTTTATGCAAACTTGCTACTTGTATTAGTAAGTTATTTAACTTCATAATAAGAATATTTATTTCATTTTACTCTATTCATATATATTTATGATACATTCTTCATTATTACTTACGCCTATCAACCCTCGTGGAGGAGCATAAGCCGCACACCGGTATTCTCCAACTAACCTAGTCCTGGGAGATGCTTTCCAGTTCTCTCCAGTTGTTATTCATCCTTTTCATATCTGCTTCAATCTCCTGGCGTAATGTGCTATTCGGCCTTCCACTTTTCCGCTTCCCTTCACCATTCCAAGTTAAAGATTGCCTCGTGGTTCTGTTTGGTGATTAACTTAGTGTATGTCCTATCCACTTCCAACGTCTTTTCCTAATTTCATCTTCAGCTGGAAGCTAGTTTGTCCTCTCCCATAAAACGTTGTTGCTGATAGTATCCGACCAGTGAATGTTGAGTATTTTGCATAAACAACTGTTTATAAATACTTGTACCTTCTTGACGATGGATGTAGTAGTTCTCCACGTTTCAGCTCCATATAGTAGGACTGTCTTGACGTTCGTATTGAAGATTCTAACTTTGAAGTTAGTTGACAATTGTTTTGAGTTCCATATGTTCTTCAATTGTAGAAATGCTGCCCTTGGTTTGTCAATCCTCGCCTTTACATCTGCATCCGATCCTCCTTGTTTATCAATGATGCTTTCCAGGTACGTGAATGTTTCCACCTCTTCCAGAATTTCACCATCAAGTATGATTGGATTGGTGTTCTCCGTATTGTATTTGAGAATCTTGCTTTTTTCCTTTGTGTATGTTGAGGCATATATATTCTTCATATATTACGTTAATTTATAACTAATTTAATAAAGTAATTGCATATTACACTTTTAACTAAATAATAATTATTTACAAAAATTGATTTCGACTATCATTTGTAATTTAATTATATTACTTATTTACTTTATTATTTTTATATTAAAACAATGAATGAATTTATATTAAATAATAAACTAATTCATTTGATTCTAACCAAAGTTTACTTGATACATTCCCTTTTTTATTTTCAGTGAGTTAGTACATTAGAACACCTATACTCTAATATAATTAATACTTTGTATACATGAAGTATTGAGTAAATGTAGGACGAAACAACCGTCTAATGTTTCCAAGTTATCTATAGTAGTCTACCTTTAATTGACTTATAAACTCAACTATTATATTTAAATATCTGAAATTTTTTTCATTCTATACACAAATATTATTAATTTAGAAAAATAAAAAATTAAAAAAATCTGAAATATAATTGAAAAACAAAAACAAAAAAAAATCATATCTACACTGTAAAACAATTTAACTACTTTCACAAAGAAATGCCATATGTTTGATATAAATAAAAAAGAAAGGTTTATTGTTTAACAAAGTTTGATATGAGTTTGTTTTTATTCAGTAGTATTCAATAAAATGATTAAAAATTGACAAATCAATAAAAGGGAATATACATATGTTGGTGTGTACAATTTCGGAGTTTACTGAACTTATGCAGTTATATACATATATTGATACTTTATATAAAATTATCTCAATGAATGATAAAAATTCATAGTTCATTTCAAAAGTTTTCTTTTCAGAAGTGATAGTTGTACATTTCGAATATCTGAAATCGATCGATCATTCAAACTTTGAACCTGCTTCAAGTGTAAAATTACATGACAATGTTAAATTTTGGTCTTAGTAAGGAGAAGTGTACTGCATTACCAGATATCAGATCGAATATACTTAGTTGTGAAAATGTTTTTCCAGACACTACACGAAAGTATCTCGATTCAAATTAATCGTATATGTTTAAATAGGGACAGTGATTAACTTTTGGTCTAGAGATTTGTAATGAAACTAGGGTTCTCAGAATGCTGTAATTGACAAACAAAGACACTAGGAAAACATACCTCCTAAATGACCCTAACTTTTGCAAAACATATATTTTATGTGGAATTAATCTATAATGATGCTTGAAGACTATATATATATATATATATATATATATATATATATATATATATATATATATATATATATAGGCTGTATGGACTCAGTAGCTAAGTGGATAAAGTAATAGCGTCTGAAACAAAAGGTTCTGAGTTCGAGTCCTGAAGTGAACATCAATTCCGATGCATGTTCATCCATCTAATGCTTTCCAAATAGAACGAAATGCTCGTCTTGGATTCCACTGCTAGCCACATTTAATCACTTTTGGAGTAGCAGTGGATTCCGTAAAGACTGAATTATTCAGTCTGAAGACCAAAGGATAGTTACTATGTTAATGCTATGAAGCCCGTATATAGATGTGAATCAAATACAAGAAAACTATTTTAATTATATCACTGAATGCCTCAAGTGGATATATACATCTGGATAACAAGTGATAATGGTGTAGCTGTAAATAAATCCCGAAAATCAATAGCTCTGTAAGTGTTCGACAATGGATGCTGACCACATTCGTTTTAATGAACTCATTCAGCTGAAGGTGCTCGGTCATGCATCCGTACCAGATCACGTTTGGGAACGGTGCGCGCAACATCTCCTGCGATTTCTAGCCAGATTAGATGAGTCACCACTAGATATATTGATAACCCATCAAATATATCTTCCAACCTCCTCGCTTCTAACTTTTGATTTCACTGGGTGGGTACGATTCAAATATAGGTGTTACTGGTAATGTGTTGTCGAACTGCAATACCTGTGGTATATTCAATGGTTAAAACATTTAAACAATAACATTCGTCCTGATTTAGTCGATAATATTCGTTGTTTATACATTGCGATATACTTTTTAATAGATTGAAATGATTAGTAATAAATATAGATGATATACTTACAGGAAATTATATCCTAAGGCTATATTATCTAAATAATGAAATAATCCTTTAAACATTATCCTATATCCACATCATTTCATCAGTTGTACTTTTATTCTCTAATTTACAAACTGATTCTTTTTTTCCACTTAAAATGATTTTACACTTCAGTTGATCAACTAATGAATCATGATAAAATACTATAATTTGATTAATTAATTATTTATATAATGTAGAATATATTTTATATTCTAATATGAACTTTTCACTATTTAACATCACGACAGTAATAATAGGATTCAAGATACCTGATTCGTCAGTGCTAAGCACACTGATGTTCATATGGTGTTGTTCGTTAAGACAACATCAAAAATGGAAAATTTCGAAGGAAGACTGTCAAGGATATTGGTTTAAAAATTTATCATTGAAGAATCATTAGTTTATTTCAGAGATCACTTGTAAATATTTTCCAGATATCAACTGAATATCGTACATGATTGATATATTTAGTTAGACTTATTTCTAGAATTGTAAATTAGAAATTATACACCTTTAAGAGTTTTTACTTTAAATCATTAACTATAATATTCGATATTGGTCACTACAATATTCCATCTTTATCAACTTCATGAAAATGCCATCAACATTACAAGCGAATATAAAACATTGAAAATGAACTATCTATGTTCATAATATTGAACATTTTATTATTATCAGAAGGGGTTTTGTGAAGATTTAGTATTTTCATTGTTGAAAACGTAAGTCAGTTGAAGCTAGACCACCAGGGAGGAGTCCCACAATAGGACGAAATGGCTGTCCAGTGCTTCCATGTTTTCCCCAGTGGTCTAGCTTCAATTAACTCACGCTTTCAACTATGAACATTTTATTATCAAAACAAAAGGACAAGTTTGTTTGTTTGTTTTAAATTAAAATAGGTCAAATTAATTATCTGCAAATTTTAGTTGCTAAGATCAAATCATTAATTATAATCTATTTGAAAATATTTAAGTTTGATCAAAAGTAATTAAATAATAACTTAGTTGATTGACTGTTTGATTGATAAAATTATTTAAAACCTAACAACAAGTCAGTTTTAGAAATAGGATCTTTTTTCTAATAACCATTGTACTTTCTTTATTAAATTAAAAGATCTTAGAAACAAGAATTCATATTATTATTATTAATAATAAGGGAATTAAATTGATTATTTTTTTCGTCTTAACAAACTATCCAATGTACTTTTAAACTATGATTTCAATGAATAATTTGAAGTCATTATTTCAAAATTGTAAATTTGTTCAATGTATAATCTAATTCAAACTAAATATATATTAAATAATGATAGTCTGAGCACTGCTGAGGAGTCCCATAATAGGACGAAACGGCCATCCAGTGCTTCCAGCTTTTTCAGGGTGGTCTAGCTTCAATTGACTCATGATTTCAATTATGAAAAGTCCGTATATCATAATAACACTGTTGTGAATTTGATTATCTGTCTACTATAGTTACTGAAAAAATATTGTCAACACAATTGAATAGGTTTCAATAAGTAGGGAAATAATGAATTAATATTGAAAAAATATGTAGAAAATATAAGAAATTTCGTCCAAATTAGAGCGAATAGTTTAACAGTATTTGGGCGCCGAGTTGATGTAAAACATTAAATAGAAATACTATATTTGTAAAATCTCAGCGAATGAATTTGAAGTAAATCCAACGTTTCTCCTGGCAGTGCGATTCATTTAGTTACAAGTGTTTCACTTTAAACACATCTGACTTCAATGGTCACAACTTCAAAATCTCAAGAATTTATCTCGAAATAATTCACAACTAAGTTGACTAATACATTTTATAGTAGAAAGCATGAGATTAACGTGGTATGGTTTGCTTATATTTTACTATTGTCCCAGCGTGAACATCAATTCTGAGATGCAGTTACATCCAGCTGATGAGTCCCAAATGGGATGAAACGTACGTCATGGATTCCCTTTGCTAACCCCTATTCATCTTAACGGTCCATTTAACTTCAGATCATAAAAATGTATGAAATCAATATAGATTTTTACATAAGGGAAATCCTTTGACTTACATTTGAGGAATCAAGCTGAATAATAAGCTAATCAAACTGAAATTGAATAAAAGTGAATACTTTAGTAAAATAAATTTTTCATATGATAAGGAAACATTATTGTGTCTCTCAATTCTGTGGAT